>NC_059104.1:167918669-168235487 GCF_020740685.1 Jaculus jaculus | reverse complement strand
TTTGCAGACAAGCATCTTAACCACTAAGCCATCCCTCCAGCCTGGGAATTGTCTTTTTGTTTCATTTGGTTGTCTGAATCTACTGAAATTATCTCCAATATTTTTATTAAGAATTTTAATAGCACATCATTCACAGGATTCAAAAGAAAATACTCAGTGAAAAGGTGCTCCCCTGTCCCGTTTCCATGTCCACCAAAGATTCTTGTTTACCTTTCCACAAGATATGCATCTACATGAAAATTTCGTAGCAAAATTAAAACATATTTGTCTTTTTTATTTAAAAAGTTGTATGTTGGGCTGGAGAGATGGATTAGCAGTTAAGGCACTTGTCTGCACAGCCTAAGGACCCAGGTTTGATTCTCCAGATCCCACATAAGCCAGATGCACAAGGTGGCAATGGGTGTCTGGAGTTCATTTGTGGTGGCTAGAAGCCCTGGTATGCCCATTCTCTCTCTGTCTCTTTCTCTCTAATAAATAAATGAAATAAAATAAAATTTTAAAAAAGACTTGTATGCTATACACACTATTCTGTAAGTTGCTTTATTTTTGCTTGATAATACATGATGATAATTTGTATTAGGACATAAAAAATTTCTTCATCTTAACAGTTGGGTGGAATTTTATTGGATAGATGTAAGCGTTCTTAGCCATCTGTTGGTGAACATTTGAATTGATTTTTACCTTTTGCTATTACAATTTTTTTATACATTGTTATCTATGTGTATGTGTGCAATTTTTTATGGAGAGCACTCTTAGCTTTCAAGATTCTCAAAGAGCTGCAATATTAAAGAAAAGAGCTGTTGTTTTAATCCAGGTCCCTTATTCTACAGAAGAAACTAAAGCCCAGAACAGAGAAGAAAATTACTAGGTGCAGGTTTTGGTGAGTTAGTAGATAAACAATGGCTTAAAGAGTAACTGTAGAAGAGCTAATACATATCTTTTCAAAATGAAATGATCATTGGCATTTTTTCATATTTATATTTTACTTTATTTACTTGAGAGAAGGAAAGAGGGAGGGAGGGAGGGGAAAGAGAGAGAGAGAGAATGAATGGGTGCGCCAAGGACTTCCAGCTGCTGCAAACGAACTCCAGATGCATGCGCCACCTTGTGCGTCTGGCTTATGTGGCTCCTAGGGAATTGAACCGAAGTCCTTTGGCTTCACAGGCAAGCACATTAACTGCTAAGCCATCTCTCCAGCCTGATCATTGGCATTTTTATGTGCAAATGTGTATGTGCACATGTGGGTATATTCATGTGTGCATATGTATGTGTGTACGTGTGTGTGTAGATCAGAGGACAACCTTGGTTGTCTTTCCTTGTGAACATCCCCTTCCAAAAAATTATTTATTTGCAAGCAGAATGAGAATGAATAAGGGAAAGAGGGAATGGGTGTATCGGCCTCTTGCCACTGTAGATGAACTCCAGATTCATGCACCACTTTGTGCATCTGGCTTTATGTGGGCACTGGGGAATTGAATCCAGGCTGACAGGCTATGCAGGTGAGCACTGTTAACCACTATCTATTAAGTTCCCCCCTTTTGAGACAGAGTCATTATCTTGGAGCTTACTGGTTAGATTGGCTGGACAGTGAGCCCAGGGAACCTTCCTGTTTCTACCTCTCCAGAGCTGGGATTATAGGTGAATGCCACTATGCCTGACATGTTTATGTGGAGAGAGGGGATCAAACTCAGGTCCTGATGCTGATGCAGCAAGCATTTTATGACTGAACTATCTCCCCAGTCCTCCCCCAGCCTTTTTTTGAGACAGGGTCTTACTGAATTGTCCAGGCTGGCCTTGAATTCACAACAATTTGCCTGCTTCAGCCTTCAGAGTGCTAAGACTACAGGTGTAAGCCACTATGCCCAGGTCATGATATGTTTTTTTGTTGTTGTTGGTTGTTGTTTTTAGAGAGGAGGACACAGATTTATTATTTATTTGAGACAGAGAGGGAGAGGCATGCATGTGCCACCATGTGCATCTGGCTTACGTGGGATCTGGAGAATCGAACCTGGGTCCTTAGGCTTCACAGGCAAGCACCTTAACCGCTAAGCCATGTCTCCAGCCCTCATGATGGTTTTTAATAGAGGAAATGGAAACCAACAATTTTATAAATATTTACGTTGTGATTTCATGAATAGTAAACAGCAACTGGAATATCAGTTTTAGAAATATCCAGAAGTGTATTGCTTAGTGGACTTCTCTTGGCATAGTCTGGTCAACCGATAAGTGTGAGGCCTGCTTTGTCAGACTGGAAATGAATTTCTTACAGTAAGTGCATTTGTTTTTAAATGAAACTTTTTAATGATTTGTATGTGTGTGTATGACGTGCATGTTCATGTGTGTGAGTGCAGGCACATACATATCAAGGTAGGAGTGTGGAGGTAAGAGGAGGGTAACCTGAGGTGTCAGTCTTTACCTTTTCCCTTGTTTGAGGCGGGGTCTCTTGTCCATGCCTGTGCCTACCAGGCTGCCTGGCTTGAGAACTTCCCTGGATGATCTGTCTGCACCTTCCTTTGTGCCTAAGTGCACTAGAATTAAAAATGTCCACTGTAGTGCCTGGCTTTATGTGGGCTCTAGGGATTCAAAACTCAGGTGTCATGTTCACATGACAAACAATTTATCCACTGGGCTACATTCACAGCATCTTTATTTTATTTATTTACTTTTATCTTTTAATTTAAAAAATGTATATATATATATATATATATATATATATATATATATTTTTTTTTTTTTTTTTTCATTTTTTGAGGTAGGGTCTCACTGTAGCCCAGGCTGACCTGGAATTCACTATGGAGTCTCAGGGTGGCCTTGAACTCACGGTGATCCTCCTACCTCTGTCTTCCAAGCGCTGGGATTAAAGGCGTGCGCCATCACACCTGGCGAATTTTTTAAAATATTTTTTAAAGAAATATTTGAGAGAGAGAGAGGGAGGGAGGGAGAGGGGGAGAGAGAGAGGGGCAGGCAGGCAGGCAGATAACGAGAGGGGAACAATGGGTGAGCCAGGGCCTCCAGCCACTACAAATGAACTCCAGACATATGTGCCACTTTGCATATCTGGCTTATGTGGAAACTGGGGAATCGAATGTGGGACCTTAGGCTTCATAGGCAAGCGCCTTAACCACTGAGCCATCGCTCCAGGCCTCCCTTATTTTTTTGGCATGTGTGTTTTGAGTATGTGTCTGGTGTGATGTGTGAGTGTATGTGTAGATGTGTGCTGTGTGTACGCGCATGCGGAAGACAGGAGAGAATGTTGGTCCTCATCATTCCCATCTGCATAGTTCTTTCCTTGAGATAGGATCTCTTCCTCAACTTGCAGTCTTGTCAACAAGTCCCAGCAATTCTGTTGTCTCCATCCCCTATGGACTGGGGTTACAGATCTACATGGCCATGCTCAACTTTCTAATTTAATTTTTTTTTAACATAGGTAATAGTCTTAAATCCCCTCCTCTGGTCCCCATTTCCCTGAGGACTCTCTTTAGTAGGGTTATTAGTGTTCACTGTGGGGTAATTAAGGTCTTAGTCTCTGGGGGTGGAGGACAAAGGACTGTGCTTCAGGATATTTCTATTCATCCTGGGACTTTTTACAATCTTCCCACCCACTCTTACCCAGCCTTGCATACCCAGCTTTTTATATCAGTTTTGGTAGATGAATTTGGCAGTTTCTGGCCCAAGAAGCCCTCATGCTTAAGCAGTAAGCACTCTTAACCACTGAGTCATCTCCACGTTCCCTTCTCTCCACCTTATTTATTGAGACAGGGCCTCTCACTGAACCAGAGGCCACCATTTTGGCTAGTCTAGTTAGCTAGTTTGCCCCAGAGATCTGCTTGTCTCTGTCTCTCAAGCGCTAAAATTACAGGTGCACACTGGGATTACAGCCACGCACCTGCAGTGCCTGGCAATTAAGCACGTATTGAGAATCTGAACTCGGATCCTCATGCTTGAGTGTTACCAACTGAGCTCTCTTCCCAGCCTCCCAGACTGCTTGTGAACTGCAGTCAATTGATTCTGCCCTCCCCTGCCAGCTCCCTGACTACCTGGGTTACAGGTACATGGCCAGCAGCTGGCTTATTTTTTGAAATTTTTAAGTTTTATATTTTTATTTATTTGCAAGGAGAGAGAGAAAGAGAAGAGAATGGGCAAAACAGGACTTGTAGCTGCTGCAAATAAACTTCAGATGCATGCGCCACTTTGTGCGTCTGACTTTATGTGGGGAATTGAACTTGGGTCTTTAGGCTTTTCAGGCAAATGCCTTAACCACCGAGACATCTTTCTAGCCTCATTGTTTATTTTTTGAGATAAGACCTTGTTGTGTCATCTGTGCTGGCTGCAAACTCAAAATCCTCCAGCCTCATCCTCCCAGTGGGATTACAGATAAATGCTACTACATTCAGCTTAACTAAAAATTAAAAAAAAAAAAACAACATTTCTGACGCTCACATGTGTCTTTTGGAATTGGATTGTCTGAAACAAAAGTGCAGATTGTGTTTGCTGAAAATTTTGGTTGCATTGGTGATCTTTTTGGGCTTAAAAAATTTTTGTTTTTTCAGTCTGTGTAGCCCAGGCTGGCCTTGAACTTATACCAACCCTCATACTTCAGCCTCTCAAGTGCTGGCCTTACAGTTGTCTGCCACCATACCTGACTTGTTTGTTGTTTTGATTTGTGAAACCCTACCTGTGAAGGCCACTGGCCATGCTAATATGAACTCTGAATTCAACTTCATGCTCTTTGGGGGTCTGCGGCCATTATCTTTATAAACATGTAAGTATTTGTTGAGGTTTGTATTACTCAGTTGGCAGACACTGTCTGCTGTGCTTGTATTCTAAATTGCATTAGGACTGGTGAATAATGAAACCATGTGATTGTAGCTTACAAGCACAGGGTTTTTCCAAGTCTCTAAGGATATGTTTCAAAAGGTATAAAATGAACCAGATCTTGAGCAATATTAAGGGATTTTTATAAAAAGTGCCTACTCTTTGCCAGGTGGTGTTTGGGTCCTTTGGAAGCACCAGTGAATGAAATATTAAAGATCTCAGCTGGGCATGGTGGCACACAGTTTTAATCTGAGCACTTGGGAGGCAGAGGTAGGAGGATCTCTGTGAGTTCGAGGCCAGCCTGAGACTACATACCTGGGCTAGAACAAAACCCTGCCTCAAAAAAACAAAACAAACAACAAAAAGAAAAACATCCCTCTCTACTGTGGAACTTACATTCTAAATTTAAAAATATTCTGATCTATTGATTTAAAAATATATTTACCACAGAGGTGTACATAGGTAGATTTAGAACTATACATCACAGGTATACTTAAACCTTGTTGAAACTAATTTATGAATTTTAAGAATTTTGATTTGAGAAGAGATGATTCTAAAATTATACTGCCTTTGATCTTGAGATGAAACACATTGTACTTTTTAGGACATTCTTTTCTACTATAGGTAATGATTGACATGAAGTTAGGAAAGATTGGTGAATATTTTAATCTTGTAGTTTAATTTTTTTCTATTTCTATGTAAAAATGCATTTCAAAAAAAATTAAGACATTGCGTAGTAAGTCAATTGCTTCTTATCTTACCTCAGTGTCCTTATACAGACATCCCTGTTCATCCTTTCATGATTAACATACATTTAAAACGTTTAAAACAGTTCTGGTGTCTTACTCAGTTGGCAGAAATTGTTTGCTGTGTGTGTATCCTAAATTGCTTAAGGACCAATGAATAATAAAACCATGTGATTGAAGCATGCAAGCACAGGAATTTCCCTGGTCTGTAAATGTGTAAAGTGACTCATCCCTTTGTCACTAGTGACACATATAAGCATGTCCTTTTGTGTTACACTAATACAGGAAACATGTGTTTGTACTTGCTTATGTGTTTTTCAAAACTCAGCCGTTGAGAGGGGTGGGGAGATGGCTCAGCCTTTAAAGGTGTTTGCCTACAAAGCTTGTTAGCCCAGGTTAATTCCTCAGTACCTACATAAAGCCAAATATGAAAGTGGCATGAAGGTTGGAGAGATGGCTTAATTGTTAAGGCACTTACTTGCCCGAGAAGCCTAAGAACTCATGTTCAAATCTCCAGGTACCACATAAGGCAGAAACACAGTGATGCAAGCATGCAATGTCACACATGTGCACAAGGGGGCATACGTGTCTGGAGTTCATTTTCAGCAGCTGAAGGCCCCGGCATACCCATCCCTCTCCACCTTTCGGCTTCTCTCAAAAAAAAAAAAAAAAAAAAAAAAAAAATGGCATGAGCATCTGGCATTTCTGCAGCAGCAAGAGACCCTGGTGCACCCATACACACTCACACACATGTGAATCAAGAAGTAAACATCCAGAAAAAAAGAAAAAAAAAAAACCATCACCAATGAAAATAACTACTGTTGAAAAAATTACTCCAAATATTCAAGATTGCACAGCAGGCATTCAGGTGGTGTTTCTCTCTCTAGTCCTTGGCTTACACACATGGATGCACACACGCCAAACTAAACAGTGAGGACCCACTGAGTAGTCTTGGAGAGAAGTTCGTATTTGCCCTTTAAAGACTCGCTGGCTGGTGGCAGTAATGTTGTGTGTGGATTGGGAACCCAAATTTTCTTTGCAAGATGACTGAAAACAGCTGAGAGATCCGCTTCTGCAAAAATCCAGAAAAACTGGATAATATAGAATAATTATTTAAATGCATTCCTGAACTTTTAGGAGACATAGTAATCTTGAGGTTCCAGAAACAAAAATGGAGCAAAAATCAAAACTGTTAAGCTGCTGAGCCCATTCCTTACCCTGCAGCAGGCTGGTGGGTTGGAGTGAGGGTTTTCTGAGTGAGCAGGGAGGCTCTGCTGTGCTGGTCTTAGGGGACTGCACTTTAGCCATGTGCAAGAAGAAACTAAGACATGCATAAAATTGGTGCTCTTAATGGGCTGTGCACTATATAAAAGTGTGAGCTAGGAAAAAAAATCTCCTATGTCTCAAAATCTTGTCTTGATTTGCCTAGATTCTACAAAAAAGAAATAAAAAAAAAAAAAACCTTCCTGATTGTAAGTACAGGGTAGATCCCTTGCATTCCTTAAAACTTAAGTTTGTTTATGGTCCAGATATGTGTCCCCATGCTGAGAAATTACCATGAAAAACTGAAAAAATACTCCAGGCTAGTGTCATACCTGAGTCACTTAGAAAAACTAAACAAGAGTTTTGAGTGAGGGCCATTTCCCTACCTCAAGATGACACAGCCTGAGCCAGAGAGTGAGACCTAACCTTGAAAAACCAAAGGAAAAAACTGAGGGAAAATATGAAAGAAATGATAGTGATGAGAAAGCTGATCAGGAAGCTCCGACATGCAATATTGATTCCAGAAGAAAAGCAGATAAAATGAGGGAGATGTGGAATTTAGACATATGATTTGAGAACTTTTCAGAATTAATAAAATCCTTGAATCTCAGATTCATGATGCCCTAGCAAGAATGTAAAAACTTACATCCCCATAAGTAAATACACTGCAGTGAAACTAGAACTCCAAAAGTCTCCCCCACCTGCGGTGCTAGGGATTGAACCCAGGGCCTCAAACATGCTAAGTAACTGCTGTGCCACTGTGTTGTATAGAGCCTCAGCCCAAAGATACTTCATCCAAAAAGGAGCAACAGTCAGATTGATCACTTAACAAGAGAAGCTGAATAATTATCTTCAAACTCTTGAGAAATCTGAATCTCATACTCAGGCAAATTATCAGTCAAGAGGGAGGGAAGATAATACTGTCAGACAAAAATACAAGGAATTTACACAGTTTCTGAAAGAACTGTCACACTAAATAATGTCCTGCAGGAGGAAAGAAATGTAACCTATGAAAACAAGTATCATAAAAGTAGCATTGGGGAACCACAAGTAGTAAGTAAACTAAGCCACGGCTGACAGTATAAAACAACTACAGAGTAACTGAGTGACTTATTGAAGTCTAAAACCACAGTGGAGCTAACGGGAGAGAGCGTAAGTGGGGAAGGGAAATAGTCATTGATAAAAGAGTTCTGAAGTTCTGTATGTAGGTCAGGAGGAGGACAGAGCTTTAGGCTTTAATAATGCATGCTAAAAATTTAAGTGTAACTACTAAAATGACAGTGTATTACTTAAGCTCTTTGTATGACATATACGTATGTAAAACTATTACCACCTAGATTACAAAGTACACATTCTCTTTAAACAAATGTGGAATGTGTAATTTAAACAACATAAATGCTTATGTAACTTTGTTTTCTAGAGTCTCAACAGATAGGAAAGATTGCTATGGCATTGGTCCCTCACAGTGGATAGGCAAAGTTTGCTTTCTCCTCCCCCCCAGGTAGTATCTCAGCCAGGGTGACCTGGAATTGACTAGTCTCAGGGTGGCCTCCAACTCCTGGAGATCCTCCTACCTCTGCCTCCCTAGTGCTAGAATCAAAGCCTTGTGCCAGCTCTTTAAAGTTTGTTTATTCCTACATGTGTTATGGGCACACTAGGGCCTTTTGTGCTGCAAAGGAAGACTGGGTGCTTGTGCCACTTTGTGTCTGGCTTACGTGAATGGCTTGAGAATCGAACCTGTCGTAGGTTTTGCAAGCAAGTGCCTTTGACCATTGAGCCATCTTCCCAGCCCCAGGCAAGAATTTTTGACATTTTTTTCTGCTCCTCCCCCGCCAAGGAGGGTCTCACTCTGGCCCAGGCTGACCTAGAATTCACTGTGTAGTCTCAGGGTGGCCTCGAACTCATGCTGATCCTCCTACCTCTGCCTCCCCGAGTGCTGGGATTAAGAGGGTGTGCTACCATGCCCAACATTTCATTTTTCTTTTTTTTCCTTGATGCTTCTGGAGACTGAACAAAGACCCTTGTACACACTACTCAAGCACTTTGCTACTGAGATGAATTTCCAGCCCAATTTCAATGTGAAAGTGAAACATTCAGTGCAAACAGTACTTCAAGATTTGATTTTGAACCAGATTTGATTTTGAACTGGGCGTGGCAGCGCACACCTTTAATCCCAGCACTCGGGAGGCAGAGGTAGGAGGATCACTGAGAGTTCGAGGCCACCCTGAGACTACATAGTGAATTTCAGGTCATCCTGAGCTACAGTGAAACCCTACCTCAAAAAACAAAACAAAAAAAGATTTTGGTGGCTGGTTGTTGTGGTGCATGCCTTTAATCCCAACACTCAGGAGGCAGAGGTAAGAGGATCACTGTGATTTCGAGGCCACCTTGGGACCATGTAGTGAATTCCATCCAGGTCCAGCCTGGGCTAGAACGAGACCCTACCTCAAAAAAAATTCTTTTTTGATTTTGAACTTTTTCTAGCAAGTGATGTGATACTGATGTTTTCTTGGTAGCATGCTTTAGCCTCCGCTCAGCATGGTATCACCACATGAATGATAGTTATGAAACTCTACAGTGTGCTGTGTAGCTAAGGCATAATGTTTGGTAGACTAGGGGTCTTAAGTGCATTATTGACAACTTATTTTCAGCTTAGGGCTGGAGAGATAGCTTGGTGAAGTACATTTCCTGTGCAAGCATGAGGGCCTGAGGAGGCCTGAAACTACCTAACTTCAAATCTCAGGAATCTGTGTAAACAACTTGGTGCAGCCACTTGGGCCTGTAACACCAGTCCCAATAAGGAGCAGAGACCAAGAATTGACCAGGCTCACAGAAAACAGCTAGTTCCAGTATCAGTAAGAGACTCCAGCTCAAATAAGAAGGGTTGGGGGCTGGAGAGAAGGCTTAGCAGATAAGGCGCTTTCCTGTGAAACCCAAGGACCTAGGTTCAGCTACTCCAGAACCCACATAAGCCAGATGTGCAAGGGGGTGCGTGCGTCTGGAGTTTGCAGTGGCTAGAGGCCCTGGTGTGCCCATTCTCTATCTGCCTCTCTCTCTAAGAAGTAACTAAAGAAGGGTTGGAAGAGCGACGGAGTGTGTGGTAGGTTATATGTTCCCAGTAGATTCAGGTATTAAAGTAACTTGGTTCTCCAGCGGCCCGGCTAGAGGAGGTGTAGGTGGCAGATCCTGGAGTCTAGGCCTCAGTTGTGTTTGGGGGCAGGTCTGAATTCCAGCCTAAAGTTATGCCAGGAAGTTTGAGCTTTGCCTGGGTGCCCCCTGCTACGTGTGTGTGTGTGTGCGCGCGCGTGTGGTGATGGCTTCTCTCTGGATGTGTTCCACCACTGGTGAAGCTTTCCCTGGATCTGTGTGCTGAAACAAGCCCCTTTCTTCTATAAACAGCCTGATTTGGATGTTTACCCCAGCAACATGAGGCTGACTACAACCGAATGGGACACCCTACGTTCTGGTCCAGCTATCATATGAGTATGTAGGGCATTGCAAAGGCACATGCATGTGTATGCACTCAGACACTCGCCACAAACAAAACAACAGAAAGGTAGTTTAACTTAGAATGGATTAGAGTTGTTACTCCATTGTAAGTTGAATATGATCTCAGTGTGATAAAATTAGAAATTAGTAAACAGTTCCTCCTTTCTCAAGTTCATGTTTGGATTTTTAAAAAAAATTGTTTATTTGAGAGAGAGGGAGAAAGAGATAGAGACTGAGAGGGAAAAGAAGAGAGAATGGGCACGCCAGGGCCTCTAGCCACTGCAAACAAACTCCAGATGCATGCACAAGATGGTGCATCTGGAGAATCGAACTTGGATCCTTAGGCTTTGCAGTTTAAGTACCTTAACCACTGAGCAATTTCTCCATCTCATGTTTGTAGTTTTTAAAAACTGGTTTCTAAGTAATGTGTAAAAAACACAATCAAATGGCCAACTCGAGTTAGAAAAGTAGAGCAGATTAAACCCAAAGAAAGTGCTAGATAGAAAAGATCAGAAATTAACAATGAAAGTTCATAATCCAAAGTCCAGTTCCTTGGACATACTGACCGTACCTAGTGAGGTTGAAGCAGTGCATTGCTTACCCTGCGGCAGTTGTAGTCATCAGTGTTTGCCTTAGGAAAACAGAGGTGCACACACAATCCATTATAGCATTGCAGCTCTGGGAAAAGTAACAGCTTCCATAACAGTAGTAGGGAGGAGTTCTGTTTTCCAGAGCTGTTCCAATGAATGAACTACTTTAAAAAAAAAAATTTATTTTTATTCATTTATTAGAGGCAGAGAGAGGGGGAGAGAGTGAGTGAGTGAGTGAGTGAGTGAGAATGGGCACACCAGGGCCTCTAGCCACTGCAAATGAACTCCAGACACATGTGCCACCATGTGCATCTGGCTTACATGAGACCTAAAGAATCAAACATGGGTCCTGAAGCTTTGCAGGCAAACGCCTTAACTAGTAAGCCATCTCTCCAGCCCTGAACTGCTTTTTTTAAAAGTTATTTATTTATTTGAGAGAGAAAGAGAGAGAGAGAGAGAGAGAGAGGAGCATGCAAAAAGAGAAAGAAAATGGGCACATCAGGGCCTTCAGCTGCTGCAGAGGAACTCCCAATGCATGTGCCACCTTGTGCATCTGGCTTACTTGGGTCCTGGGGAATGGAACCTGGGTCCTTTGGCTTTGCAGGCAAACGCCTTAACCACTAAGCCATCTCTCTAGCCCCAAACTACCTGTTATTTTTGTTTTGGTTTTTCGAGGTAGGTTCTCACTCTAGTCCAGGCAGATCTGGAATTCACCATGTAGTCTCAGGATGACCTTAAACTCACTGCGATCCTCTTACCTCTGTCTTCTGAGTGCTGGGATTAAAGGTGCGCACCACCACACCTAGCTTGAAGTGCTTCTTAATGTATCTGTCAACAAGGATACATCTGGAACAAAGTTTCAAAAGGCCATGTGACATTTGGTACTGTAGTGGGGTGCTAGGGGGTCCAGGTAAGTCCTTGAACCCCAAATCCTAGATTTGTTTCTAATTTTAATCAAAGAATTAAATAAAAAGACTGAGAAGGATAACTACTAAATTATTATATTTATTGAGGGAAAGGCACCCATGTGGCTAGAGATCCCACGTGGAGGGCCTGGGAAAACCGCTGAAAGAAAAGAGAGAAAAAGTTCAATGAGCTCCTGCATGTGGGAAGCTGGAAGGGATAAAGGAGCCCATGTGGAGAGTAAGGGCTAGGGGCCCCTTCTGGCTGGACCTGGGCATAGGCCCAAGCTGAGCAGCCCAAACCCAATTAAGGGGAAAACTCACCCACAGCTGGAAGTTCCCAAGGGGTCAGAGAGCCTGCCCTCCCCTTGCAAAAGTATTTATAACCTTATTGTGGTGGGCTGTCTCCCGGCTCAGGTGAACCAGAGGGACAGTTGGTTGGTTAGGGCTAGGGGGCTTCTCAGGAAGATGCTAGCCCTGGCACCAAGTTCCTTGGACTGAACTTGATCAACCACAATGTTTAAATCCTATGAAAGACCTCCCTTCCAGAAGGGGTCCAGGTTGTTTGTGGAAAAACAGGTCTCAGGAAGTAGACAAGAGTTAAGTCAGTTCATCTTTGATTTCTAGCAAGTACACTTTCCTGCCTTTCTTTACCTTCAGGGGTCCAGTCACCCTAACTGTACCCCCTCTCAATGAATGCCACTTATAGAAATAAGAGAGGTACACATAGATAGTCATATTTCAGTGGGCTAAAGAGAAATGAAGGGGAAGATCAGCTGGTATAGACAAATTGTTAATGAAAGGAAGGAAGTAGAGTGCATAGAAAAGGGAAGGGAAGGACAGTTATGTAGCACCAGAGCAGAGCAGTTGTATTTAGGATTCAGGGTCCTTTGGGAGAGCCTGCGTTCTTAGGATTTGAAAATCTAAGTGACAGGTCATATTCTCATTTGTTACATATTGCATGCAGAAGTGCTAAGCTGCCTCCTTGTTTTAAGTTGCTACTGGTTTTCCATTTGCTAGGGATAATTTATCTTGTTTTGGAAGAAAGCAGATAATTGTTAAAGGAGTTCAAATTCTTAGGTCAGGGTCAGGCCTTAAAACATTTGAAACTAGCTTGGCGTGGTGGCGTGGCGCATACCTTTAATCCCAGCTCAGGAGGCAGAGGTAGGAGGATCACTGTGAGTTCAAGGTCAGCCTGAGACTACAGAGTCAATTCCAGGCAAGCTTGGGCTAGAGCAAAACTGTACTTTGACCCCCCCCACCAAAAAAAAACCCTTTGGAACTTGGTTATTTTAGCTGTAGGTATGGAAGATGAGATTGCTAAATCATGGAACTACATGCTTACTGCATCTGAACTTATCCACCATTTTTTTTCCAGAGTGACTTTAGGTTTCGCTCTTATGTTTTCTTCAGATAAACGAAGTCTGCAGTAGAGTCAGTATGCCCTAACATTACAGTTGTACGCTTCTTTCATTCGTTTTCTTCGGTTTTTAGACCTATCATCTGCCTTCTTGATACTTTATGCTAACATAGAAGTTACTTCTTTGGGAAGTGAATAGCCTCGTATGACGTAGCTTGGTGAGGTTTTATGGGGCTCTTGTACTCTGCTGGCCCATTGCTTGCTTTTGAGTTTGGGCTTCATCTACTACTCAGCATGATGCAAGATGCTTTTGTAATGTCCAAACTACTCTGGAAAACAAAAAGTTTGAATTTTTTCCCCCCACTGGCGATTTAAATTAGCTTAATAAATGAATCTGAGGATTTCAGGGAAAGTTGCCTTTTTAAAAATGGAAATCACTTTTATTATTATTGAGTCATGTAGTTTAGGAAGGGGAGTAGATTTGAAGTCAGAAAACATTGATTTGAATCTCAGCTCCACCACTATTTCCTGATTGACCCTGGCAAGTTGCTTAACTTCTTGGGTTTCAGTTTTCTGTTCCATAAAAAGCAAATACCACAAGCCACCCAGGGTTGTTTTAAGGTTTAAATAGGAATTATGTATGTAGAAACACTTAGCATAGTGAGCTTTCAGTCTATGTTAAATTAAGAGGAAGCTGTTTTTCTAACTGTGGATCAAGCTACATTAGTCTCAAATATAGCTTTTTTAGCCTGCTTTGTTTATTTGTTTATTTATAGTTATTTTTACCTCAGGAGTTCTGTAGCCAGACTGTCTGGTGTTAAGTTCTGCTCTCACTGTATTTGATTTTTAAAAAAAAAATTATTTGAGAGAGAGGGGGGTGGGAGGGAGGGAGGGAGAGAGAGAATGGCACGCTAGGGCCTTCAGCAACTGCAAATGAACTCCAGATGCGCGCACACCCTCATGCCTTACGTGAGTCCTGGGAAGTCGAAACTGGGTCCTTTGGCTTTGCGGGCAAACACCTTAACTGTTAAGCCATCTCTCCAGCCCAGTTTATTTAATTTTTAATGCCAATCTATTAAGTGTCTGTGGAGAAGGAAGCATTACAACTCAGTTCATACTACAGTGGGAAGTTTGCTTCACAGAACATCCAAAGCAAGTTCTTCATTCACTGAACAAATAATTCATTTAAGGCCTAATGTGCCCCAACCTGAATTTTAGGATGACCCCAATAGACAAATAAAAAGCAGCCTTTGTTAGATTCAAGTTTCTTGTGGACATACTGATGAAGCTAGGTGTGCTTGACTGCATCAGGCACACCAGAGCTGGGCATGATGGAGACATCGCTGTTATCCCAGCATTTGGGAGGCTGAGGCAGAAGGATAGCCACAAGTCCCAGGCCTGCCTGGGCTATGTGAGTCCCCCAAACAAATAAATAGCATATTTTTACAGCATGTAAGGAAAAGCGGAAGTTTGGAGGAGGGTGTTTATGAGGTTGGCAGGATAGCTTCCTAGAGAAGGTGCTAATATGCAGAAGCTTGAAGAAGTCCACAGCAGAGGGAAGCTTATTTGTATACCTGGCAGATTCCAAAACCCATAGGGAAGAAAGAGCAAGTCAGAAGGGAATGTGTGCAGAAGGAGCTGGGGTATTCTTAGGAAATGGGAAGTCATTCAAAATTTTGTGATGACAGTCACTTAAAAAAAAGAAAGTATCATTTCAAATGTGATAAAGAGAGAAGTAGATGACTGAGGATGAGTTTATGGTATTTTATAGTCAAGTAAAAGTATTCTTGGATGAATCCGATATCTGTGCCAGTAATATGACATATAATTCGTAGATATTTTGAAAGTACAGCTAACATTGTTTTGATTTTTTGAAAACAAAATGTGAGATAAAGTCAAAAGGGTTCCAGAACTTTTGGGTTAAAACAATTGTATAAGAATGAAAATAAAAAATAGGCTGCAATTGAAAATTTACAGATTGAGTAGAAAAGGATTGTATAAGAGAAGGTATGAATTTTGGTGTTGGAAAACTTTGATTAGAGATAGCTTTCTATTATCTAATTAGAGTTTTAGTTAGCATTTGAGTAGTGGGTATCAATTCAGGTTAGGATTGAAAATACAAAATCAATAATATACAACTTATAGATAAAATGAAAAAAATCAAAAGAGAGTGGAAGAAAGGCAGAGGCCTAAGTATTGAGACATAAATATTCCATTAAGCTGAAAGAACGTTAGAAGAATCCATTAAAAATTCCTGAGAGTCCTGTTGGCTTGGGTTTGATTCCCCAATACCTGCATAAAGCCAGATGCACAAAATGACACATGCATCTGGAGTTTGCAGAAGCCAGAGGCCCTGGTGTATTCATTCATATTCTACCCCCCCCATGCCAATTTCAAATAAAAAAAAATTAAAAATCCCAAGGGGAGGGCTGGAGAGGTGGCTTAGCGGTTAGGTGCTTGCTTGTGAAGCCTAAGGGTCCTGCTTCAAGGCTCAATACCCCAGTACCTACGTTAGCCAGGTGCACAAGGTGGTGCATGCCTCTGGAGTTTGTTTGCAGTGGCCAGAGGCCCTGACATGTCCATTCTCTCTTTATCTGTCTGCCTCTTTCTCTCTCTGTCTGTCACTCTAAAATAAATAAAAATAAAAATAAACAAAATTTTAAAAAATCCCAAGGGGAACATCACCAACGAACAGTGGAATTCATTAGCACCTAGCATTGTAGAAACTGCGATTCATGCCCCCTGCCCCATCATTGGACCTGACTATTGTAGACAGTGGAATCTATGCTGTGATGTTGAAGTAGATAGGAATTCCATACAGTTGGCCCTCCATATCCATAGTTTCCACATCTGTGCCTTTCCTCTCCTAAGCAACTGGAGCTTTGAGAATAGCTTTGCTGCTGGAGCAGACACAAATAATCCTTTATTCTTTTATGTCTTTAGCACCCTCCATGGGCATACTAGTACCAAAATGGACAAAAGGGATTGAATTCTTGTTGCAGTTTTCTGCACTTGATAATAAAAAGGCAGGTGCAATGAGCAGGGTTTTCAGAGAGTCTCAGTGCATCATGGTGGGAAAAGCTTGGAGAAGTTCATGGCAAGGAGCATATGGCAGAGACACCTCACTTACATCACAGCAGGCCTCCTTGTTCACCTCTTTTACTACATGTGCCCATACCAGATCATCTTTGCACATGCCCCTCAATGTTTCCATACACTGTTGCTTCTCATCCCTATGAAGTGGATAGTCTAACAGTGCCCACGTATGCACAGTAGAGGTGGAGGACTCTGTAGTTGCTTAGCCCACAAAGCTGGATGCCTCAGCAATCCAATATGGTAATACTCCAGGAGGATTCCTGGAAAAACTCTGGTCTTCAGTCCACCATGCAAGGTGAAGTTATTTTTTTTTAATATGTTTATTTATTTATTTATGTGTGTGTATGTGAGAGAGAGGGAGAGGGAGAGGGAGAGGGAGAGGGAGAGGGAGAGGGAGAGGGAGAGGGAATGTCAGCACCATGGACTCCAGCCACTGCAAACGAACTCAAGATGCCCGTGCCTCCTTGTGCATCTGGCATACATGGGTCCTGGGGAGTCAAGCCTGGGTCCTTTGGCTTTGCAGGCAAGCGCCTTAACTCCTAAGCCATCTCTCCAGCCCAGAAGTTGGGTTTTTGTGTCAGCAAAGGCTGGTAACAGCAGTCTCAACAATGGGTTAGAGGCACCAACCTGCAAGAAATGAGGGCAGGCAAGCACACTATCTCTTCAGACCTCTCTGTATCTGACTTGATTTGTTTTTTGGCTTTGGGTAGTGTTAGCTTTTCTGAGCATCCTCTTCCCTATGTATAAGTGGATAAAAATGACAACAGTCTCCAAGGAGTAATGGAAACTTTAGATATTCAGTGTGAAAAGTTTAGCAGTGATAATTAATTTTTGAAATATTTTTTATTGGGGGGGGGAGAGAATGGGCATGCTAGGGCCTCTAGCCACTGCGAATGAACTCCAGATGCATGCAACACTTTGTACATCTGTCTTTACATGGATGGGTACTGGGGAATTGAACTTGGGTCATTAGGCATTGTAGGCAAGCACCTTAACCACTGAGCCATCTCTCCAGCCCAGTGATAAATAAAGAGTAAAATCAACTTTTGCTCTTGCCCGTGGCACTGCCAGGATGCACAAGTGTTTTTTTCTTAGTATTGCCAGGAAGCTCTTCAGTCACTGACAGATCAGAAGTGCCATGTAAAACAGTGCACCAAAGCCCACTGGGGCCCAGCCCTAAAGGCCAGCCCGTTTGGAGGTGCTTCCCATGCAAAGGGAATTGTTTTGGAAGTAGGGGGTGAAACTAAACAGCTATATTCTGTTGTCAGGTAGCGTGTCCAGGTCCAGCTGAGCAAGAAGGGCAAGAAAATCACCGTTTTTATACTCAGTGATGGTTGCTTGAACTTTGAGGAAAGCGACATTCTGGTTGCTAGATTTGGACAAGAAGTCATCCTGATAGTGATATCCTTGGAGTCTGCTTTTTTTAAAAAAAAAAAATTTTTTTAATTATTTAAACAAGTTGATTCTCAACTAGAAAGGCTTGTAGTTCATCACTCTTTTTTATTTAGTTATTTACTTATTTATTTGAGAGCAACAGACACAGAGAGAAAGACAGACAGAGAGAGAGAGAGAGAGAGAATGGGTGCGCCAGGGCATCCAGCCTCTGCAAACGAACTCCAGACGCATGCGCCCCCTTGTGCATCTGGCTAACGTGGGACCTGGGGAACCGAGCCTCGAACCGGGGTCCTTAGGCTTCACAGGCAAGCGCTTAACCGCTAAGCCATCTCTCCAGCCCTGGAGTCTGCTTTTTAAGGTTGTTAAAGTAGCCATTGTGCCTCTTTTGGCATTGTATAGAGGAAAGAGCAAAACCATACATTCCCATTTTCAGAAAAAAAAAAAGTAAAATCAGATTAATGGGAAGAGCCCCCCACCCCCTTTTAGGTAGTCTCTTACTCTAGTTTAGGCTGACCTGAACTCTGTATTCCAAACCTGGCCACTATCTCACAGTGATCTTCCTACCTCTGCCTCCCAGAGTGTTGGGATTAAAGGCATGCACCACCTCACCCAGCAGCAGTTTTATTTTTTTAAAGGAATAGAAGTATAATAATGTAATGAATGATGTGTTTCTGTTTGACATATTTTTGCATATGAGCTAAAGGAGTGGTGTACAATGTATTTCTTACTGTGGATTATGTTCATAGAAAGCTTGAAAGCTTTTGGGTTAGATACTACCTAGCAACCATTGGATGTCATCAGTAGATATTAGCTGGATGGGTATATTAGTACTTTTTAAAAAATATTTTATTTTTTATTTATTTATTAGAGAGAGAGAGAATGGGCACACCACTGCAAATGAACTTCAGATGTATGTGTCACCATGTGCATCTAGTTTACATGGGATCTAGAGAATCAAACCTGGCTTCTTAGGCTTTGCAGGCAAGTGTCTTAACTGCTAAGCCATCTCTCTAGCCCTATTAATACTTTAAAAAAATATTTGTATAGCCGGGCGTGGTGGCGCATGCCTTTAATCCCAGCACTGGGGAGGCAGAGGTAGGAGGATCGCCATGAGTTCAAGGCCACCCTGAGACTACAGAGTTAATTCCAGGTCAGCCTGGACCAGAGTGAGACCCTACCTTGAAAAAAAAAAAAAATGTATGTTTTGTTTGTATATTTGAGAGGGAGAGAGAATGGGCTTGCCAGGACCTCTAGTCACTGCAAACAACTCCAGACACATGCGCCACTTTGTACATCTGGCTTACATGGGTTCTGGGGACTTGAACATGTGTCCTTAGGCTTTGCAGGCAAGTGCCTTAACCGCTAAGGCATCTCTCCAGCCCCTACATTAGTACTTAAAAATATTTTTATTTATTTACTTATTTGACAGAGAAAGGGGGGGGGGGGAGAGAGAGAGAGAGAGAATATGGGCACACCAGGGCCTCCAGCCACTGCAAACGAATTCCAGATGCATGCAGCCCCTTGTGCATCTGGCTAACGTGGGTCCTGGGGAATCGAACCTGGGTCCTTTGGCTTTTCAGGCAAATGCCTTAACCATTAAGCCATACCTACAGCCCCCCAAATTTATTTATTTGAGGAAGAGAAAAAGAGATGGAGGGAGGGAGGAGGGAAAGAGAGAGAGAGAGAGAGAGAGACAATGAATATGAATGAATGGATATACCAGGGCCTCCAGCCGCTGCAAACAAAATCCAGACACATGCGCCCCCTTATGCATCTGGTTTACGTGGGTCCTGGTTATTTGAACCTGAGTCCTTTGGCTTTACAGGCAACTGCCTTAACCACTAAACCATGTATCCAGCCCCAGTCGTGCTTTTAAATCTGTATTGGATCTATCCAGTAGCACAGATTTTATCATTTGTTTTTCGTAGCTTACTAGTTAAATTGAACTTTTGGTGACTAGTAGAATCGTCTTGAAGTACTCAGATCAGGAATTGGGGAGGAGTTGTTTGTGACCTGGCATGTGTAGTAGGTTTTTAAGTATTTGTTGGATTCATGGAGTAAGTGCCTTTGTTATAGCCTAAATTTAAAATTTCCCTAATGGTCTTTAACACCAACCTGATTCTTTCATAGACTTGAAATATACTGCTTCGTTGAATTTCTCTTATAAGTTATAAAATAGTTATCAGACTTCATATATGCTTATCAGTTCCAATGACTTGATTAGTATTAGGGAGAATAGAAGGTGCTAATTGTATAGAGTAAGCTACATGAGAAAGGAGGGAGAAAGGTAGTCGTTTCTATAATTGTCTCATCAGGCCACAACTTTTGTTTAAGCTTGCTAGGCATAGCAGTATTCGTACATGTTTATACTTCTCACAAGAACAGGAGGATTGCAAAATACATACCTGATAAATAAGATCCCCCGTCTACTACGTCAGTGTAACACTGCCTTACATCCTAATGACATTCTGGAAAGAACACAGTCTTGAACATTAGCGGGTCTGAATGTGGATTTTGGTTTGAATCCCCATATTAGCTCTGTGAGTTTGAGCTGCTGAGCCTCTGTGCCTAAATTTCTTCATTTCTAATACATGAATAATGATAGCTGCCTTGTATGTGAATTTTATATTCAGTTGTCCCTTCTTCAAGGTTAGGTTATACCACACTAATTAGAGCTAGTATGCTTTTTAAAACATTTTTGGTGTTTATCATCTGATAATTCTGCCTGGAAATACTCTTCCCTTTAAATCACCTGGTAAAAATATACCCATCTTTTAATTTTTTTTTTTTTAAATTTTTTATTTATTTATTTGAGAGTGACAGACACAGAGAGAAAGACAGATAGAGGGAGAGAGAGAGAGACAGAGAGAGAATGGGCGCGCCAGGGCATCCAGCCTCTGCAAACGAACTCCAGACGCGTGCGCCCCCTTGTGCATCTGGCTAACGTGGGACCTGGGGAACCGAGCCTCGAACCGGGGTCCTTAGGCTTCACAGGCAAGCGCTTAACCGCTAAGCCATCTCTCCAGCCCTATACCCATCTTTTAAGACCAAGTAAACCTTTTTCTTTCATTAGGTTTTGTTTGTGTGTGTCTGTGGCACTACATTGAGCTCCCTGAGGTGAGAGATTATGCTTTTGTGAATTTACCACTGAATATGGTGCCTAGAATGTAGAAGACACTAAGTAAATTCTAAAAATTCTAAAAAGATTTTTCTTCATATATCATATTTCCTTTTGCCATTCTGGTTATCTTACATCTCTCACTCAGAAAAAAAAGGCTCTGCTGATTCACCTGTCCTGAGACCACAATCTTTAGTAGAGACCTTAATTTTAAATGACGGTAGTAATAAAGTACTCTCACTGTTTGCAATTCCAGCACTAGAGAGGCTGAAGCTGAGGCAGGAGGATCACAAGTTTGTGGCTAGCCAGAGCTACACATAGAGAGAGTCTATCTCAAAGAAGCACAACAACAACAAAAATCAGCCAAAGCACTGGGTACTTAAAAAATTTTTGGTGGTACTGACTGACACTGAGATACATATGTGGAGATGAGTGTTTCTAGTTTGGAAATCGAGGGGGATTTAAGCCACTGGTATGTATACAGTAACTTCAACTGCATTCATAGGGTACTGTGGGGGCTGATAGGCTTCTAATGTAAATCTGTCTGGGTTAGTGGCAAGGGCAAGAGCTTTGCAAAGGAGAGAGAATGAACAGGCTTTTGAGGTAGGAATAGGGAGTTCTCATATAATAAAAAGTAAGAAACTTGTATAAAATCATGTAGACAAAAGTTGGGCGTGTCTAGGGTAATGAGGTGGATGAGGACTGGAGGTGGGGCACTATTAGAGGAAGGATAAATGTTCCCAAAGGGTAGATTGAGTTCTATGTGTAAATCTTGGAGGTAGTTAGGAACCAACAAAAGCTACTAATTAGAAGGGTAACAGGGCCAGGTCTCTTTCTACAGAACTAAAAAAGCAATGGTAAAAAAAAGATGGAGGGCTGGGGAGATTCTCAGCAATTAAAGGTGCTTGCTTGCAATCCTGATGTCCTGGGTTCAGTTCTTTAGTAACCATGTAAAGCTAGATGCACAAAGTGGTGCATTCACCTGGAGTTTGTTTGCAGTGGCAAGAGGCCTTTCTGTAGCTCTCAAATAAATAAAAAATTTTTTTGAAAAGACAGAGTTGGGAGACAGGAAAGCCCATTAGTCTTACTACTAAATACACAGTGAATGTGTACCAAATAGTAGTGGAGCATCAGACAAGATTAAGAACTATTCAGATAGGAGTTACTCCCATTGTATGGCTAAAGAAGTAGGACTAGTAAGGATAAATACTGGGAGGTACAAGCCAGAAGGTGGTAGATTTGAATGCAGGGCTGTTTCCAAATCCTGGGCTCTTTTTAACTGAGATATCGTTTTACTGATGACTGATAACTTTGCCTTGGAGAAGAAATTGGGTCTAAAGGATATCGTTCCATAGTGGTGGATGTGATGCTGTGGACAACTGCATGGTCTCTGTTTGCCTCTGGTAGAAGATCTGAAGTTCAAGTCCGTCTCAGCTGTTGCTGAGTCCTGTGCCTACACTTGGCCCTGTGACCTCTTCAATCATGTGCCTTGACTGCTGCTCGACTGCAGGTTGCCGAACAACAAAACATTGTTGACTGGGCCGTTCCTGGATTCATCACAGAAATCTAGTTGCTTTGACTTTATTATTATTTCTGCTTTTGCAAATTTGTTGTCTTCACGGTCGGTCTGTGGACTCAGGGGTTAGCAAACTGCCGCTACTGGCCAGATTCCGCTTTGTCCGTGTTCGGGAAGTGTTGCCGCTTTCCCAGCTGGTTCGCTCTCTGCTGTGGAGTCTCCTTAACATTTGTTTGTAAGATTGAGTTGTGTATTCTCTGTGAATCTTTCATTATCTCCATAGTTGTTCAAGTCTGTCTTTAGAACTTTTCATGAATTTGTCTTAGCTAATAAGCTACATTTTGAATGTTGGGGAAAAGGATCTCATATATTGTGTATTTTCTCTTACTATAGAGCCTCCCTTCCTCATTGCTATTCTTATGTTACCTGTGAATCTTTGGTTACTGTCTATTTTTGTACACTTATATATAAGCTGTTATGCTACCACTTTTGTTTTTCTCCTTCTGAGAATTCTCTGTCTTTTTTATGATTTTTTAAGGTAGGGTCTCACTCTAGCTCAGGCTGACCTGGAATTCACTGTGGAGTCTCAGGGTGGCCTTGAACTCATGGTGATCCTCCTACCTCTGCCTCCCGAGTGCTGGGATTAAAGGCGTGCGCCACCACACCCGGCAAAAATTTATAATTTTAAGCACTAGCTCAGTATATGGCTTTCTGTCATTAGCTAACCATCCTGTCAACACTGGACATTGAGGTTTTTCTTGATTTCTGTTTTGTAATGAAAATATTTTCTGTAAAGGTTTTTGCTTCAGATTATTTTCTTAGATTCCTAAAAAATTAAATTATTATTCAAAGTTATATAAGTTTTTAGTATATATGTTGTGAAATTTTGGTTTAATTCTTTTCCAGAGGATAATTTAAAAGCAGTGAGGGCTGGAGAGATGGATTAGTGGTGTGGTGGTTTGATTCAGGTGTCCCCCATAAACTTAGGTGTTCTGACTGCTAGGTTTCCAGCTGATGGAGAGTTGAGAATTAACGCCTCCTGGAGGCAATGTATTGTTGGGGGTGGGCTTATGGGTGTTATAGCCAGTTTCCCCTTGCCAGTGCTGGGCACACTGTCTTGCTGTTGTCCACCTTATGTTGGCCAGGAGGTGATGGGCACACTGTTCATGCCATCGTTTTCTCCTGCCATCATGGAGCTTCCCTTCAAGTCCATTAGCCAAAATAAACCCTTTTTTCCCAAAAGCTGCTCTTGGTCGGGTGATTTCTGCTAGCATTGTGAACCTGACTGCAACAAGTGGTTAAAGCGCCTGCCTGAGATGCCTAAGGACCCAGGTTCGATTCCCCCATACCCACTTAAGCCTGCACAAGGTGGTGCATGTGCCTGGAGTTTGTTTGCTGTGGCTGGAGGCTCTGTTGTGCCCATTCTCTATCTGCCTGTCTCTCTCTTTCTCCTTCCCTCTCAAATAAATAAATAAAATATTTTAAAAAAATGTTTAGGGCTGGGGGGATGGCTTAACGGTTAAGGCGTTTGCCTGCAAAGCCAAAGGACCCAGGTTCAATTTCCCCAGGACCCACATTTGCCCAATGTATAAGGAGGTGCATGCATCTGGAGTTTGTTTGCAGTGGCTGGAGGCCCTGGTGTGCCCATTCTCTCTCTCTTTTCTCTGTCAAATAAATAAAAATAAAATATTTTAAAAAATATTTTTAAAGCTGGCCATGGTGGTACACACCTTTAATCCCAGCTCTTCAGAGGCAGAGGTAGGAGGATCACTGTGAGTTCGAGGCCATCCTGAGACTCCATAATGAATCCCAGGTCAACCTGGGCTTGAGTGAGACCCTACCTCGAAAAACCAAAAAAAAAAAAAAAAAAAGTGTGTGTGTGTGTATAAAATATATATTTTAAAAGCAGTGAAGTTTAATATACTTGTAATTAGAGGTGTTGAGTATATCAACTGGGTAAGCAGCCTTAAAATGTAATGTTAAGTGTGATTAGCTTTTAATTTTTTCTCTATAAACTTCCTCTTTTCCTAGGCATGCACTCTTGGCATTGCCTACTGTAAATTAATCATTCCTTGTCTTGGGCACTGAGTGAGCAATTGACTAGTTGAATATAGTTGGTACTTAGCTATCATTTACACTCTTAGAAAGAGTAAATGAAAAAAATAATAGATAATAGGCCCTTTTACTTTCTTTGTGGTGCTAGTGATTGAACCTAAGGCCTTATGCATATTAGGCAAGTGCCCTATCTCTGAGCTGTAGCTCCAAACCCCAGAAACCACATTAGTTTGGTTTTTAATACCCATTTGTGATTCACTCCCTATATTTATTCCTTTTGACCTCTGAATGGTATGCTTAACTAACTTTTTAAAATTTATTTATTATTATTTGTAAGCAGAGAGGGGGGAGGTAGATTTTGAGAGACAGAGGCAGACAGACAGGGCACAGCAGGGTCTCTAGCCACTGCAAACAAACTCTAGATGTCTGTGCCACTTTGTGCATCTGGCTTTATGTGGGTACTGGGGAATTGAAGCTGGTCTGTCAGGCTTCCAAGCAAGCTCCTAAACCACTAAGCCATCTCTTCAGCCCTGATATGCTTAATTTAATGTTAAAATTTCTTCTGTAGAGAGCTGAGTGTGGTGATACATGCTTGTAATCTCAGCACACGAGAGACTGTTGCAGCAAAATTATGTGTTCAAAGCCAGCCTAAGCTACATAATGAGAATCTCAACAAAATTCTCTTTCATATATTCATTTTACAGTGGTGTAGATGTTTGGTGGTTAGTGTAAGAAGGCAAACTTGAAACTAAATTGATAATCACCTCTTTTGTTCTTGTCGCGCTCTGCACTTAGTGTATGGATAGTGTAGAAGAGGTACAGTACTTTCTCATCTGGCAGGGATATATTCCAAGACTCCAAGTGGATTCTTGAAGCTATGGATAGGACCAAACTCTCTATATACGGGTTTTTTTTGATACATATCTATGATAAAGTTTACTTTCTAGATTAAGCATAATAACAACATCAATACACTAGATAAACTTTAATAATATACTAAGTTATTTAATACTTATCACAGGGCTAGAGAGATGGCTTAGTGGTTAAGGTGCTTGCCTGCAAAGCCAAAGGACCCAGATTCCATTGCTCAGGACCCACGTAGGCCACATGCACAAGGTGGCACATATATCTGGAGTTTGTTTACAGTGGCTGGAGGCCTGGGCACACATAATCTCCCTCCTCTCTTTTCTTCTCTCAAATAAATAAATAAAATATTTAAAAAGCTTATTGCATAAACAGTTGTTTATTTCTAGAATTTTCTGTGTAATTTAAGACCACAGTTGGCTGTGGGTAGCTGAAATTATGGAAAGTGATTTTTTTTCTTCTCTAGGCAGGGTCTCACTCTAGCTCAGGCTGACCTGGAATTCACTATGTAGTGTCAGGGTGGCCTCAAACTCACGGCGATCCTCCTACCTCTGCCTCCTGAGTGCTAGGATTATGCTGCCATGTCTGGCTTCGGAAAGTGAGCTTGTGTATAAGCGGGCCTCTTTCTGAACTTGGAGTCATTATCTTCCTTAGCTGGTGTGGACCCAGCCCTGCACTGCTTCTGAAGCGTGTGCTTCTGCGCCAGCCTCTTACCTTTGCGCCGCCAGCCCTGGCTGCTCTGTGCGCACTGAGCCACTGCGTTTTGTAATGACCCTTTCATGCTTTGTGGTTGTGTCATCATGTATGTGTTTTCTCTTCCCCTGAAAGGTGTATATTTGTTTAGGGCTGGGACCATATGTGTTCTTCTTTTTCTTATGTCCTTTTCAAGTCTTTCAAAGGGATGTATTTACTTCTGTCTGTTCACCACTCGTTCCTTCTTTAAACTCTTCATCTTTGATGATTGTATCTTTAAATAATGAATTAGTAAGGACTTCCATTTAGCATTATTGATCTGATTGCTGGGCTGTAATTGAGAAATAGTATTGCCTTGGAAAAAACACAACAGAACTATGTTGGCTCTTTCCTGTTACCCTCTCCTGGTTTGCTATCTTTTCCTACCTTACTTGAAAGCCTCTTTGTTTCTCTGTGTAGGCCATCTCTTCTACTCTTAGGTTATTCCTTTAGAGGACTCACTTAAGCATATCTACACACTTTTTTTTTGCATATATGTATATGTGTTGTACATGTGTGTGTATTCGTGTTTGTATGTTTGGGGCACATGTGCGTGTGGAGGACAGAGAACAGTCTTGGAAATAAGCCTCAGTTACACATTCCGACTCTTTTTGAGACAGGGTCTCTCATTGGCCTGAAGCTCACCAGTTAGGTTAGATTAGCCAGCCAGTGAGCTCCAGGGATTCTCCTGTCACTGGCTCCCTAGTACTACCATGCCCTGCATTTACTGTGGGTACTAGGGACTGAATTTAGGTCTTCATGCCTGTGTGGCAAGCAGTTTAACCACTGAACTATATCTCTCTAGCCTCCAAACATACCTATTCCTATGTTTTTTGTAACACTTTGAAGTGGACTATTAAATGTAGATAGGTCTGGGCTGGAGAAGATGGCTTAGTGGTTAAGGCATTTGCCTGCAAAGTCAAAGGACCCAGGTTCTATTCCCCAGGACCCATGTAAGCCAGATGCCCAAGGTGGCACATGCATCTGGAGTTTGTTTGCAGTGGCTGGAAGCCCTGGTATACCCATTCTCTCTTTCTACCTCTTTCTTTCTCACTCAAATAAATAAATACAATATTTTTTAAAAACATAGATAGATCTAAGCCTCTTAGTCTGGTGCTGTATTCAGCTGCTAACAGACATTCTGCTTGATACCCTTTCTCATCAGAACATCAGTACTGGTAAGACCCAAGTGGGAACTCTCTCTGCTTCTGTCCTTGCTATCTGTTTTAGCTTGTTTAGAGATGATTCTCCTGCTAGTTTTCGCATCTATTAGACCTATTTCTTCCTTCACTATTGTTTCATTCTTAGTACCTTATGTGGTGGTTTGAATAGATGGCCCCCAATACATTCAGTTTTTTATTGTTTGTAGCTTGCATCTGCAGCCACCTGGCTGGAGGTAGTGTCACTGGGTGGATCTTAAGGTGTGGTGGTGGGTTTCAGATTTCAGTCTAAAAGATATGCAAAGTGTGCCTACCAGGAGTTCCTGAAGTGTTCTATGTGGCTTTTGGCTTGTGCTTCTCTCCCCCCCCCCATCTCTCTCTCTCTCTCTCTCTCTCTCTCTCTCTCTCTCTCTCTCTCTCTCTCTCTCTCTCTCTCTGATTGGTCATGTGAAGGCAGGCCAGCTTCTTCTGCCATGTATAGAACTTCCCTGGATCTGTAAGCTTCAATAAATATCCCTTCCTCCATAACTGTGCCTGGTCTGGAAGTTCATCTCAGAGAACCTGAAGCTGTCTGCTACACCTTATGTCTTTATTATTACACTCATCAACAACAGATGCTCTGCCGTCAGTCCATTCCACCATTACCACTATTAGAGAAGTTTCATGCCACTTGGTCCATACCTTTTAGACCTTGAAGTGTTTTGTCTTTGAATTAACCCTCAGGCTCTAGTAGTCCTGTGCCTTTTACTAACATCACTGTGTTCCATTGCTCTCTCCATATCCCACTGTGCAGCACACTTTCTGCCATTGCTCATGTAGCTCTCCTTGCTGGAATAGCTTTCTTGTCTTTGTCAGTGCTATTTCTTGATATCTAACATAACTTGCCTCCTCCAGGAAGCCTTGTTTTTGTTAAGTCACCTCTTGTTGACCCTTTTCCCTTCTTTCAGACTTACACATGCGTACACTCCTGCTTTCGAGTGGGCTCCGTCTCATCCTGAGAAAACGCAGTTCTGTCTCATCTTTGGCTTGTGCCTCTGTCATGCAATGTCGACATCTGCACTGCTTCTGAAGCATGCGGTTCTGCTTCTGGCCACAGTGGAGCAGCTTGTAGCTGACAGACTCCTGCTGAGAATAGATATATATGCCTGATTAAAAAATCTATATGAAAGTGCTGTAAGTTGCCAAGGCAGCCAGGATCTCAGACATTTCTGGATTCTTGGCAGTGCAAGAGAACAGCTATTAAAAGGCAGGAAAGTCAATTTTCTTCATGGGGCTGGGGATACCAGAATTGTTGTTCAGGGCCAAGGCATGCAGAACATAGAGAACAAGATCCCAAAGAGGTGGAAGGTGCATCCCAACACATTCTTTGCCCCTGGAGCATTTCTTGATGAAGTGTGCACAGTCACAGGCTGGGGAGCCTTGCAGAAAGTTACTGAAAAAGTCTGAGGAAGAAAATGGGTTCGGTGAACACACTGGACCTTAAGTTGGGCTTCGGTAGGGCTGGAAGTGAGGAGGAACGAGCATCACAAGCTGCATGGCCTGCAGCCAGCTCAGAAAAGCTCGTGTCCTGTTTGAATGTCGCGTTTCAGTTATACCTCATTTCTCACAGCATTGAGGCCATGGCAAGTTAAACTCTCCACTCCTTACTTTGCTCATCTGTAAGATGGTAACAAAAGCGCCATCAAGGCATTATGAAGATTGAGTTAGAAATGGATCCGGCATACCATAAGTACTACACAGTCATCTGCTGTCACCGTGGTGCTGCTGGTGAGGGAATTGGCTGTTTAGTATGTGTGCAGCACGTGCCTTTTCCAATTTTGTCTTCTGGCCTTGTTTTATTCTGTTACGCTCTGAAGAAATGAAACTTGAATTTTAAGATGGCTTACTTTTAGCCTGGTGTGAGGTAGCTGGGGAGAGTAAGAGTAGACTATTGAGAGCATTTCACTGAGACACAGAGGCAGAAAGATTGGTTTGGCCAAGAACCATATACTATTGATGGACTGTAAAGTAAGGGAGGAATGAAGTGATATAAAACTGCAGAAATAAACAGAGACTGTCATGGCTCACCTCTATGTCTTAATGAACTATAAATGGCGTAGAAGCAGTTCTTGTGACTATAGAAAATTAACCCTCTAGGTTTAAACAAATGCATCACTCCTCAGTTAACCACCATATGTACATGGTGAAAAATAATAATTAACCAAACACTAACAGCTGGTAAATTTTGAATTCATTTACTACAAAGTCACAAATGAGAAAATTTAAGTGCAAAGAGATTGTTAAAAAATTGGTCTAAGGACAATTTATGAGAATATTTATATCTCAGGGCTCACTAAGTTCAATATATTCCAGCATGTTTGTGTGTAATGTGTTGTGTGTGTGCTGTGTGCATGTGTTTGTGTCCATGCAGCAGGCACCTCATGCGCTCAGGGGGCACTTGCCTGTGATGGCCAGAGGGGCGCATCAGTTTTCCCACTGTATCATCCTTTCATCCATGCTTACTTGAACTGGAGTCTCTTGATCATAGCTTGTCATTTTTTTCATGAGCCCTGGTGATTTTTTGGTCTCTTTGTTCCCCTATTTGACTGGGGTTACCAGATGCATGATCACGCCCAGCTATTTATTTGGGTTTTGGGTTCAAACACATGTGGTCTCTCAGTCCCTCCTGTTCACACAGGAAGTACTCTTAACCTCTAAGCCATCTTTCCAGCACCCAAACTCTTTTTTATGTTTTGTTGCATTCATAAGAAATTAAACTATGGGGTTGGGACCCTCAAGCATATCCAGTTATCTGGGCACAGTTTTCTTTGGATTTGAGAGTTGTTAGGTTAGCGTCTTCCCATGACAGTTGGGTGTGGCTGTTGTGGCAGTAACACTTAATTTGATGCAAATATCACAATGCCTGTCTTGTAGCTTGTTTTTCTTTTTAAAAAATATTTTATTATTATTATTATTTTAAATATTTATTTGAAAGAGAGAACAAGGCACAGGAAGAGAGAGAGAAAGAATGGGTGTGACAGGGCCTCTAGCCACTGCAAACAAACTCCAGATGCATGTGCCATCTCATGCATCTGGCTTATGTGGGTTCTGGGGAATTGAACCGAGGTCCTTTGGCTTTGCAGGCAAGTGCCTTAACCACTAAGCCCTCTTTCCAGCCCCTGTTTCTCTTTTTTAAAAAAATATTTTATTTATTTGAGGAGTAAGAAAGAGAAAGAGGCAGATAGAGGGAATGGACATACCAGGGCCTCCAGCCACTGCAAATGACCTCCAAATGAACTCCAGACGTGGACTACCTTTTATATCTGGCTTTACGTGGGTACTGGGGAATCGAACTCAGGTCCTTTGGCTTTGCAGGCAAGTGCTTAACCGCTAAGGCATCTCTCTAGCCCTTGTTTCTCTTTTTTTTTAATTTTTATTAACATTTTCCATGATTATAAAATATATCCCATGGTAATTTCCTCCCTCCCCACCCCCACACTTTCCCGTTTGAAATTCCATTCTCCATCATATTACCTCCCCATTACAATCATTGTAATTACATATATACAATATCAACCTATTAAGTATCCTCCTCCCTTCCTTTCTCCACCCTTTATGTCTCCTTTTCAACTTACTGGCCTCTGCTACTAAGTATTTTCATTCTCACGCAGAAGCCCAGTCATCTGTAGCTAGGATCCACATATGAGAGAGAACATGTGGCACTTGGCTTTCTGGGCCTGGGTTACCTGACTTAGTATAATACTTTCCAGGTCCATCCATTTTTCTGCAAATTTCATAACTTCATTTTTCTTTACTGCTGAGTAGAACTCCATTGTATAAATGTACCACATCTTCATTATCCACTCATCTGTTAAGGGACATCTAGGCTGGTTCCATTTCCCAGCTATTATAAATTGAGCAGCAATAAACATGGTTGAGCATGTACTTCTAAGGAAATGAGATGAGTCCTTTGGATATATGCCTAGGAGCGCTATAGCTGGGTCATATGGTAGATCAATCTCTAGCTGCTTTAGGAACCTCCACACTGTTTTCCACAATGGCTGGACCAGATTGCATTCCCACCAGCAGTGCAGAAGGGTTCCTTTTTTTCCACATCCCCGCCAACATTTATGATCATTTGTTTTCATGATGGTGGCCAATCTGACAGGAGTGAGATGGAATCTCAATGTAGTTTTAATCTGTATTTCCCTGATGACTAGTGACGTAGAACATTTTTTTAGGTGCTTATATGCCATTCGTATTTCTTCCTTTGAGAACTCTCTATTTAGCTCCATAGCCCATTTTTTGATTGGCTTGTTTGATTCCTTATTATTTAACTTTTTGAGTTCTTTGTATATCCTAGATATGAATCCTCTATCAGATATATAGCTGGCGAAGATTTTTTCCCATTCTGTAGGTTGTCTCTTTGCTTTTTTCACTGTGTCCTTTGCGGTGCAAAATCTTGTTTCTCTTTTTTTGATAAGCTGTTACCCCACCCCTGAGAAAATCCTTTTTAGGAAGGACCTTTAAGGTCATATATGTATCTGTTCCTACAATTCACATTAGTCTGAGGTCAGTCCTGGGTCACTGTTCTAGGTGTGTATCATTCTTAAGACAGCGTTTCCTTAGAGTTTCTCTTCCTGTTATGCATAGTCAGAGGGCAGGCAGTAAGAAATTAATATTACTCAGTGAACTCATTCACGGATGCTAGGTGTAGCAGACAGCTTCAGGTTCACTGAGATGAACTTCCAGACCAGGCACAGTTATGGAGGAAGGGATATTTATTGAAGCCTACAGATTCAGGGAAAGTTCCATATGGCAGAAGAAGCTGGCCTGTCTTCACAGGCCCAAGCAGAGAGAAGTACAAGCCTAAAGGCCAAAAGCAAAAAGCCACACAGCACACTTCAGGAACTCCAGCTCGGCACACTTTGCATGTCTTTAGATTGAAATCTGAAACCCACCACCACACCTTAGGATCCACTCAGGACACTGCCTCCAGCCAGGTGGCTAAAGATGCAAACTACAAACAATAAACAATGGAATATATTGGGGGCCATCTATTCTATTCAAACCACCATACTAGGGTACTCTGCATTCACATGACACCTGTAGTCCAGGCTTTCTTCTCTTTGAGGTGAAGGAAGGGTGAGTGCTGGTTACCTTGTGAGGAAATACTCGCAAGTCACTTTAACAGCTGTGGGTAAGGTCCATACTAACTTCTGTGGACATTAGAGGGTGGTGTTGCTTTTTCTGTCTGGCTTGACATCTTGTGGCTCTGTTTTGTAGCATTACTGGCATTTCAGCCAGTTTCCTCTTTTGAGATTGCAGGAAGCTGACATAGGACCCTAGGAAGCTGAGAGTTGTGAAGAGAAAATGAAGTAAAGTCCCACATCAGCAAATACAAACTATTTTGTTCTAAATCATCTTATTTTATTTTTAAAAAGATGGCTTAACGGTTAAGTGCTTGCTGTGAAACCTAAGGACCCCCAGTTCGAGGCTTGATTCCCCAGGACCCACGTTAGCCAGATGCACAAGGGGGCGTACGTGTCTGGAGTTTGTTTGCAGTGGCTGGAAGCCCTGGCACACCCATTCTCTTTCTCTCTCTGTCTGTTGCTCTCAAATAAATAAATAAAAATAAACAAAAAAAATTAAAATAAAAAATATTTATTTGCAAGGAAAGGGAGGAAGGGAGGGAGGGAGAGAGAGAGGGAGGGAGAGAGAGAGAGAGGGAGGGAGGGAGGGAGAGAGGGAGAGAGAATGGGCACATTAGGCCTCTAACCATTGCAAATAAACTCCAGATGCATGTGCCACCTTTTGCATCTGGCTTCACGTGGGTGGGGAATTGAACCTTGGTTGTTAGGCATTACAGGAAAGCACTTTAACTGCTGAGCCATCTCTGTAAATGATTTGTTGTTGTTTTTGTTAAAAATCTACAAACTGGGCTAGAAAGATGGCTTAGCACTTATGATGCTTGCCTGCTAAGCCTAAGGACCCATGTTCGACTTCACAGATCCCACGTAAGCCAGACACACAAGGTGACACACGTGCAAGGTTGCATATGTGCATAGGTGGCACACACATCTGGATTTTGGTTGCAGTTGCTGGAGGCCCTGGCATGCCAATTTTCTCTCTTTCTCATATAAAGTACTCCACAAAGTTAGGCTGGAAAAATGACTCAGGTTAAATGTCCTTGCTTGCAAAGCCTGATGGTGTGGTTTTGATTCCCCAGTACCCATGTAAAGCCAGATGTACAACGTGGCCCATGTGTCTGGAGTTTGTTTGTAGCAGTTTGAGGCCCTGGCACACCTATTCTGACTCTCTCTTGGCTTGCAAATAAATAAAAAAATATTTTTTAAAAAATCCATGAACCTAGCTGGGTGTGGTGGCACATACCTTTAATGCCAGCACTTGGGAGGCAGAAGTAGGAGTATCGCTTTGAGTTTGAGGCCACCCTGAGACTACATAGTGAATTCCAGGCCAGCTTGAGGTAGACTGAGACCCTACCTCCAAAAACAAAACCAAGAAACAAATCCATGAACCTGCTCAGTGTGGTGGCTCATGCCTATAATTCCAGCACAATGGAGGGAAGATTGCCCTAAGTTGAGTTCAAGGTAAGCCTGGGCTAGAGTGAGACCCTACTTCAAAAAATAAACAAAAACTCATGAACCTGACTAGTTCATATTAACTGATGTAACTTATATGTTAAGTGCCCTGTGCTTATTCTCTATTTAACTAACTCTAAGATATATTGTGAAAGTGTTGGTTTAAAAGGGGAGGTTTTTATTTTTATAGCCTTTACCTAGTCCATTTTTCATACTTGTCCAGATGGATTGAGATACCACATTTCATAAAGTTTCAAAGAAGTTTTGATAAGTACTTTTACATAAGTTTACCATCATAATAGCATTTTGCCCACAATTAACTTCTGGAGTTTTACATAACTTAGAGAAATATAGAATAGAAAAGAAAACAAGGGAAAAGTGAACTAAAAGAACTGTTACTGAATCATTGTCTACTGTGTTGCCTTTATTTCTGTGATAGAGCCTGAGACCTAAGGAGATTGTAAAGTCCAGCATTTAGTGGTGCACACCTGTCATCCCAGCATTTGGGGGACTGGAAGATCTTGAATTTGAGGTTAGCCTGGGCTTAGAGTGGGACCCTATCTCAAAAACAAAAAAACATAAGGACATTTTAAGTCCATGGAGTGAGGGGGATGGGGTGTGTGTGTGTGTGTGTGTGTGATTCCCTATACAACCAAAGTTGCAGTTGTTCACTTGGAGCACTGAGGACATGGTACATAGTTGAGTTCATAAGTGTGATTTGTGGACATGAAAGGAAACTGATCTAGCTCTGTAATGGGAAAAGTTTTGTGGGAAAAATTTGAGGAAAATTAGGTGTGGTTGTGCAGAGTCCTTTCTCAGTGTAGGCACACAGTGTGTGTAAAATTCCCCCAGCAAGGAGATGGGGTAGCATGTAAAAAGTTGTCAATAGGGGAAATTGTTTGAGGCCTTAGTACTTGGTGCTGTTAATATGAACTGATCACATAGCCACCTTCTGTCTAACATGTAATGAAATTTTAGGCTCCTAACAGGAAAGCAGGTGTTCAGCATAAATTTCATTGTTTCTATAAGCAATTTGGATACAGTGAGCCACTCTTACTAGTTGGAGGGGGGTGTGGGTAGAAGTCCACCAAAAATCCAAGTTCCTAGGCACCAAAGACCAACTTTATTATTTTTTAAAAATACATCTTATTTATTTCTTTGAGAGAGAGAAAGACATAGAGAATGGGCACACCAGGGCCTCCAGCCACTGCAAACTAACTCCAGATGCACGCGCCCTCTTGTGCATCTGGCTTACGTGAGTCCTGGAGAATCAAACTGGGATCCTTTGGCTTTGCAGGCAAATGCCTTAACCGCTAAGTCATCCCTCCAGCCCCAAAGGCCAACTTTATAAGCAAGTCTTTATAAGGGTAGACAGGCTTGCAATATAATGTCTTTTTTGCAATGTGTGGAATGCAACATTTAGTATATCATATGCTGTCATTACATGTTAGCTATTTTGATTTATTGTAAGCAAGGACCTTTAACTGTGGAGCTATCTGCTCGGCTCTGTTTATTGTACTGATTGTTTTTCTGAGATAAGTTCTCACTGCATAGCCCAGGCTGGCTCAGAATTCAGTATGTAGCCTGCGTTGGACTTGAACTTATGAAGAGCCTCTTGTTTCAATCTCCTAAGGAATTACAGATCTGTGTTACTACACCCAGATTATTACCATACTACTGTTGCTTGTAATTGTGGTCTGCTTTCCAGTGAGGCAAACTGACCAAAACAGCTGTATATTTTTCAAAATATTTATTTAAATTAAATTAATTTATTTATGAGAGAGAGAGAGAGAAAGATAAAAAGAGAGGGAGGGAAGGAGAGAGAGAGAGACAGAGAGGAGGGATTGGATGGAGCAAGAGAGAATGGGCACACCAGGGCCACTAGCCAATGCAAGGGAACTTCAGAACATGTGCCACCTTGTGCATCTGGCTTTATGTGGGTACTGGGGAATTGAACCCCTATCTTTAGATTTTGCAGGCAAGTGCCTTAAATGCTAAGTCATCTCTCCGGCCCCTGGGCGTGGTGGCGCATGCCTTTAATCCCAGCACCCGGGAGGCAGAGGTAGGAGGATCACCATGAGTTCGAGGCCACCCTGAGACTACATAGTGAATTCCAGGTCAGCCTGGGCTAGAGGGAGACCCTACCTCGAAAAAAGAAAACATAAAACAAAAAAGAACAAAAAGACAGTCTTACTGTGTAGCCCAGGCTGACCTCTAATGTGTAATCTTCCTGCCTCACTATGCCTGGCTTAGCATTTTGTATTGGTTTTTATTTATTTATTTATTTTAAATTTGTATTGGTTTTAAAAAATATTTTTTTATTAAGAGAGAGAAAGAGGCAGAGAGAATAGGTGCCACAGGGCCTCTAACAGCTGTAAACGAACTCCAGACACATGTGTAACCTTGTGCACCTGGCTTACATGGTCCTGGGGGATAAAACCTGGGTCCTTTGGCTTTGCAGGCAAACACCTAAACCACTAAGCCATCTCTCCAGCTCACACTTTGTTTTCTAAAAAGCAAAAACCATCTGTAGAGCCAGGCTATTGGCATACCCCTTTAATCCTGGCATTTGGGAGGCTGAAGGAGGAGGATTGCCATGAATTCAAGGCCATCCTGAGGCTGTAAGTGCTAGGTTAGCCTGGGATAGAGTAAGACTCTCTCTCAAACAAACAAACAAAACAAAAATAAAAGAAATAAAATCTGAAAGGACCAGTAGTCCTAATGCAAGAGTAACATGATTTCTGTCAGTACTAGTTTTAGTGAATATGAGAAAGCCTTTTGATCTCATAATTCAGAGGCATGGTAAATAAGGTCTTAATAATTGAAACCAGATTATAGTTTAAAGAATATCACCACACTTACTACCAAAGATTATTTTATATTTAATAAATTGTATGCTGCTGTAGTGGCTGAAATGGTTTACAATTTTTACTTTTCTTACACTCCTTTGATTCTCAGAGTCAGTCACATTATCAATCAGAGTTGTGTGTTCAGTGTAAAAGAAATTGAGACTGATTTACCTGAAGCGTTGATTCCCATTTGGGATTAGGTTTTTTATTTTTTATTATTTACAAAATGAAGATATAACACTATTTTTTGAAAACCTTTTCAATTTTGAAATTAGCATATATTAATTATATAATAATGGGTCTCATTGGGGAGGTATTTTGTACTAAATATCAAGAACCATTTTAGAAACAGAAAGTTTTCTTAAAGTAAGTTAAAATTGCCATTTCTACCAAGCTATAGCTAAAGTATTTGGGGTCTATTGTGTTCACTAGTGGACTTATGTATAAGCCTGGATAGGGTTATGCTCCTCATGTTGCTCCCCAAATAGAGACTTAGAATTTTGTGTGTGAGTGTGTGTGTATGTGTGCATTTGAGTTTGTGTGGGCGCATGTGAGTGTGTGTGTGCATATAGAGAGCAGAGGAAAACCTTGGCTGTTGTTCCTCAGGGATGCTCTCCATCCATCCTTTTAAAAAATATTTTTTTTGTTTATTGGCAAGCAGAGAGATACAGACAGACAGACAGCACACACACACACACACACACACACACACACACACACACACGGGAGAGAAAGTGAGTATGAGCGTACCAGGGCCTCTAGACACTGCAGATGGACTGGACTGCAGAGGCACACACCACCTTGTGCATCTGGCTTAACGTGGGTACTGGAAACCCAAACCCTAGGTCATTATGCTTTGCAGGTAAGCCCCTTAACCATCAAGCCATCTCTCCATCCCCCCCCCCCCCCTTTTAAGGTCTCTCTTTGGCCAAGAGCACACCAGTCAGGTAGGGTTCCATCTCCCCAGTGCTGGGATTACAGGTACATGCTGTCACACCTGGCATTTTTACATGGATCCCAGGGATCTGTGGTTGTTTGAATCAGATGTCCCCCCATAAATTCATGTGTTTTGAATGTTTGGTCCCCAGATGATAGGAGTTTGGGAAGTGGAGCATTGCTAGAGGAGGTGTGTTCATGGGGACAGGCACTGGATTGTGATAGCCAGCTCCCCTTTGCCAGAGCTCAAATGCTCTCTGCCAGCTGCACTGGCAAGATTGTAATGCCCAGCCTCTGTTCTTCCATTGTTTTCCTGCTGCCATGAAGCATCCTGTTGAGACTGTAAGCCAAAATAAACCCTTTTCTCCCGTCATCTGCTTTTGGTTGGGTGTTTTGTCCTAGCAACTGGGTCCTTTGTAACTACAACAGAACATTTGTACCAGAGGAGTGGGATTATTACTGCTAGAGACAGGATTGTGTGATTTTTGGTCTTTTGGAACTGATTTGTGAAAGAATTTGAAACTTTGGACAAGAAACACCTTGCAGTGCTCTAAGCAGAGCTTAATGGACCATTCTTATTAGAGTTGAAAGATCTGAATTCAGAAAGAACTGTAGATTGTGAGGCTTAACTCATGAGGGGAAAAAGAGCTTTGTCCAGACTAGGCTAGAGCCAGTTTATGTGAAAGGCTGACTGTGTTTTGTCCAAGTCCTGAGAATTTGAGCAACATTGAGTTTAAAAGCAATGGGCTGGTTTGATTAGATGGATGTGCCCGCCTCCAACACCACCCCCCCCCCCAAAAAAAAAAGAGAGAAAGGTTTTGGGTTAAAGACTGCAGCTGAGTTCAGCTGCAGTTGTGTGAGAGATTACCATCTGTTGTAGTTACCTTTTCATTAAGCTGGGCAAACACCCAACCAGAAGCAGCTTATGGCAGGAAAGGGTTTATTTCAGCTTACAGATCCAGGGAAATCTATCAGTGGTAGAAGAAGCTGGCTCACTTCCATAGATCCAAGCAAAGAGACCATCAAAAGCCAGCAGGCTGGGCTGGAGAGATGGCTTAGCGGTTAAGTGCTTGCCTGTGAAGCCTAAGGACCCCGGTTCGAGGCTCGGTTCCCCAGGTCCCACGTTAGCCAGATGCACAAAGGGGCGCACGCGTCTGGAGTTCATTTGCAGAGGCTGGGAGCCCTGGCGCGCCCATTTTCTCTCTCTCCCTCTATCTGTCTTTCTCTCTGTGTCTATCGCTCTCAAATTAAAAAAAAAAAAAAAGCCAGCAGGCACCAAAATGCAGCAGTCAGTACCTCAAACTGCTCTTCTCACATCTTAGGGTGGGACTCAAGATCTGTCCCCAGTGACACCCCCACCTTATTTTATTGTTTTGGTTTTTTGAGGTAGGATCTTGTTCTAGTCCAGGCTGACCTCTAATTCACTATGTAGTCTTAGGCTGGCCTTGAACTCTCAGTGATCCTCCTACCTCTGCCTCCCAAGGGCTGAGGTTAAAGGCGTACACCACCACACCTGGCTTGTAGTATTGTTTTAATAGTCTGGAGATTGAAACTCACCTTAGTATCTGTATTTAGGACCTTTATATCTTTTTAAATAAGATTTTATTTCAAAGAATTAAGTAAAAAAAAAGTAGAATTAGCCAAACTTGTTAGTTGCAATAAGCAGAAATCTACTCTTGTTTAGCTTATTAAAAATATATAACTGGGCTGGAGAGATGACTCAGTGGTTAGGCACTTACCTGCAATAACTGTTGGTGGCTAAGTAAGCGAGGCTGATATGGAGTATACCAGGATCTTCATTACTTGGAAGTAGGAAGGATGTTGAGGCAGGTTAGGATGGTGACTAGTGTTAACTTTAAAAAAGATGGAGGTGGCAAAAGTGTGTGGGAGAGGGAAGTTGGGTTACCAATTTTTGAGGTTGTTCAGGCTGTGAAGGTTGTAGTTACAGAGAATAAGAAAAGCAGATAAAAATGAGTGAATGTGGAAAAGAGGTTGGGGAGAAAGTATGAGTTATGCATAGAAGGAGCAGTAGAAAGGTCACAGTAGTACACCATATGAAGAAAAAAATACATAACAAACCTGAAAGCCAACTGAATAATATACAGGCACCAACAGAACCATCATGGGGTATATGTGGAAGAGTAGAGATTGGAAAACGGAGTACCGCTGGGCGTGGTGGTGCACGCCTTTAATCCCAGCCCTTGGGAGGCAGAGGTAGGAGGTTCGCTGTGAGTTCAAGGCCACCCTGAGACTCCATAATGAATTCCAGGTGAGCCTGAGCCTGAGCCTGAGTGAAATCCTACCTTGGAAAACAAAACAAAACAAAAATCTGATTTTAAATGTGTTTTTTTATATCAGTGGAAATTTACTTCAGGATATGACAAAAGCCGTCATGAGGACTTTTAAAGTAGGTGGTAATGGAGTGTCTTCCAAGCTCAGCATATGACAGGCTTTTTTAGTTTTTGGTAGAGCTTCAAATTACAGTGTTTTTTTTTTTATTTGCATTAGGTCCAGTGTTTCTAAGTTTTATATTCTCCGATACAGTAGTCTTAAAAAAAAATTGTTGAGGGCTAGATGGCTTAGTGGCTAAAGCACTTGCCTAAGGACCAGGTTCAGTTCCCCAGTATCCATGTAAGCCAGATGGAGCATGCATCTGGAGTTTATTTGCAGTGACTAGAGGCCCTCGTGTGCCCATTCTCTTTCTCTTTCTTTCTCTGTGTCTTTTTCTCTCAAATAAATAATAAATAAAAAATTTAAAAGGTTGATAACAAAGAAAAAGGAGCTCATTTATTGCTAGAACCAACATTTTCCTTCCTTCATTATGATGAAGAGTCATCAGTAAATCCTAAAATTATTACTGTGTTTAGGCCATATAACATGCAGAAATTATTAAAAAATGTCACATGTTTAGAGAGGCTGAAGTGTGTATTCCACCTTCTCTTTAAAACAAAAAAAATTTTTTTTTTTTTTGGTTTTTCGAGGTAGGGTCTCACTCTGGTCCAATCTGACCTGGAATTAACTCTGTCATCTCAGGGTGGCCTTGAACTCATGGCAATCCTCCTACCTCTGCCTCCCGAGTGCTGGGATTAAAGGCATGCACCACCACTCCCGGCTCAAAAAAATTTTTATAAAATGTTTTTATCTCTTTATTTGAGTGAGAGAGAGAATGGGCATGCCAGGGCATCCAGCCACTGCAAATGAACTCTAGATGCAATTGCCACCTTGTGCACCTGGCTTACGTGGGTCCTGGGGAATTGAACCTGGGTCCTTTGGCTTTGCAGGCAAGTGCCTTAACTGCTAAGCCATCTCTCCAGCCCCAAAATTATTTATTTGTACTTGGGTATATGCACCCACCAGTTTCTTGCCACTGCAAAAGGAATGTTAGACACTTGTGCCACATTTCCTGTGAAACTTTCAATGGGTGGCTGGGGAATTGAACCGAGTCTGGAAGGCTTTGTAAGCAAGCACCTTTAAGTACTAAGCATCTCCCCCTGCCCCACAGGGTTTCACTGTAGCCTAGACTGACCAGGAACTCACTCTGTAGCTCCAGACTGGCCTTGAACTCATGGCGATCCTCCTGCCTTAGCCTCCCGAAGGCTGGCTCCAAAGGGGTTTGCTAACCCCTCCCCCCCTTTTCGAGATAGAGTCTTACTCTGTTGTCTAAGCTGGCCTCTAACTATGGTCGTTCTCTTGTCTCGGCCTCCTCCTAAGTTATAGGTGGATTATGGGTGTGCACCATCACACTCAACTTTCCCTCCTTTTTTCAGTTTTTAAAATTTATTTGAGAAAGTGAGAGAGACAGAGTCGGGGGGGGGGGGGGGGAGAATGAGTGCGCCAAGGCCCCAAACCACTGCAAACGAAGTTTAGATGCCTGTGAATCTGGCTTATGTGGGTCCTGGGGAGTCGAACGAGGTCCTTTGGCTTTGCAGGCAAACAAACCCCTTAACTGCTAAACCATCCTCCAGCGCCCCATCCTGTTTTAGCAGCATGTAAGGGTCAATTTTATTTCTATTCTAGACTGTGACTCTTATCTTCCACTTATGTAACTACTATGTATTGTTTGTATGTCTCCTATACAGGAGGTATACAGTGGTATACCTGATGTCTTAGATTTAAAAATATATGGAGAGATAAAATAAAAAAATAAATAAATAAATAAAATAAAATGAAAATATATGGAGAGAGACTTGAGGGTTGGCTTAGTGGTTAAGGCACTTGCCTGCGAAGCCTAAGGACCCATATTTGTCTTTCCAGGTCCCACTAAGTCGGACACAAGGTGACCCAAGTGAGCAAGGTCACACATGCGCACAAGGTGGCACATGTCTCTGAAGTTCAACTACAGTGGCAGGGCCCTGGTGCACCAATTCTCTCTCTCTCTCTCTCTCTCTCTCTTTCACTGTCTCTCTCCTTCTCTCTCTTGCTCATAAAAAATTACAAAAAATATATAGAGAGGAGAGAAGATAAAATTTTAGGAAGGAAAACAGCATACAAATTTTAATGTATACGGTATATATTTGACGGTTAGACAGTCAAGGATTGATACAGTGCTCTTGAACAATGAAGTCATCAGTCTCTGGAGCACCTTGAGGAACATGTTGAAAAGTTTTGACTGTATGTGTACGTATTGTGTATGCATGTGTGTGCAGATGGATGCGCCTTGTGTGCACACATGCAGAAGCCAGAAGAGAACATTGAGCTTCTTTCTCAGAGTCTCATGAGCCTGCGCCCTCATGCTTCTCCATGTTCTACTCCCCACAGGATAGGCTTGCATGGCTATGCCCAGCTTTTATGTGGGTGGGGGTTGAACTCCGGAGGTCTCAGGCCCTCACAGTTGTATGCTTGCTGCTGTTTTCTGCTGAGCCATCTCCCTGTACTCAAGTCTTGACTTTCTTTTGTAAGCTTATCAAAGCTACTGAAGACTCTGGAGATTAAAAAAGAATCAAATTACATAATGAAAAACATGTATGATGTAAGTGCTTTCAGCAGAGCTTTTCCTGTGTCCTGTAATGTTATTACTCTATCACTCAGCTCCTTTCAAGCTACTCTATAGGAAATAGCTGTTTCCTTATATCCACTCTTCACTTATTTTCTTAAACTTTTCTACCACTAGTCAGCATATATTTGCATATGTTTGCTTATTGTCTATTTCCTCTGCAAGGTTGTAACTTCAGGCAGCCAGGACTGTGCTTGTTTAATATTTATAAGTACTTAGAAGACGGCCTAGCTTACAGTCTTTGATAAATATTTGTTAAATAAAAACTGAATTCAAATTCAGGTGAGTACTTTTTGCTTTTATTGTGATTTACAATGCAGTTACAGTGGTAGAAAAATGTCTTTGTTTCTTACCAGAAAGTCCTGCTAAAAAGGTTTTTTGTTTGTTTTCTCCAGAGTTTATATTCAGAGCACCAATCAAACTAAGCAAGCCTGGGGAATTTTGTGAGGAATATGAATGCCTGAGAAAGGTATAGTATGCATATTAGCATGACATTTTTTAAAAAAGGAAATGTCTTTAAACAATTTGCAGGTGAGTGGGCAGCAGTTTAGGCTCAAAGATTTCATTGTTTTCTGTGCCATCTCCATTTGCTCACACCAGTTCATTTCTATGCAGAGCAACCCTGCACAACTTCTCAGGACACGGGCATAAGAGCAAGCTTCTCTCACAAACTGCTAGCCCAGTCCAAGCAAAGCTCTTTTTCACCCTCATAAGCCAAACCTCACAGGCCATAGTTCTTACTGCATTCAGGTCTTTCATCTCTGACCAGAATAGTCCATCAAGCTGTACTTACAGCACTGCAAGGCATCTCTTAGGCCAAGGTTTCAAATTCTTCTACATTTCTCTTGAAAATCATCTCTAAAAGGCCAAAGCCACACAGTCAGGTGTCTAGCAGCAATCCCACTCCTGGTACCACTTTACTGTTGCAGTCAGGTTCGCATTGCTGGTAGAAATCACCCAACCAAGGGCAGCTTGTGGGAAAAAGGTTTATTTTGGCTTACAGGCTCTAGGGGAAGCTCACTGATGGCAGGGAAAACAGTGGCATGAGCAGAGGATGATCATCACCCCCTGGGCAACATAAGGTGCACTACAGCAACAGGAGAGTGTGGAAACACTGGCAAGGGGAAACTAGCTATAACACCCATAAGCCCGCCCCCAACAATACACTGCCTCCAGGAGGTGTTAATTCCCAAATCTTCATCAGCTGGGAACCTAGCATTCAGAATACCTAAGTTTATGGGGCACACCTGAATCAAACCACCACACACTCCTACTGCAATAATTGGCCACCAGGAAAGATATTTTTGTCACCTTTAGAAAGTGCTCTTGCTACTAATTGGTTGTATTATTTTTCCTTATCCTTCAAGTTCTTGTAATTACATTTAACTACTTTAATCTTTATAGTTTTCACTTTTTAAATTACTCCAGAAGAACTGTAATGAAGGTCAGTGAAGGGATAATGAAATAATTTCCTAGTTAAAAAATATTTATGACTGGGTGTGATGGTACACACCTTTGGTCCCAGCACTTCGGAGGCAGAGGTAAGAGGATTGCTATGAGTTCAGGGCCAGCCTGGGCTAGAGTGAGACTCTGATGTTGAAAAAAAAAAAAAAAACAATTGAGAAAGTTTTTCAGAGTGGCTCCCTGGTCTAGAAGTATGGCTGCTGCTTAGGATGTGTGAGAAAGCTTTTCACTGTGCCCACATAGTCCACTTTGTGCATCTGGCTGTATGTCGGTACTGTGAATTGAACCTGGGATATCAGGCTTTGCAGGCAACCACCTTAACCACTGAGCAATCTCTCCAGTCCCTGCTTTCTTTTTTGATAGCCAACCAGGTATTCAGCTCCCCTGGGGTTATAAGTCAGCAGGCAGCTTTCTTTTGAGATAGCCAAGACAGTTGTATGATCTCTGGACAGACTTCTTGGCATTGAGGACTTAACCTGCTTAATTCCCAAGAGCCTTTTACCCCTGATAAAGTGGTTTGTTGACCTCCAGGGTCTTGTCTGTTGACTCCTTCAATCACCCTATGGGCTGGGTTCCTGGGCAGCCTGAAAAGGAAGAAAGCTGATTGAACAGCAGTATTCCGCTTCCTCCCTTCTGATACAGTGAGATGCCAGTTCCCGCTCCTGCCATGCTCTTCCCACAATGACAGGCTCTATCCTCTGGCACTATAAGCTGAAATAAAATTTCCTTCCCTAAGCTGCTTCTGATAACTGGATTGTGAGGTTCACAAGCATAAACTGCATGACAGTGTCATGTCATAATGTCACACAAAATAAATGTATGTATGTTCTTGCAATCCACAGGCATATAGGTAAGAGTGCATCACATTTGTGAGAGCGATTAGCTCTGCTAAGATGATGTCCTGTTAGTGATTCACCATGCTGTGGAGAGGTTGTTTTGCCAACAACAAAGTCCAGTATGAGAAAGTTTGAGAGCAACAACAATAAAAATGTTATTAATAAGTCCCAGCAGTCGGGAGGCAGAGGTAGGAGGATTGCCATGAGTTCAGGGCCACCCTGAGACTACACAGTGAATTCCAGGTCAGCCTGGGCTAGAGTAACATCTTACCTTGGAAAATCAAAGGGAGAAAAAAAAAAAAAAAAAGCTATTAAAAGGCTAAAAGAATATACTATAAAACCCTAGAAAAGCTCGTATCTATTCATACAGACTGTTAAATACCAAGAAACACCTAGTATTTGGTCTTTTGTTCTGCTTTGTTGTTGTTTTGTTTTGTTTTAATTTTGAGGCAGAATCTCACTACCAGGCTGACCTGGAATTTACTGTAGTCTAAGGCTGGCTTCAAAGTCATTGTGACCCACCTACCTCTGCCTCCAGAGTTTTGAGATTAATGGCCTACATCACCAAGCCTAGCTCTTTTTTTTTTTTTCTCTCTTGAGATCGCAGTCTTGCTGTGTGTCTCTGGCTAGTCTTGAACTTGTGATCTTCCTGCTTCAGCCTCTTGAGTGCTGGTTCCACTACCATACTTATCAACATTTAAGTTTTTTTCTATCACATTTATTTAATGTGTATATTGGGAAAGAGTTGTTGTTGTTTTTGGTTTTTCAAGGTAGGGTTTTGCTCTGGCCTAGGCTGACCTGGAATTCACTATGTAGTCTTGATGGCCTGGAACTCACAGCGATCCTCCTACCTCTGCCTCCCCAGTGCTGGGATTAAAGGCATGCACCACCATTCCTGGTTTAAGAGTTGTTTTTTTTTTGTTCCTTTTTTCTTGTTTTTGTATATCTAGAATACTTGATAGTAATTCTTGGCCTCTGTTAGATTCTAGCCATAAACACCCCACTTCTCTAGTTGTAGCAAAAGAAAGTATATCCATATGTTGCCAACTTTTCCTTGGGGTGTCAAGGGGCAAAAATTATCCTTGATTAAGAACCACTGAGATAGACCTAGATTTGAGTTCTATAAGTAAGTGAACACACTATCTCAAGAATTTGTTTTCTTCTCTTTCTTTCTTTTTTCTTTCCTTTTTTTTTTTTTTTTTTTTTTGAGGCAGGGTCTCGCTGTAGCTCAGGCTGACCTGGAATTCACTATGTCGTCTCAGGGTGGCCTTGAACTCATGGTGGTCCTCCTACCTCTGGGATTAAGGATTTTGTTTTCTTAAGTGAGATTATGTGTGTATAGATGGTAGCCCTGACTTGCAATTGGTAAACACCAACAGTGACCTCAGTACTAAAGGCTGAACTCTAGTGTGCCACTCTGCCTCTGTGCCCTCTGGAAAATGAAGCACCCCCCTTGCATGTGGTCAGGTTGTCCTTCTGCACTTCAAGGCAGAATTTCTGGGATCTTCTGTATGAACAGTGAGCCCAGGCTTGCATGGTGTGGATTTGTTTTTATCTCCCTTGTGTTCTTGTTTGAGTTGAACAGAGCTGGGAGTCGGTTATTTAATTTAAATCTCCTTCTTGCATAACATTGTGTGTGGTACTTTTTGCATATTCATAACCTCTTGAATTACACTCTGTCTTAAAGACTATTTCAGGCTTACAGGAATCAGATCTATAGAAATTGAGAAGATAAGGGAATAAGACTAAGGTTTTATTAAGGGAATAAGACTAAGGTTTATTGTTATTTTGCTGTTACTAAATTTTTGAATCCAGAGAATAGCTATCAAAAGTATCCTAGATGTCATAGCACACGCCTGTAACCCCAATATTTGGGAAGCTGAGGATGAAAGGTAGCTGTGAATTCAAAGCCGGAGGAGCTACATAGCAAGACTCTATCTCAAACAAAACAAAGCAAAAAAGCAAAACAAACAAAAAACACAGCCCCAGTAGCTTTTTCTTCTTTAGTTTTATATTTTATAAGCATGGTTAAAATATTAATAGTTTATCATCCTACTTAAACTTTATTTAGGCCTTGGTGAGTCAAAGGAAATCAAAAAAGAAAAAGAAAACAAAGCAAAGACCGGAATGGATCATGTGTGGTGGCGCACGCCTTTAATCATAGCACTCAGGAGGCAGAAGTAGGAGGATCACCATGAGTTCAAGGCCACCCTGAGACTACATAGTGAATTCCAGGTCAGCTTGAGTTAGAGTGAGACCGGACCTTAGGAAAACAAACAAACAAACAAAAAACAAAAACCAGAATGGGAACTCTTGATATCCTGTAAGAGGCAGCAATGCTTTGTATTATCATCTCATTTAACTCCTTCCAGCAACATCTATAAAGTAAGGAACAGATAATCCTATTTTGTAGTAAACAAATGCCCAGGACCAGCCAGGTCCACTTTAGGAACTCTGCTATTTATATACAGCACTTGAACTTCTCCCAGATGAGGTACCTATGCTTGTGTCTTGCATTTCATTGTAGATCATGTCTTGATCTGCCCTGTGACCACAAGATAAGGATATAATATACAGGACACTGGAATTGTGCTAAGTCATTTTTGTTGTTGCCAGTGAGGTCTAAATCAGTTTCTTGGGTTTTCTCGTGGCCATTTCTGCTCTCCTCTTGGCCCAGTTAACATGTGGCTTATGGGAAAAAGAGTTAGGCTTAGGTTTTCTGCTTTTGTTTGTTTTCTTTCTACATGAAGAAACATTTCTGTTAAATTAGTTCTATGGTTTCACGTGGTTTAAGAATGCAGAGCATTAAAGCTTAACCACAAAGTATATATTTAGCAAGAGCTAAGTAAAAGTAGATTTACTTAAAAATCAAGAGGGCTGTATCTGATTAGAAAAAGTCTTCAAACTGCCATGGATCTGTTGTTCAGAGTAAAAGGGGGGTTTTAAATCTGGAATTTCCTATAGCTCTACTATCTACTTTTTATATTTTTTAGCTGAGAGAAGAAAAGTTACAAGAAGAAAAAACTTGTGACGATCAAATCCACAAGCTATTGCAAGAAGACACAGAAACAGGGAAAAGGAAAATGGAAGAACAGAAAAAAAGAGATGAGCCTTTAGTATTGAAAACAAATCTGGAGCGTGTAAGTAGATTACCTTTTTGATGGTGGTGTGGTTTGATTCAGGTGTGCCCCAAAAACTTAGGTGTTCTAAATGCTAGGTTCCCTAGCTGATGGAGATTTAGGAATTAACACCTTCTGGAGGGAGTGTATCATTGGGGGCAGGCTAATGGGTGTTATAGCCAGTTTCCCCAAGCCAGTGTTTGGCACACTCTCCTGTTGCTATGGTCCACCTGATGTTGGCCAGGGGCTGATGTCCACCCTCTGCTCATGCCCTCATTTTCCCCTGCCATCATGGAGCTTCCCCTAGAGCCTATAAGCCAAAATAAACCTCTTTTTCCCACAAGCTGCTCTTGGTCAGGTGACCTTTACCAGCAATGCAAACTTGACTGTAACAGATGGATATCTGCCTCAAAAATCAGCAATTTAGCGCTGGAGGGATGGTTTAGCAGGTAAGGCACTTGCCTGGCAAGCCAAAGAGCCCAGGTTCAATTCCCCAGGACCCACATAAGCCAGATGCACAAGGTGGCGTATGTGTCTGGAGTTCAGCTGCAGTGGCTAGAGGCCCTGACATGCCCATTATCTTCTGTCTTTGTTTCTCTCTCTCTCAAATAAATAAAATAAACAAAAAAAATCAGCAGTTTAAAGCTGGGCATGGTGGCACACGCCTTTAATGCCAGCACTCGGAGGCAGAGGTAGGAGGATCGCTGTGAGTTTGAGGCCACCCTGAGACTACATAGTGAATTCCAGGTCAGCCTGAGCTGACAAAACAAAACAACAACAACAAAATCAGCAGTTTAGCCCAGGTGACATGGCTCTGAAAGTTCTGTGTGATTGAACTATGAACCAGTAATGCATGTTAACTGTACAACTTAAGAGTAATAAAGGACTTAGTGTCGAGACAAGAGCTGGGGAAAATGAGCCTTGACTAGGACAGTGAAAGCTGTGGAGAGATTAAAGGGAAACGGGTGAATGAGGGAAAAAACCTAGCATAGTATACTATGTGGGAATCATTTTATATGTATAGTATCATTTTGATTTATGTGTTATTATTTGACATTTCTTTTTAAATTATTTATTTATTGGAGAATAGTAGAGAGAGAGAGAGAAAGGGAAGAAGAGAATGGGCACACCAGGGCTTCCAGCCACTAAAAACGAACTCCAGATGCGTGTGCCCCCTTGTGCATCTGGCTAATGTGGGTCCTGGGGAATCGAGCCTTGAACCAGAGTCCTTAGGCTTCACAGGCAAGCGCTTAACCGCTGAGCCATCTCTCCAGCTCTTGACATTGCTTTTTTACATCTCATATCCTTAATTAGGTTTCTTGTGATGCAGCCTTGTTAACATTCAGGTTATCTTTTTAATGAGCTAATTAAATTACCAAAGCCTTAGCTTTTATCAAGACAGGCAGGGCGGGAGAGGTGGTTCAGAGGTTAAGGTGCTTGCCTGCAAAGCCTAACAACTCTGGCTCGATTCCCCAGTACCCATGTAAAGTCAGATACACAAGGTGACACATGTATCTGGAGTTTGTTTGCAGTGGCTGGAAGCCCTCTTGTTTCCATGCTCTCTGTTTCTCTGTCTGTCTCTCTTCTATCTCTCTCTGCTTGCAAAGAAATAAATAAAATATTTTAAAATGTATTTATTTTTAAAAACTCTTAATTTTACATGCACAAACACAAACAAGCACAAGACAAGAACATGCATGTAGCTAAGCTAAAGGTTGAAGAAAGATTAGAAATGCATAATTCCCCCACTCACTTTTGATATCATAAACAACAACTGCCACAGTGGAGTCACGAATGTAGCTAGAAATCAAGCTCCTGAATTCAGCAGTTAGAAGGCCCTCTGGTACACCCATTATCGTTCTCTGCCCCCCTCTCTCCTTGCAAATAAATAAATAAAATATTTTTTAATAAAATATTTTTTAAAACTTATAGATGATAATATAATGGGACAAGTGTTATAATGGAGAAACGAGTATGGAAGAGAAACTAACCGAGAGACCATCAAAGATGTTTCAAGAGAGCCTGTACTCTTAAGCATCAAAGTCTTGTCTTGTTCTCCACTGTGTGACATCTATAATGCTTTGCCCACCACGTGTTTGGTGTATGTTTATAAAATTAAACTAAGAAGAAAAGGTTTATTTTAACAGATTATTTTAACATTATCATATGCTATTTTTTCATAATGGACTAAAATTGACACAATGTTTAATTTGTTACGGTTTTATGATACAGTTAATCCAATAATAGTATGAATTATTGGAAAACAGTACAGTGTAGTCACTACATTTACCAAGGATTATAACTCAAAAAGTGAAAAATTACTTTCCTACAACCTAGAGGTAATCCTACAAACATTTTGGTGAATATCCTATCAGACCTGTCTTCTAAGTGTATGTATATTACATGTTGTTTATGCTCAGATGTGACCGAGTGTGTATACTGTTTTGTAAGCTGTTTAAGTATAAACTATGGGTGTCCTTCCCTGCCAGTAAAGAATCCACATACTTAATTCAGTTGTCACCTAGTATTCTTGACTGTATAAATTTATTTAAGTAACTCAATCTCTTATGGGTATCTTGCTATCTTAAATGCTACTGTGATAAAATCCACTTGTCTCATTGTTTCCTTAGTGATAGATTACTACAAAGTGAGATACCACGTCAGGGGCATACCCTTTTTAACATTTTGGGAGATCTTTATTACTCAGTTGTTCTCTCAAAAGCTCATATAAAAATTATATTCCTTCCAGTGCATGTGAAAGTACTAGGCTCATTTCTTCATATCTCACCAACTCTAGGTATTATTCTTTAAATTTTTTCAGTATTGCACTTTCTCAGGTGTCACAGGTATTTCATTTATCTAAGCTCTGTACCATTTGAAGAATTGATAGTATTGGGGGTGGAGAAATGACTTAGCAGTTAAGGCACCTGCCTATGAAGTCTAAGGACCCGGGTTTGGATCCCCAGTAACCATGTAAGCCAGACGTGCAAGGTGGTGCATGTATCTGGAGTCTTATTTTCACTGGCTAGAGGCCCTGGTGCACCCATTCTTGCTCACTCTCATGTAAATAAATAATTAATTAATAAAGGCTTGAGAAATGGTTTAATGGTTAAGGTGCTTGCTGGCAAAGCCTAAGGACCCAGGTTCAAATTCTCTAGTACCCACATAAGTTAGATGCACAAGGTGGCGTATGTGTCTGGAGTTTGTCTGCAGTGTGGCTAGAGGTCCAGGTTCACCCATTCTCTCTTTCGACCTGCTTCTTTCTCTTCCTCTGTCTCTCTCTGTCTGTCTGTCTGTCTGTCTGTCTGTCTCTCTCTCAAATAAATAAACAAATAGATAATATTTAATAAACTAAATAAAAATTTTAAAAGATATGTACATAGGCTTATTTATATTCAAGATGAAAGATCAGAGGCAAATATTTTCTTATCTTTTGTTTCTAGGTTTTGTGGGGATGAAAAGTAGAGGGATAGGGTAGATTTTAAAATGCAATTTAGTATTCAAGTATTAAGGATTTTGGCCACAGATTTTTCTTTAAAATATTATTATTATTATTATTATTATTATTATTATTGTTTTTTTGAGGTAGGCTGTCACTCTAGCTCAGGCTGACCTGGAATTCACTATGTAGTCTCAGGGTGGCCTCGAACTCACGGCGATCCTCCTACCTCTGGCTCCCAAGTGCTGGGATTAAAGGCGTGCACCACCACTCCCAGCTAAAATATTATTAATATTTAAATTAATAAAGTAGCCTATGGCCATACTACCCTGAACACACCTGATGTCATCTAAATTAATAAAATGAACTCGTTAAGGATTTCTTTACTAGCTGACGTCATACCTTTATTGATTTATTGAGGCAATCTTTACTTACAGATGAGGAAACTGAGGCTCAGAAAGATAAAGCACCTAACCTGCGGTGCTGATGGTGGTCAGGGCCGTGGATAGCCTCAAGTTTCGTACTGGGCTGGTCGTGAAGGGAACCCAGATATCCAGAAACTGCCAGATTTATCTTCATCGAATCTATTGTATCAAGACCTTTTCTTTTCCCAGATTTGGGAGATAATATAAAATTTGAAAGTAGTTTGTTGCTATTAATTAAAAAAGTGAATGTTTTATATAGCAAGGAGTTATATACTACAAAATGGAAAGACTCCCTAGATTATGATCTTTCAACTCTTTTATCAAAGACTAACTAACTATAGGAAATATACCCTACTGTATATAATAGCCTAGAGAATAACAAATCATTTAAGGAATGCTTGAGGTCACCAACGATTAGACTCATTGTGCTGGAAGGTAAATTCATGGTAGCATGGAAGAGAAGAAAGTGGGACCAGTAACTGGATTATTGCAATAGCTGAGGGAGAAGATGAGTATCTGAGGTAAGGCAATACCACTCAGTATGAGTGGGAATAAGGAGATCTGAAACATTCTAGGAGTAAAGTAGAATAGAAATATTATTTATTTAGAACTAGCTTTGGTCATTTATTCACTCTGTAGTTACAAACAAATCGAATATCTGAGCCTGCTTGCCACCAGTGAAAAATTAATAATAATAATCACTGATAAAAATAATAAGTGGAACAAATATTTAGAAGTATTAGAATATCCAAAACTACTCTATGGATGCTATTGTGACTTAGAAGCAGGGGAAGTAACAAGCTCATAGGAGGAAGCGATTTCTAGATGGGCTGGTGGTAGTTTAGAGGAGAAGAGGTTTGGTTTGCATATACTCAGTTTGAGCCACATTTGTGATTGGGGATTGTAGGAGGCATTTGGAAGCAGACTGGAAATCAGAAAAACGTGACTTAGAGAAAGTTGAAACTATAACTGGGGATGCCGTGGAAACCCCAATGGACAGTCTTGTCTTCCTTGTCTCCTTGCCAGTGCCCTGCACGTCTCTCAGATTCAGAGAATGAAGAACCTTCTCGAGGCCAGATGATGCAGACACATCGCTCAGCATTTGTTTCCAAGAGCAACTCCTACTCCTTAGCTTTCCTGGCAGGGTAAGAGACTGATAATGCAGTCGGGGTTCTTTAATTTGGGGCTGACAAAGGGACTTTCTGGGAGGTGGAAGTGGTGAGAAGAGGTGGGAACTGAGTTTTCATTTATAGGTTACAGAGCAAGGGCCCACCTGAATTTTTTTTTTTTTTTTTTTTTTTTTTTGGTGAGGTAGGGTCTCACTTTAGCTCAGACTGACATGGAATTCACTATGTAGTCTTAGGGTGGCCTTGAACTCATGGCGATCCTCCTACCTCTGCCTCCCAAGTGCGTGTGCCGCCACACCCGGCCCACCTGAATTTTTCTGAAGAAAAGTAATATTTATCCATTTCTGGCATCCTCAGGGCAGGACTATTCATCTGTGCTGCAGAAAGTGAGGGAAACAACAGAGTCTGACAATACCTATAGACTTTCCCTCTGGATTTTTGAGCTCTTAGTAGGGAGGTATGGCAAGGTTGACTTCTTTTCATTGTCTAGATCTTATATTTTCATGGGTTTCAGGAAATTTTTTAGACTCTGGTCAAGGATTTCCTTGATCCTTTTAGACTTTTTAGGTCTTGGGGAGGAAAGGAGAGAAGACTTTTTAAAATCTTTGACAGCCATGAATCTGTGGGTAGCACTGAGCAGAGATCCTGTTTCATGAATAGCCACAGTTGTGAAGTGGGGAAGCCCTGTTGAAGCAAGAGATGGATCTGAAAACTTGGGTGGCGGTCATGGATGTGATCGTGTTGACAGTGACACCTTTGGCTGTGGAGGAAACATCAGTGGTTCCAGTGTCCTTGGTGACCATTATGGTAGAGGGTATACTGGCATCAGGGGTGGTTACAATGATTTGGCAGTTATAACCATGACAATTCAAATGTTGGACCTTGTTAGGAGGAATCATTGGAAGCATAAGTTCTGGCCCCACAGTGAAGAGGCCGTTCTCTGCTGAGCCGTGCAGCTTGGTGAGCCGTGAGGTCAGCAGCAGCTGTGGAAGGGGCAGAAGACAAGTGTGCCGCTCAGACTCGTCTCGAGGTCACAGTCCTTCCTGCTTCAGCTTCCTGAGGGTTGGGATTACAGGCATATTCTGCTGCGCCTAGTTCAGAGGGTTTGAATTACTGCCTGGAATCAAAGCTTAGCAGGAGCAGAGAGCCAAAGAAGTGAGAGGCATGCTTGCTTGTTAGAACAGTTTATGAACTCAGCTCAACACAGTAGTGGCAGAGTCTGCCTATTACAAATTACAAAGAAGGTGTATTTTAGAAAGTATTCATGTATAGAGTCAAGAACTATAACTGTGTTTTAGTTTCTATTCTGTTGGAAGTTACTGTAAAACATTCCAGCGAGAGTTTTAAAGTTTTTGTTTTTGTTTTGTTTTATTATTTATTTGCATGCAAAGAGAAATAGAAGAGAGACAAAATGGGCATGCTTGGGCCTCCAGCCGCTGTAAACGAACTCCAGATGCATGTGCTACTTTGTGCCTCTGGCTTTATGTGGGTACTGGGGAATTGAACTCAGGTTATTTGGCTTTGTAGGCAAGCACCTTAACTGCTAAGCCACCATTCCAGCTCTAAAGTTCTGTTTTGTGGTTTTTGTTTTTGGGTTTTTTTTTTTTTTTTTAGGTAAGGTCTCACTTTAGATTAGGCTGACCTGGAATTCATTATGTAGTTTCAGGGTGGCCTCGAACTCTCAGCGTTCCACCTACCTCTGCCTCCTGAGTGCTGGGCTTAAAGGCGTGCACCACCACACCTGGCTAATTTTTTTTTTAAACCCACATTGTTGGTCGTTAAATGTAAACGATCATGGTGCTGAATAAATGTCTTAATTTTTATGACTTAAAAAATATTTTTTTTTATTTGCAAGGAAAGGGAAAGAAAGAATGGCTACAACAGGGCCTCCAGCCATTGCAAACAGATTCCAGATGCATGTAGCACTTTGTGCATCTGGTTCCACATGGGCACAGGGGAATCAAACTCAGGTCCTTAGGCTCTGAAGGCAAGTGCCTTCATTACTAGGTCATCTCTCCAGCCCATTGGGTTTTTTAAACAAGTATGTTTTAAAAGACAAGTAGGGGTGTGGCTAGGTACAGTGGCACTAGCCTAGCAAGTATGAGGCCCTATTTATTTTTTTAACTTTTTATTGATAGCTTCCATAAGTATAGACAATAAAAGTATGATAATTCCCTTCCTTCATTCCCATTTCCCCCTTTTAAGTCCACCCTCCATTGAATACCCTCCTCCTTCCAATTTGTTTTATTTTTTTGGTTTTTTTTTAAATGTATTTATTTATTTGAGAGAGAGAAAGAGGAGAGAGAGAGAGAGAGAATGGGCACTCCATGCCTTCAGTCATTGCAAATGAACTTCAGGAGTATGCACCCCCTTGTGCATCGGGCTTATGTAGGGCCTAGAGAGTTGAACCTGGATCCTTTGGCTTTGCAGGCAAATACCTTAACTGCTAAGCCATCTCTCCAGCCCTATTTATTTATTTTTTATTGACAACTTCCATGATTGTAAACAATATCCCATGATAATTTCCCCCCTACACTTTCCCCTTTGAAACTCCACTCTCCATCATATCCCTTCCCCTCTCAGTCAGTGTTTCTTTTATTTTGATGTCATGATCTTTTCCTCCTATTATGATGGTCTTGTGTAGGTAGTGTCAGGCACTGTGGGGTCTTGGATATCCAGGCCAGGGCCCTAGGTTTTATCCCTAACACTTGTCAAAACAAAAAAATAAAATAAAATAAAACCCAAACACACACACACACAAACTAGATCTAATTGATAGGGCTGTCTTTTTGGTAGATAATTGATGACCTGGAAACCTTAGATGGGAAAGATAATTATGGTAATACTGTAAACTGAATTTCCCACTTAGAGCATGCCTCCCTTCTCCGCTCCCCCTCCCTCTTTCTTGCTTTCTTAGCGAGCCCAACAGACTGCCCCTCCCTTTTTTTGGTTTTTGGAGGTAGTGTCTCACTCTGGCTCAGGCTGACCTGGAATTCATTTTGCAGTCTCAGGGTGGCCTTGAACTCATGGCAATCCTCCTACCACTGCCTCCCGAGTGCTGGGATTAAAGGCGTGCGCCACCACGCCTGGCTCCCCCCCTTTTTTAGATCATGCCTTTTTCTTACTTAACAAACTATTAAATTTCAGTTCTAATTATTTTCAGGAAAAATACAGAATTGTTAATTTTGATAATGCTGCATAGCTTATAGACATTAAAAAATTAGCTGGTGATACTTATGTAACAATCTAACTACATATAAAAATTGTTAAAATGGTAAAGTTTGTCTCATCGTTTGGGGTTACATGGTGGTAACTGCAGTAAAGCAAGAGCCTCAGAAACACTGCTGCCACCAGCACAACCTGCGATCACGAGACCAGAGCTAACCCTGGGTGCTTTGGGCAGGCCCCACACTCCTGTGATAGTCGGAGAAGTCCTGTTAGATCAGAGTAAGATGGACGGTTGCTTTGATTGTGATTGTGGTAAGCTGGAGCCACGTGATCACTAACAAGAAAGACAACTGTCACCAGGGTTTACTGTTGAAATACACCAACAAAGAAGGGCTGGAGAGATTGTTCAGCAGTTAAAGGCACTTGCTTGCAAAACCTGAAGGCTTGAGTTTGATTCCCCAATACCCACATAAAGCCAGATGCAGAAAATGGCATGTGCACCTGAAGTTCTTTTGAGTGGCAGAAGGCCCTGGCTTTCCCGTTCTCTTTCTCTCTCTCTCTCAAACAAATAAATACATACATACATACATGCGTACATAGGTAGACAGACAGACAGGTAATTTAAAAACAAACAAAGCAAGAAAAAAAAATAGCAATAGTGCTTGCCAGCACCTTAGTCTTCTGTTACTCAGGGCCATCCGACCCTGAATGTATCTGCACTATGAGGAGATGCTCATAGAAGCCAGCTGGGCACATCTTTATTTATGTTTTGTTAAATGTCAAATTATTTAACACAGCAAATCTGAGTGCATAATACGTTATTTCATTCTGTTTGAATTTTTTTTTTTCTGTTTGAATTTTTTGAGTGTTTTCGTTAAATATCTGAAGAGTTGCTGTTCTGTTTCTGAACTATGAGTACTGAATCTTTTAATTCTCAGTATGAGTAGAGACTTTTGCGCTTGAATCCAAGGGAAGCTCAATGACCTGGCTGGCATATGCAGTGAATATCAAGACGCCATCTTGCTGCTGAAGCATAGTTATTTTAATTTATTTATTTGAGGGGAGTACACACAGAGATAAAGAGAATGGGCTACCATGGCCTCTAGCCACTGCAAATGAATTCAACACATGTACCAACTTTTGCATCTGGTTTGCATGGGTACTGGGGAATTGAACCTGGGTCTTTAGGCTTCTCACGCAAGCACCTTAACTGCTAAGCCATCTCTCCAGGCTTGCATAGTTATTTTTATTCTCCCCTTTTGAGAGATCTTTCCTTTTTTTCTTTGAGGTAGAGTCTCACTCAGGCTGATCTGGAATTCACTATGTAGTCTCAGGCTGCCCTCAACCTCACAGTGATCCTCCTACCTTAGCCTCAATGCTGAGATTAAAGGAGTATGCCACCATGCCTGGCTTTGATCTTTCCTTTTAATGCCAGTTTTTTTTTTTCTTTGTTAACACAAGTTCAGCAATTTGAAAGGAAAAGGCAATAGTAAAGGTTTCAAAATGCCTGAGAAATTTGAAAGTCTCATGAACATTCATGGCTTGGATGTGGGTTCCATGTACATGGACTTGAAACCAACTGGGCTGTGGAGTCAGTGGTTTGATTTTTTTTTTTTCTCTGCCATAGACAACAACTGTGACAAGAGAATAGCCATCAAGAAAATTGTCCTTACCAATCCACAAGGTGCCAAACATGCTCTCTGTGAAATCAAAATTATTAGAGGACTTGATCATGTCAGCATTGTCAAAGTGTTTGAAATTCTTGGTTCCAGTGGAAGCCAGTTAACGGGTGCTGTGAGCTCCCTCACAGAGCTGAACAACACCTACATTGTTTAGGAGTACAGGAGATAGGCTCGGCCAACGTGCCAGAGCAGGCCCTGTACTGGAAGGGCCACCAGGCTCTTCACATACAGCTGCTGTGTGGCTCAAGGACGTCCACTTTACAGACGTGTTGCCCAGAGATCTCAAGCCAGCTAATCTTTGCATTAGCACTGAAGACAGGTGACATTGGGCTTGCTGCAATCATGGATCCTCGTAATCCCCAGAAGGGTTGTCTTTCTGAAGGTTGCTTAGTCCATGGTAGAGACCTCACACCCTGTACTTTCTTTCCCTCCGATAATTACACTAAAGCCATTCACATGTGGGCTGCAGGCTGCATCTTTGCTGAAATGCTGACTGGTAAAACCCTCTTTGCAGGCCAGAAGCTTTGCAAGGTAATCTAGTTTACACTAGAAACCATGCAGCTGAGCAACAAGACCGTGAACTCAGATGCTTCCGGGAATTAGTTGAGAAGTGCTGGCTTTTCTGGAACAGGTTCTGACGTTCAGCCTCATAGATGGGTTGACAGCAGAGGAAGCGTTCTCCCTCCTGTACATGAGCATATGCTCCTTTCCCGTGGATGAGCCCATTCCAGTCATCCTTTCCATGTCGAAGATGAAGTTGATGATATTTTGCTTATGGATGAAACTTTAATCACATTTATAACTGGGAAAGGTGTCATGATTGTCAGTTCTGAGTATGACTGGCCTGTTTAATTATGTCAGTATTGAAATCCAGCTTGACCCAAGATCTCTTGTCAGCTGTCACTGATGAAGTACCAGCTGACCCTCAGAAACACTTGGATGGAGATCAAAAAGTAACTGCAGGATCCAGCTTTTGACACCTGTCATTCTCCTGAGCCCTAAACTTCTTTTGCTTTTGGTTTTTCAATGTAGGGTCTCGCTGTAGTCCAGGCTGAATCCCAACAGTTGGGAAGCTAAGGTAGGAGGATTACTGTGAGTTCTAGGCCAACCTGAGACTTCATAGTGAAGTATAGGTCAGCCTGGGTTTGAATGAGACCCCTACTTTGAAAAACCAAAAAAAAAAAAATTTTTTTTTTTTAAATTTATTTGCAACGACCCTTTTTCCTTCTGGCACTGTGGCTTGTGACCTGCCTAGCTGAATACATAACATCAACTTGTCCCAGGTAGTCCACGTGCATTAAGAGTCCCTCTTAAGTGAAGTGTTCACTGTGAATAGGAGTTTGTAGTTTGGAGGTGCTTGATCTATCTACAAAGAAAATTAGGATTTACTTTTTAAATTTTTTAAAATATTCATTTGAGAGAGAGAGAGATACAGAGAGAAAGTGGCAGGGGGAGGGAGGGAAGAGAGAGAGAATGGGCACACCAGGGCCTCTAGCCACTGCAGACAAACTCTAGATGCCTGTGCCAACTTGTGCATCTGGCGTACATGGATACTGGGGAATCGAACCTGGGTCCTTTGGCTTTGCCAGTAAGCTCCTTAACTGGTAAGCCATCTCTCCAGCCCTAGTAGTTACTTTAGTATAAAATGTTTCTAAAAGTCTTAATTGTGTTTACTTATAAAAGTTTGTAATATTAGACTTGGGTGTATAGAAGTATTTAAGGTATACCATTATTGTAGTTTAAAAGTTGTACATGATAAAACTTTTTGTTCTACTGTATGTTTTTATTGTGAATAATCTATTACCTTTTCCTAGGCAAACATGATTAAAGTTAGGCTAAATATAGCATGTATGAAAATTATATGTTTTGCTATAATAAAAAAATTAATATTGTTGGGCTAGAGAGATGGCTTAGTGTTTAAAGCTGCTTGCTCGCAAAGCCTGATGGCCTGTTTTCAGTTCCCAGGGACCCTCGTAAAGCCAGATATACAGAGTGGTGCATGTGTCTGTAGTGCATTTGTGAGTGGCAAGAGGCCCTGGTACACCCATTCTCATTCTCTGTCCCCCCTTTCTCTTTGCTTGCAAAAAAAAAATGATTATAATTATGGGGTATTTTTATCAATTTATCTGAGAGAAAGAGGCAGAGAGAAGGAGGGAGGGAGGGAGAGAATGGGTGCGCCAGGGCCTTCAACCACTGTAAACAAACTCCAGACCCATGTGCCACCTTGTACATCTGGTTTATATGGGTCTTTGGAAATTGAACCTCAGTCCTTTGGCTTTGCAGGCAAGCACCTTAACCATTAAGCCATTCCTCCAGCCCTCAAATGTTTTTTTTTTTTTTTTTTCCAAGGTAGGGTCTCACTGTAGCCTAGGCTGACCTGGAATTCACCATGGAGTCTCAGGGTGGCCTCGAACTCACAGTGATCCTCCTACCTCTGCCTCCCGAGTGCTGGGATTAAAGGCGTGCACCTCCACACCTGGCTTCAAATGTATTTTTTAGAATTTTATTTTAGAGACAGACAGACACAGGATTGGTGTCTCAGGGCCTCAGCCACTGCAAACTCCAGACGCTTGTGCCACCTAGTGGGCATGTGCTACTTTGTGCTTGCCTCACCTTTGTGCATCTGGCTAACCCAGGATCTGGAGAATAGAGCATGGGTTCTTAGGCTTTGCAGACAAGTGCCTTAACCACTAAGTCATCTCTCCAACCCAAATGTATTTTTTTAATTAAGTAACAACAAATGATTAGGTTTTCTTTATAAGTTCTTTTCCTAAAAATATTTCATGTATAAAAATATTAAAAACTTTTTAGGGCTGGAGAGATGGCTTAGTGGTTAAGCGCTTGCCTGTGAAGCCTAAGGACCTCGGTTCGAGGCTCAATTCCCCGGGACCCACATTAGCCAGATGCACAAGGGGGCGCACGCATCTGGAGTTCATTTGCAGTGGCTGGAAGCCCTGGCATGCGCATTCTCTCTCTCTCTATCTCTCTGCCTCCTTCTCTCTGTCTGTCACTCTCAAATAAATAAATAAATATATTTAAAAAAAAACTTTTTACAATTATGCTTGGTCAGTCTTTCTTATTTTCTTTTTTATGTATTTGAGAGAGAGAGAGAGAGAATGGGTATGCCAGGGCCTTCAGCCACTGCAAATGAACTCCAGACGCATGCACCCCCTTGTGCACATGTGCGACATTGCTCACTTGTGTCACTGTGCTTCTGGCTTTTGTGGGACCTGGAGATTCAAATAAGAGTTCTTAGGCTTAACAGGCAACCTGTGTGAAGTCAGTGGACCTCCTTTGCCTCATCTGTCTATGTAGGGTGTTCTGCCTTATGTTGACTAAGCAGGGTTTTTGCACAGCGATTTTTTTGTAAAGATTTTTTTTTCCACTTCTAAAATTGAATTGATGGCTCCAAGCAGAAATTTGAGGAATAGGGTAAATGAGGCCAAGGCTTGAAAAGAAAGAGGAAGGAAAATTGGGAAGATCTGTAAAAATGCAAAGATTAAACTTAGCAAATTCTGTGGGAGAAGTAGTTAAGCAGTGACTAAAAGGTTGTGAGAAAAAGATGAAGTAATGAGTTAAAAGAAACAGTGAGGCTGATGATGGCTAGGGATAAGTCAAGTTCACTTGTACACAAGCATATTTGGAGAGAGATAAAGAATTAGAACAAGTCTGGTTGTGGGCCTGGTTAAGAGGGAAAATCCTATTAATGTGATGGAATTACACACACATAGGTTAAGGTAACTTACCCCACAGCCTTTCCACTCAGTAGAGCAGAGCAGAAGACATGGAACTGGAAGCCATCTTTTCCATTCCAAACCTATACTCTGTCAGTCTGTGGCAGACAGAAGGATCAGCCCAGGCTGATCTGAAACTCACTATGTAGTCTCAAGGTGGCCTTGAACTCAAGGTGATCCTCCTACCTCTGCCTCCCAGTGCCGAGATTAAAGGCACACACCACCACACACATCTGCTTTCTGTTTTAAAAATAATTTATACCCTGCCTTGTTTAAAAAGAAACAGTAACATAAAATGTAGAGTTTCTACAGAAGATTTATGCTAATCTATTCAAAATATAGTTATGACCAAAGCATTCCAATCCATCAGCAAAACCATTACCTGCTGATTCAAGGACTCTCCCATTAGATTCTCCAGACTGTAGACAGTACAATAGTATGTTATACAGGCAGTGTTCTTTACTGCTACAAACATACCTGTGATATAACTTCATTTATAGGTTGGTTTAAATATTATTATTAGCTTTTTCAAGGTAGGGTCTTTTTTTTGTTTTGTTTTTTGGTTTTTCGAGGTAGGGTCTCACTCTAGCCCAGGCTGACCTGGAATTCACTATGGAGTCTCAGGGTGGCCTCAAACTCACAGCAATCCTCCTACTAAGGTAGGGTCTTGATCTAGCCCAGACTGACCTGGAATTAGTCTTAGGCTGGCCTTAAACTCACAGCAATCCTCCTACCATAGCTTTCCCAGTGTTGGGATTAAAGGCATGTACCATCACACCTGGCTTCTAGATTATTATTGTGATAGACTAACTATAATGGCTATTAATAAAATAGAAAAAATATAGCAATATGCAATATTAAAAGTATGTGAGTATAGTCTCTCCATGTCTCTTAAAATATTCTATTATAGGGCTGGAGAGATGGCTTAGCAGTTAAGGCATTTGCCTGTAAAGCCAAAGGACCCAGGACCCATGTTAGCAGATGCACAAGGGGGCACATGCATCTGGAGTTTGTTTGCAGTGGCTGGAGGCCCTAATATACCCATTCTCTCTCTCCCTCCCTCTTTCTGTCTGTGAAATGAATAAATTAAAATTAAAAAATATTTAAAAAATATTCTAGGGGACTGGGGAAATGGCTTAACAGTTATGGCATTTGCCTGCGAAGCCTAAGGACCTGGGCTCAATTCCCCAGGACCCACATAAGTAAGATGCACAAGAGGGTACATGTGTCTGGAGTTCTTATGCAGTGGCTAGAGGCCCTGGCACACCCATTATCTTTCTCTCTCATAAATAAAGAGTTTTTAAAAGTTCTGTTACACAAGACTCATTGGTCTTCCTGTGAAGATACAAAGTAACACAATGCCTGTGTGATGCAGTACGGTGAGGTAACTGGCATAGGCACTGCGGTGTACGTTAGGTCACTACATAAGGGTGACCTGAGCACAAGTGCTGCCACACTTGAATTAGACGAGCTTATGACTGAGACTGTTACAAAGTAACTAACCAGCCAGTAGTGCACACGGTTTGGATATGCTGCACGAAGGTAACTCACGTCCCCAGTGGTATGGTGCTAAAAGGCGTGGGATTTCATCATGCTACTCATAATCCTTAATGTGTATTTCTAAAATTCTGTAGTTAATAGCTGACCTTAGGTATCTGAAACTTTGTAAAACAAAAGCATACAGAAGGGAATACTAATACACTGTTAATACTATGAATGTCTAGAATTGGCAAATACATAAAACATAAGATAAATTATTGGTTGCTTCCAGCTAGAAGAGGGAAATTTTGAGATGTTAATTAAATGATATAGGCTTGCCTTTTGTTTTGTTTTGTTTTGTTTTGTTTTGTTTTGTTTTGTTTTGTTTTGTTTTGTTTTGTTTTGTTTTTCAAGGGAGGGTTTCATTCTAGCCCAGGCTGACCTGGAATTCACTATATAGTCTCAGGGTGGTCTTGAACTCATGGTGATCCTCCTACCTCTGCCTCCCGAGTTCTGGAATTAAAGGCGTGCGCTACCACGCCCGGCTTAAGCTTGCTTTTTAAGGTAATGAAAATAGTCTAAAATTGTCATGATGGTCAAAGATGGGAATATATTTAAGTCATTCAATTATACACTTAGAAGATTAAGAAAAAGAATACTAGTATAGATAAGGTAAGTACCTCTGGTGATAAATATACAAGAGAGTGTTGTGACAAAATCACACTCATTTCTGTATGTATGACACATGCTTAGAGGCCTTACAAAGCTTCTAGTATTGTGTGTATACATGTGTGTGTGTGTGTGTGTGTGTGTGTGTGTGTGTGTGTGTGTGTGTGTCCTCAGAGTGTGCCTTGTAAGTGTATTGGAAGAATATGATTAAGATACTTGGGTTGGCTGGAGAGCTGGCTTAGCAGTTAAGGCACTTGGTCTGGGAAGCTTAAGGACCTGGGTGTGATTCCCCAGTAACCACATAAGCCAGATGCACGAGGTGGCACATGCATCTGGAGTTTATTTGCAGTGGCTGGAAACCCTGGCATGCCCATTCTCTCTCTCTGTCATCTGCCTCTTACCCAACCCCATCAAATAAATAAATAAACAAAATTTTTTTTGCTGTTGTTTTTTCGAGGTAGGGTCTCTCTCTAACCCAGGCTGACCCGGAATTCACTATGTAGTCTCAGGGTGGCCTCAAACTCATGGCGTTCCACCTACCTCTGCCTCCCAAGTGCTGGAATTAAAGGCATGCGCCACCATGCCTGGATAACTTTCTTTTTATAAAAAGAAACTTGGGTAGTTGATAGAATCAAATTTTTCTTTGAAAAATTAAACAAGATTGACAAACCCCTAGCCAATCTAATGGGTGGGGTAAAGGGGGGAGGGGGGAGAAATGAGAACTAATAAAATTAGAGATGAGATAGGGGGTGGTAGAGCAAAGTTCATTATAAACCAGAGGATCATTAGGGAATACTTTAAAAGCATATTCCAAAAGAAAGAAGGGGGGAGGGAGAGAAAGAAAGAAAGAGGAGGGGAGGGACGGAAGGGAGGAGGGAGAGGGAAGGAAGGGAAGGAGAGGGGAGGGGAGGGGGAAAGGGAAGAGAAGGAAGGAAGGAAGGAGGGAAGGGGAAAAAGGAGGAATGAGAAACTTAGCAAATTTGCAGATACAAGCTCAGCACATGAAAGAAACTCAGTTACTTTTGTGTTCACTAACAGTGAACAATCTAAAGGGTAATGAAGAAAACATTCCACTTACAATAGGATTAGATAAAAATATACTTTTGAGCTGGGCGTGGTGGCGCATGCCTTTAATCCCAGCACTTGGGAGGCAGAGGTAGGAGGATTGCATGAGTTCAAGGCCACCCTGAGACGACAGTTAATTCCAGGTCAGCCTGGACCAGAATGAGAGCCTACCTCGAAAAACCAATATATATATATGCACACTTTTGATTAAATTTATTCATAGAAGTATAAGACTTAAAATACTAAAAACTCCAAGGTGTTAAAAGAACTTTAAAAGCCGGGCATGGTGGTGCATGCCTTTAATCCCAGCACTTGGGAGGCAGAGGTAGGAGGAGTGAGTTCGATGCCACTCTGAGACTACAGAGTGAATTTCAGGTCAGCCTGAGCTAGAGTGAGACCCGACCTCGAAAAAACAAAAAGAACTTCAAAAGACCTAAATATGGAAAACACATCTTGGTAAGTTTCTATTAAGATGTCAGTACACTCCAAATTGTTTTTAAAGATTCAGTGTGATACATATCGAAATTCCAATAGCTTTGATGGTTTTCTTTTTCTTTACAGAAATGGACAAACTGATACTAATTCCACTGGTGTGGAATTTCAGATGGTCCCAAATAACTAAAGCCATTCTGAGAAAGGACAAAGGTTTTTTGCTTGTTTTAAAATTTAACTTAAAGTGACAGCAATCAAAACAGTATAGTTGGGCTGGATAGATGGCTTAGCAATTAAGGTATTTGCCTATGAAACCTAAGGACCCAGGTCCAATTCCCCACACAAGCCAGATGCAGACAGTGGTGCATGCATCTGGAGTTTGTTTGCAGTGGTTAGAGTCCCTGGTGTGAACTTTAATGTTTTTCTAAGTACAGTACCTATCTAGCTTACTTGTAAGCAACTGTCTTCATAGAGTGATGTTGAAACTTTCTGCCTGCTCCCAAGTATATATTCCCTAGGTAACGAGAGATGTCACTTCACTTGGATTGTGTTAAGTGTGGAATTTTCTTCCTAAGGTGTAAGCATGTGGCACATGGTCACCGCTTTCTTTTACTAACACCATGTGGCCATGAGACATGGGATGGCAGGAACAACACGTGCTGCCTAGAAGCCTTTCTGGGTGGGTAAACAGGCTTTCTCTTGGCATACAGGATAACTAAGTTTACTCTGAGCTAATCCTGACATTAAAATCTTTTGCTGCAAAAGATTACATACATGATGCTTTCCATTCCAGAGCTAAAGTCATTTGAGGAAACAATTTCTATTTGAAATCATCTGCATGTAGCTATGTCTCTGCCTTGACTTATGGTAGATGCTTAACTTATCCAGCAAGATGTACATGCTACAGGAAGCCTTTCCTAATCTTGTTTTTCCTCCTATCACAAGTTGTTAGTTCTCCTTTAAAAAAAAAAAAAACTTATTTGAGAGAGGGAGAGAGGCAGATAGAGAGAGAGAGAATGGGTGCAACATGGCCTCTAGCCACTGCAAAGTCGAGGCACATGTGCCCCTTGTGCATCTGGTATACATGGGTCCTGGGGAATCAAACCTGAGTCCACCTTCACTGCTAAGCCATCTCGCCAGCCCGTGTCTCCTCTTTCGTATGCCATTTCTGCCCCTTATGCATACATTTTTTGTCATGCCCTTACACTGTACTCTGTACTGTTTGTGTGGCCCATGAGGACCCTGATTCAGTCAGGACCCAGACTGTGTCTCATTCTTTTCTGTTTTCTCAGTGCCTGGCTAGTGTTCATCACTGTTGGGCATATTGTAAATATTTGAGAAATACTTGATAAGACAAACATTATGCAGAAATGCCATAGTGTAGTGGACTTCAGTATCCAATACTGTACTGTGGAGTTTGGTTTGCAAAGTCATAATGTAGATAAAGATCATTAGGATTTAGGTCTTTGGAAACTCAAATGTAATGGTTTATGGGAGAAACTACCTTTAATGTTGGCTCCCTGTAGAAAACACAGTGCTCTGCTGTGCATCTGTATGAGTGCTTCAGTTTTGTTTCATGGTTGATTTTTTTTCTTTTTTCTTTTTTTTTTTTTTGAGGAAAGTTTTGGGTCTAATAAAAAGAAAGTGTTGTGTGTAAAGATTTAGTCCTGTACCCACTCTTTGAGGAAGGGAAGTAGCCTTCTATCTCTGTAAGTGTGGGCAAAACAGCCATGACTGTGGGAACAAGAGCTTAACTTAGTGTCTCCAAGTATTCTCTTCTAATAAGTAAGGTTTGTTCTTAGACTGCATTTTGCTCATAACTGAACTCATTTTCTACTGTAACTGGCTGATGGAATTGTCTTTCTTGGCGAGTGGCTTAAAATGCATAAAAGAGATTGTCCTCTTTTTCCTAAGCTAGTATATGGACTAATTTTTTTTGTTGTTGTTGTTGTTTTTTCCGAGGTAGGGTTTCACTCTGGCCCAGACTGACCTGAAATTCACTATTTAGTCTCAGGGTGACCTCGAACTCCATGGCAAAACTCCTACCTCTGCCTCCCGAGTGCTGGGATTAAAGGAATGTGCCACCACACCCGGCTTATGTGGACTAATTTTGACTATTTGCCTTTTATTTATTCTTCTTTAGGAAGCTAAACACCAAGGTGCAGAGGAGTCAGAGCTGCAGTGACACAGCAAAGAGCAGACTCAGAACGGCAGCACCCAGCAAAGCCAAGGTACACCTCAGCCCAGGCTGCTGGCCCCCCTGCTCCCGCCGCAGCTTCTTCTGCACAAGGCATTACTGCATTAGCTGTGTTGGAGAATTGTACATATGGATGTGAAGGAAGGAGGCTTAGATTTCTAGCCAGATGGGTGGCATTAAACCATTAGAAAAAACTTCAGAAGCTCTACATTGCTTCTCTCCTCCCTTCAGAGTTTAACATTGTTAACTGTTTCAAGTGTGTAGGGAATTTCTGCTAAATGGCTTGTGTTTTAGGTTAGGGAGTTTTCCTGTTTGTTAGGCTCATATGACCTTTGCCTTTTCCTTCCCGGAATTACATCGAAAAGACATGTGTATGCAGGTATATAATATTTCTAATTTTTTTCAGGTCACAACTATAACTCCAGCCTCCAATCCCATTATCGGTGTCCTCTTGTCCACTCAGAACAACCGCTGCCTGTCGGCCCCTGACTTAACCATAGAAAAGCGCCTGCCCTTCAGCTCCCTCTCGTCCTTGGCTTCCTTGCATAAGCCAGAGCGCTCTATCAGTCCTGAGAGCAACGACAGCATCTCTGAAGAGCTAAACCATTTCAAGCCCATCGTCTGCTCACCATGTACTCCTCCCAAGAGACTCCCTGACGGCCGCGTGCTGAGTCCCCTCATCATCAAGTCAACACCTCGCAACCTGAACAGAAGCCTGCAGAAGCAGACCTCTTACGAGGCCAGCCCACGGATCCTCAAGAAGTGGGAGCAGATCTTTCAGGAGAGGCAGATCAAAAAGACCCTTTCAAAAGCTACTCTCACATCCCTGGTCCCTGATATGGGGGAAGACTTAGTACCGAATTCTGAGGTTATCCATTCTAGCAAGGAGAAGCGTCTGGCTCTAAACACAAGACTGTCCAGTGGGCAGGTGCCCTCAGAGTATGCTGGACCCACCCCCACTGACTTTGAGTATTTTCCCTCTCTTAACCAAACAAAAGCCGAACAGGACGGCGGTAGGAAAAGGATTCCTGAGGGTCTGCTAGAAACCTGCCATTCCTCAGAACTCAAAGGAGTAACCAGTGGAACTTCTTTGCAAGGGGTGCAATTTGAGGGGTCAGATACCACCCTAGAAAAATCCTGTATAAGTACAGCCATGAAAATCTCAACAACTAATTCAGTGCTACCCAAAAACAATGTTTTGAGCGGGGTTCTCAAAACTAAGAAACAGCTGAAAACATTGAATCATTTTGACCTGGCTAATGGTATTCTAGTAGAAAGCCTAGGGGAGGAGCCTGTTTCTTCATTACGCCGGGGCCGCAAAAGACGCTGCAAGACCAAGCACTTGGAACAAAATGGCTCTTTTAAGAAACTGCGACAGAACAGCAGTGAGATGGGCCTGGCCTCAAAAGACCCAGCAATACGAGAAAGGGAGCAGAAATTACAGCAAGAGGAAGAGGACCGACGGCTGGCTCTGCAGCTGCAGCGCATGTTTGATAACGAGAGGAGGACTGTGCGTCGGCGGAAAGGAAGTGTGGATCAGTATCTCTTGCGGTCCAGCAGTATGGCTGGGGCCAAGTAGCACTTAATGGACGGTGTTAACTACTTTTATGAAGTCTTTGGCTTTGATCATTTATCCTAAAGAACCGAATGGTTTTCACTTGGGGTTTCTTTTAATGGCAAGACACTGTCTTAAGATAGATCTGAGAAGTTCCAGGGCCTTGGTAACGGACATGCAAGGTTACTGCATCTCTGATTCTCCCTGATCCAGGCCAGAAGCACTGCAGGGCCCCTGAGCAAACCACCTGAGGGCTTCCCACTTGGAAAGAGATTTGGAATGGCTTCATGCAAGAGCATGGTGGCCAAAGTCAGGAATGATAGGGAAAGAGAGGATAGCTTTTCACACTGGTAAGACCGCCTGACTTCTTCCAGTAGGGCAGTATTTTAAATCAGCCTTGCAGATAAAGGCCAGTCCCTCCTTTCAAGGTAGTGGAGCAGTTTAGGACTTTGGAAGATCTAAGGTAATAAATAAATATGTTCTCTCTTGACCTTCTTGCCACAAGGAACTATGTGTCCAAATCCCTTGCACACTTACATGCCTCGACAAAAGTTAACTTAGGGTTAGGTTTGTGTGTAGCTCCGTTGGTAGATTGCTTGCCTACAGGGCTTGGGTTCCACCCCTGGCATTGCATAAGCTGGGTGTGGTGGTGCACACTTGTAATCTAGTACTTAGGTAGAGGCAGGAGGATCAGAGGTTCAAGGTCATCCTTGGCTACTTAGTGAGTCCAAAGCTAGCCTAGTCTAGAGACTTTGTCTCAAAACAAAAAGTTAATTTACATTCTGTTTAAAATGTGACATTTAGTGCTGTGTGGTTGACAGAGCACATTCTTCAAGACTTTGGTTAATTTGGTCTTCCTGAAAGACCTGACTTGTAAGTGGTGTTAGCCCCATGTTCAGATAATGAAGCCGCAGGGCAGGTGTTCAGGTTCTATCAACTGTGGCGTGGCATCGCCCAGACTCCAGACTGGTGGGTCTTGTAGCAACAAATCCCATGGATTTCCTATACTCACAGGTTGACCAAATAAACTGCAACCGAAAGGCATGCCAGGGCTACCTAGGGAAAACTGGCCAGGCATCGAACACTGATAGTGCAAACCCCACCCCCAAGTAGTTAATGTGGGTGGAATGTATAAACCTATTCTGTGCAGTAGTTTTCCCATGCCCCCATCTATATTTTCTGTTTTCCTAGGGGTTCCAGCCTGTGAGACAAAGTACAATGGGGTGTCATTCTTACTTTCTGTATGGCAGTGGTTATCTGCAATGTTGATCTAAAATCCTAAAACACTTGCCCCAAAGTCAGGTAAAGAATCATGCTGAAACTCCATACTATGGAAATGAGGTAGCTGGATGCAGCTGGTAAAGTCAGTCCCATGGACCTTGGGGTTTATTTTTCTTAGCAGCTGACACCGTGTGTCTTTTGCATCCCTGGTGGTGCTTGGTGCTTCTGCCCTTCTGGGCTCATGGAGAATAGGGATCATGATATGATTTTAGGGAATCTCAGATGGTTTGGCATTCTGTGTGTATGAATGAACTGTTGCTATAGTCACATGACTGTCATTTTAACAAACCTTCCAGAGCTTGTATACTCCAGCGCACGCTGTCACCCTTGAGTAGCTCCAGCAGGTACTGCATAGTCTTTTCCAGTGAAGCTGCCTTTGGTCCAAATGTTTCTGAAACTCGAGCCTGGGGTGTGGTGAGCCAGGCTTGTAATCACAGCACTCAGGAGGCTGAGGTGGGAATAACAGGTGACTTTTGAGCAGCCTAGGCTACAGAGTAAGTTCCAGGTTGGCTTGGGCTAGACTGAGACACTGCCTAATATATATATATATATATATATATATATATATATATATATATATATTCTTCAAAGTCTAGGCCATCTAGAGATAGACTCCTAGACTGATCAGGGGAGGACCTACCACACTGTTTGCTCAGGGCCTATTCAATCTTTTGGAGTTACAGGTGGTAGAATTTTAAATTTGGAATTCCACAAACTACTTGAAGCCTCTGGTAAGGAGGGTGGGTTGTCAAGAGGGTGTGGAGTCATGGGAAGACTCCCACTGAGGCCAGCAGGGCCGTTTTTTTCCTGCAGCTTATAGTTAGCGGTTCCCAGTGAGGAGACCCTAGATGCCAGAAGCATTGTGCTCTTCACCGAGCTATGTGGTGTCTCTGGGACCACTCTGTGGTGAACAGCACTCACTGTGTGCAGGTGGGAGGGATCTGTGTGAGTCCACATGTGCAGTGTATGTTTTAAAAACACATTATCAGTCTCATTACCATACCTGCCTCACCACTCCGGTTCTAGGTCTTCTAGAACTTAGAGCCTCTAAGTCTGGAAGGCATTTTAGTTAGCTCTCCAAATAGAAGAGTTGGCACTGGTCTGCAGAGGCCAGACATACCCATAGAGAAACTTAGTTTTCATCATTTTATGTATTTCCTTTTTGATCTTAGTAATTATTATTGGAAACTAGTCTTACTAGTAGTAGCAAAGACACTTAGTTCTCCATTTTCCATCTGTTTCTTTACCTCCAATGATTTGAAAAACACTTTCAGTTGGAATTAATATTTTGTTTTTGGTAAAAAGAAAAAATATTTTTAATAGATGAAAGATATATATATATACATATATATTTTAAATATCCCCCAGGTAAATACTTTCATTTAAGCATTGTGTATAGCAGTAGCAACAAGCTTGGGCTTCAGGTGCAGAGTAACAGGCTATTTCTTGTTAAATGAGTATTCCAAACACTAGATCCATTTTAAGGACTGTCCCCTGTGCACCTTTTGTGACACCCAGAATGGTAAGGAGCAGTGTTGTTTTCAACACTTCCTGCTGAGCAGTAAGTTCAGGCAAAGCAGTTTAGGTTGAGGAGGAAAACTTTTATCTGCTTGGCTTTGGAAGAGGAAAAAAACCACTACAGTATTTCCTGTATGTTAAGATGCTTCCCACGTGTAATAGCCCAAACCTGAATACTTTCTTTCTGAAAACCTTTCCATCTCATGTTGCTTGACTGTGAAGTTAGTCACAGCTAGGGTCATTGACATGGATTCCCTAAAGATGGAGAGACAAGGAAAACAAGGAGACTAGGATGGTTGGGAGGTTTGGTGAGCTAGCATGAAAGACACAATATTTCACAAAATAAAATGTTTCTCACAAATCACTGAAGTCCTGTTCACCATGCAAAATTCCTATAGCTTGCTGTGTTCTTGTGTATATGCATTCTGGTTATTTTCTTAATAAAGAAGATATTATAAGAGGTGGGAAAGTGAAAATCACTCTTAACAGGAAACCTAAGAGATGAACACTCTGAGAAGGGGCTATCAGCCCTTTTACACAGAGAAAAGAAGATGCTGGGGAAACAGGTTCCTGACCAGTTGACTGTTTCTAGTGGAAGAGGTCATCTGGGCCTATTGGGTTGGTATCAAATCAAGGGATTATTCACGCAGCCCTTGGGCCCTGTCCTTTAATTGCCTCTTTTTAAAAAGGGTTAAGCAGGGTGTGGTGGTGCACACCTTTAATCATAGCACTCTGGAGGCAGAGGTAGGAGGATCACTGAGTTTGAGGTCAACCTGAGACTACATAATGAATTCCAGGTCAGCCTGGACTAGAGCAAGACCCTACCTTGAAGAAAAAGGTTAAGTCTGTCCTCAGCTTACCTAGGAAGCCTCTCTTAAGTGTGTTCACTTATTTAAAAGACTTTTTTTTTTTTTTTTTTGGCCTAATGGAAGGTACTGGTCATAAATTTTGTACTTTGCAAGTTTTCGCTTTTCTTGTTTTAGGTAAAGAGAGCAAACCTATTTAATTGCTGTCTGATTATAAACTGGCAAATGGGAAGCCAATGTTCTTCATACCTTCTGTGGACTTGATAGGCGCTTCCTAAGCTCCTGTGCCAACTCTGTGCTGGATCACAAGGTGCAAAGACAGAAAGACAGCCCTTGCCGTTAAGCTCAGTGTCTGGTGGGATATGTGTGTGTGGACGCACTGTTTGAATAGTCTCTTGAAAAGCCATTTCTTTTATAGCAATGTTTGTTGATGGTCCTATTAGGCCGTCCAACATTCTGCAGGATGCCTGCAGCATTTTCAGTCCTCGGCAGTGTGTATGAATTTGATCATCACATTGCTTTTTCATTTCCTAAGTAATTTTACCAAGGGAGAGTGACTCTCTCCCATAGTGATTACAGATCAATGCCTCCTCTTTAGAAGCTGTGTTTTAGCTTGAGTCCAAAATAGGGCAGGTTTGGGTGGCTGATGGACAAAGGCGGCCCACTCCTGGTACCCACCTAATCCTAATCCCCTCCCCAGCCAAAGCTGGCAGTAACTTGGCATTCCTTTCCTCCTTTCTGCTAGGCTCCTTACTGAACCAGGGAGCCAGCAGGGAAGAGTAGATCATAATTAGTGAATTTATAGCTAGACCAGGCATAAAAATCCCCATGTTAAACTCCTCTTAAATAAGTAAATGAATAAACAAATATCTGCTGTCTGTTTCAAACTAGTTTTCTCGGGCCTGAATAATGAGAGTTAAGACAGTTTGCAAATGAAGGGGACACCAGATGATGTAGGAAGTCTGTAAATGCCTTTTCTCATTTTTTTTTCCAGTAAATGTACTTTGAGCCCCTGAATACTCCCAGAGGGTGTATAGTAAGGAGAACCACCCACGTGATGTGAGTGACGTGATGAGTGGACTTTTAGGAAGTGATAGGTTTTGGTTGAAATAATCATTTTAATTATTAGGGTTTAAAAGGTAGCCAATATTTGCCATTTTTCTTTCAAAGGTCCTAAATCTTAGCCAGCGCTTTTCTCTTCAACTGGTATTCCAGTTATTGTCTGGACCCGGACTGCCACACTTGGGCCCAGACTCCTGTACACCAGCGTTGGGCTGGAGGTTCTAGGTTGGCACAGGTGTGAGGCTTCTGCCCCAGTCAGTTCCTTCTGGTAGCCATATAGACTCCCACAGTGCTCACGTGCTCATAGGTGATTAAAGAAACAGCTGTTTGGAAGGATTCAAGGACACACCCAAGCCAAGGCCCAAAGAGTGTAATCTGCTCTCTACAATCAGCCTGCAGAGCGGGAAACTAACAAGTCAGAAATGCAGAATGGTCAATACCTTAGCGAGGAGGAGGAACCAGCTTACTCAATTTACCTGGCAAAGTGGTCCAGTTAAGGATGAGCCCTTCAAGACGTCCTCACATTGATGAAGAGACGGTGTAGCAAGATCTAATTGGTCAGAAGGCAGAGCTGCAATCATTGAGCTATTGAGGCAAGTGGCCTAGCTCCATGACTCAAGCTGCCCAACGGAGGAAGGGACACCCCTTGGGAAGTAAGGTCCCAAGGGACAGGGAGATTGCAAAAAACTGCCTTGAGGTTGGGGCAGAGCTAAGGGGCCTTTTCGGGCCTGAGAACATACAGTGTGATTGCATTTCTGGGAGCAGTGTGGAGACTTCCCTAGAACTGGAACTAGTGAGGTTGATTCCCTGACAGGGTGGTGCCTTCTTGTGGACCCTCAGGTAATCCAAGCTGGTAAGTAAGCAACAAGCACCCTGAACACGGCTGCTGCTGAGGCCACGGTGCACTAACCGTGTGTGCAGGTTCCTGTGCGGATGAGCAAGATGTCCCTTTGTCATTTGATTGTGTGACCTGTGTCATACGCTGTGCAATGGTCAGCTTGTGCCTGCCTCGGTATGAGCACAGCTCAGTGTGAACATCCAATGTGCGTGTGGGTTGAGGAAGTCTACTTCGCTGAGCGTTCACTCACTTGTGTCACTCACTCCCTGCTTTCCGGACCAGATCTGAAGGAGCAATCCCCACGAAATGAGCCTCAGGAGCGAGCGGTGCGGGGTGACTGGATCCCAGCGCAGCTCCAGTGGGACCTTCTTCAGACCCACGTCTAGTCGGTGATGCCTACTGGGAACACGCTAGAACAGGACAACCCCAGACTGCCTTCGTGAGGACATTTACTTCCTGATGCCTTTGGCGATCTTGCCTTCTGCTCGTGTCCCAGATTTCAGAGTCCCCCATAATGCCGCCCTCTGCCAGTCCTACCTGTGACCATGGCAGTCTCATGAGGGAACGCCAACCTCTCTTCACCCTCAAAACGGGAAAGGCTGCCCGGGAGGTAAGATACTCCTGGAGCCTCTGCACCTTGGATTTGCCCACTGCCTTGTACTGGGCCCAGACAAGTTACCTACTGAGCTGGGCCCTTGGTGCTTGCTCCGTGCCATCGCGCCGCGCTGGGTTTCTGATCACAGATCTCCCCGGGGCCCTCCCGGGTGACCACGCCGCTCCTCTGCCCAGCGCCGGGGAAGAATGCCAGGCATACACTGGCTTGCTCTGAGCACCACTCTTTATTGCTGTTGGGCCAGCCACGAGGTCTGGCCCGGGGCCCGGGGAAGGGGGCTCCTGCCGAGCTCGCCACTCCGACCAGTGCGCGAGGGCCGGCCAAGCCCCCTGCCGTCCCTCGTGGGGGCGGGGACACCGTCGGGGCGCAGAGCCCTCGCGGAGGGCGGCGCGGGACCCCCGGTGCGCGGCCCTTAGCCCGTGGAGTCGCTGGCCGTGGGCTCCCGGCAGAACTCATCCATGATCTCGAGGAAGCGGCCGAACCTGGGCTCGCTGGCGGGGGCGTCGGCGCCGGCGGAGGCGGAGGCGCTGAGCGCGCGGCGGGCGGGCGGCGGCGGCGGGCCGGCCCCGAACACCGTCCGCAGCGAGCCGCGCACCAGCTGCCGGTAGCGCGCGCGGAACTCCCGCAGCAGCCGCTTGGCCTCCAGGTACTGCTGCCGGTTCTCCAGGCGCTGCTCCGCGCGCCGCCGCAGCACCGCGCCTGCGGGGACGCGCCGCGAGTCGGGCCGGGCCGCGCCTCCGCCCAGCCGGCCACCTGCCCCACCTCCGCCCCGGCCCGGCCCACGGCCGCCTTACCCAGCGGAGCCTCCGTGACGTTCCTGGGGTCCCGCAGGCGAATGAGGATGTCGTCCAGCAGCTGCGCCCGAGTCTTGCGCGGGGGTGGGATGGGGATCCTCGTCGCCTGGTCCGAGGCGAGGGGACCCCACGTCACGGCCAGCTCGGCCCCCGGGGGGCGCAGGCCTCGGGGACCCCTGTAGTGCTTACCCGCCTCTCCTTGGGGACGAAGGGCTTCTGGAGGGCGTCCAGCCGGGGCTTGGAGGAGCGGCAGAGGAGCGGCTGCTTTAGCGAGCGCTGCAAGGCCTGCGTGTTCTTCTGGATGCCTACGGGTGGCAAAGAGCGGCGCCCACTCTCGCGGCAGCCTGGCACGGAACTCCAGCGCCCCGAGCAGAAAGCGGTTCCCGCTGCTCCCTACCCTAGTCCCTAAGGTGACCTCTTAACCCAGAGGAGGGGAGGAGTTCCAGGTCGAGGCTGACTCCCAGGAGAGCGGCTGGGAACCAGGTCCTCTGGAAGGGGATGGTGACCCATCAGACTGAGATAAGGATTACGGGGTTCAGAAAGGGAGCTGCTTCCCCTGCCCCAAACCAAATAGGCAGGGTTGGGGATGTTTGGGGCTTAACTGGGCCAGTTTGGGTGTCTGCTTATTTTAATTTGTCCAACCAAGGGCAGCTGGAGCTTTTCAAGAAGCAAGGACAGGGATTTTTGCCATGCCTTAAAGGAACCCTTTGACAGACGCTGAGTTAGTTGCAGGACAGCAGCAGCCTTGGCTTGGTCAAGGCCATGACCTGCCCTGGCGCTCACAATAATACCCTTGGGCTCGATGAAGGTTGGGTCAGGCCTGGCCGTGAGCAGCTCCTCGTAGCCATGGTACTTGCTGGGGACAGAGGCAGATGCGCGCTTCCTGCTCGTGCTCTTCGCCTCTCTGGGTGCTGTCAGCGGTCTCCTTTGTTCACTCGCCTTCGCCTCTGCATCTTCCCTGCGGGTGCTGGAGGATGGCAGGTCACTTACCTGTTCCAGGAAGAAAATACATTCACCCTTTCCCTGTCGCTTCCAGCCACCGGCACTGCAGTGCTTCTGGTGCGCTCAGTCACCCTGTTAAGGGCAAGAAAACAACAGCAAGGAGAGGGCAGGTAGAAAACAGGCGTGTGGGTGGGGGTGGGGGAGCTGGAGAGAGAGCTCTGCAGTTAAGGTGTTGCTTGCTTACAAAGCCTAACGACCCAGGTTCGATTCTCCAGTACCCATGTAATGCCAGACGCCCAGTCGCACATGCATCTGGAGTTTGTTTGCAGTGGCTGGAGGACCTGGCGTGCCTATTCTCTCTCTCTTACTTATCTCTCTTCTTGCAAATACATTTTTAATTTTTTTGTTGTTATTTTTATTTATTTATTTATTTGAGAGCGACAGACAGAGAAAGAGGCAGATAGAGAGAGAATGCGCGCGCCAGGGCCCCCAGCCACTGCAAACGAGCTCCAGACGCGTGCGCCCCCTTGTGCATCTGGCTAACGTGGGTCCTGGGGAGCCGAGCCTCGAACCGGGGTCCTTAGGCTTCACATCAAGTGCTTAACCGCTAAGCCACCTCTCCAGCCTGCAAATAAATTTAAAAAAAATTTTTTTTCAAAAAATAAAAACAGATAGGGAGCAGATACCTCAATGAATACTGTTAACAGGAGGGTGGTTTGGGGTGATCTCAGAGAAAGTTCCAACCCAGCCAGGAAGCTCCTTAATCTCAGCCAAGTCCTAAAGAGCCAGGAGTTTATCTCAAAGCAAGGTGGAGAGAAGTCTGGATGGCAAGTACTGACGAAAGATGGCTTTGTAAACAGACAACAGCATGTGCAAGGGGCCAAGGGAAGACGCATCAAGGAACATTGGGGGAAGTATCAATGGTGTGCCTGGAGAGCAATGTGAAGACATAGATTGGCAACTAGAATGATAAACAAGACCCGGATGGGTAAGGACCTCTAAAGAAGGCCAAACTGAGGGGGTTTGCTTTATATCATCTCCCTGGTGCAAGCAGGAGAACATTTTTATCTCACTCAATTCTTTTTTTTTTTTTTAATTAGACAGGAAACTGTATTTTAGTTAGGGATGTAGTTGTACCTTCTGCCAAAATGACTGACACAAAATGAAAGATACTCCGAGTACACTGTGCCAAGTAAAAAGGTTGAACTGGCAATTTTAAAACTTCTCATGGGTGGAGAGATGGCTTAGTAGTTAAGGCATTTGCCTGCGAAGCTTAAGGACCCATGTTCGACTCTCCAGATCCAACATAAGCCAGACGCACAAAGGTGAGGCAAGCACAAGATTCTGTACGCCCACTAGGTGGTGGTAGTGTCTGGAGTTCAATTATGTAGCTGAGGCCTTGGCTTGCCAATTCTTTCTTGCACTCTCTAAAAAAACATTAAAAAAAAAAAAAAAAACTTCTCACAAAGGGAAACCAAGTATCAAATGTGTTGACTGGTGAATCTTGTCAAATATTTAAAGAATTGGCACCAATCCTTCACAAACTCTTCCCAGAAAATTAGAAAAGGGAAGGAACATTTCTATATCATTCTCTGAAGTGTCAGTATGACCCTGATACCTAAGTAGACAAAGATATAACAAGAAAGCCACAGAAGAGGGCTGGAGAGAATCAGTGATTAAGGCTCTTGCCTGAGAAGCCTAACAACTCAGGTTCAATTCTCCAGGTCCCACGTAAGCCAGATGCACAAGGTGACAACGTGCTTCTGGAGCTCGTTTGCAATGGCTAGAGGCCCTGGCACGCCCATTCTCTTTCCTCTCACCCAGCCTCTCTCTCTACTCCCCCATCTTTAATAAATAAATTTTTTAAAAAGCACAGAACAATTATCACTTACAACTCACATGTAAAAATCTTCAAAAATACTTTATTTTTGAAGAAATACTATTAGTGCGTGCCTGTAATCCTAGCACTTGGAAGACTGTGGACCAAGGCCAGCCTGAACTACATAGTGAGTTCAAGTCCCACATGACCCCTGGTTCAAAAACAAGAACAAAAGCCAGGCATGGTGGCGCACGCCCTTAATCCCACCACTCAGGAGGCAGAGGTAGGAGGATCGCTGTGAGTTGAAGGCCACCCTGAGACTACATAATGAATTCCAGGTCTGCCTGGAAAAAAAGAACAAAATCCCAAAGCAAACCAAACTGAGCAACATGTAAAAAGAACTAAATACAATGACCAAGTGAGATTCATTCCAGGGATTCAAAGTTCACTTAACATCTGGAAATCAATTAATGTACTGCATCAATAGCATGAAAGATTAAAATAAAAAAATCATGTGATCATTTCAATAGGCACATAAAAAGATTTAACAAAATCTAATATCCTTTCATGGTCAACAATGGTAAATACACTAGCACTAGAAAGAAACCTTCTAGAAACCTCCTAACCCAATAAAAGGCCTGTATGGGAATAGACAGCTAACCTCGTCATTTATGGTGAAAGGCTGAATGCTTTACCCATAAGATCAGGAACAAGAATGCCTTCTCTGGGGCTGGAGAGATGGCTTAGTGGCTAAGGCATTTGCCTGTGAAGCCAAAGGACCCAGGTTCAATTCCCCAGGACCCACATAAGCTGGATGCACAAGGTGGCACATGCTTCTGGAGTTCATTTGCAATGGCTAGAGGGGCTCTGGCATGCCCATTCTCTCTCTAACTGTCTCTCTTCTCTCTCTCTCTTTGTTTGCAAATAAGTAAGTAAAATTAAAGAATAAAAATACTTAAAAAAAGAAAAAAGAATGCCTTCTCTTGCCACTTGCATCATCACTGTGTTAGGCAAGGAAAAGAAAGGGATGAGGGTTTTTTGTTGTTTCATTGTGGTTCTGTTTTGTAAACAACATGCTAACTCCTAAATGCATTGCTTTGTCTGCCAGAAAACCCAGAGTTGGGTTTTGGCAATGCTTCTGTGATGTATGAGCAGTGTATGAAGCTCATGTTTGAGTGACAACTGCTGTATAGACTTGCTGTTTCTTTACTTGCCCATTTTTCCTTTCATCTAATTCAGGTTTTTTTTAGTATGTTTTAATTTTTTTTTTAATTTAGTATGATAGCCTGTGTTGTCCTAAGAAGATTCTTAGAAAGAACTTGGAGCATTTTGGCTTTGAGATTTTCAGATTAGGGTGTTCGACTTGTGCGCCCCTTTCCTCACACACCAGCCCTCTGCTCTATCTACTGCCACTGAACCTTCACAGTTCTGCGCCTTCCCTTTTGATCCCTCCCTCTGTGCCCTGCCTCACGCTGTTCTCTCTACCCAGAATGCCCTTGTGATCCATATTTCTACCTTGCTAACATCTACTTAGCCAGCAAATCCCAGCTTATCTGACCCTCCTCCCACTTTACCCTCCTGGTCTGGGGCAGAGGCATCCTTTCTTCCTCCAGGCTCTAGCCCCTGGGTGGCCATCTCAGCCTGGATTGCACGGACAGGAGTGTTCCTGTCCATCTTTCCCACTAGCCTGCAAGCACCTCAAGACCAGGAGTTACGTCTGAGCCATTTTGTTCCCAGGATCCAAGGAAAGCAGGCAGACAGGGCAGTGACTGGTCAGAAAGTCACCCCAGGTAGATCTGAGTTGCTGTCTGGGCCACAGGACCATGCTCACCCCCATGCCTGTTCCCACAAGTAACCTCTGATCAGAAAGGCCCTGAAAGTTGTATTGCATTTTGGTTTCCCTGCGCTCCCCTGGGCTTGCTCCAGCTGCCCACAACATCACAGCCAGCCAAAGGCCTTGCAAGAGCCTGCGGGCATTGCGGCCAGGGGAGGGGACCACTGGAGACAAGGCACCTGGGTCAGGAAGACAGACTCCACGCTCTTGGTGTCCTCGTCTGACGGGTGCCCTGGACTGACGTGACCGACTGTTTCGCTCTGGTGAGTTATCTCTTCACTGTTCACAGTTGAGTCCGAGCTGATGGGGGGCAGTGGCACGAAGGTCCGGCGGGACAGGGAAAGGCCTTCTATGCCCTCAATGGGTATGACATGGGGGGTGAGTCTGGTAGAGGGTGGCTCCTCAGCCAGCCCTTCCTCTGGCTCCAGCATATCCCTGGAGGGAGACTCGCCTGTGGTCAGGCTCAGGTGATGAGGTATCAGAGGCTGCTTTGGCACCTTGGGCACATACGTTTTCACCTGTCACGGGAGAAAGACCAGGTTAGCTTTCTAGTCAGGAGTGCTTCCTGGGCCTCGCCAGCTACAGGCAGGTTGTATAGTGGTCAGGGCCATCGAGGGAGGCAGGAGGGACATCACACTCATTGGACACCTGTGATTTACTCTGCACATGATATCACTTTTATCTACACCTCCAAATTACCCAAGGAATAATGATCTTCATTCTTTTAGATGAAAAAAAAAAATGGGTTCAGAGGGAAAAAAAAAAGGCCTGTCCAAGGTCACAGAGTGGCTCAGTGGCAAAGCTTGGACTTTTGGACTCCAGGCCTCAGCTGTACCCCTGAGCATCACACTGACCTCCGCAGCTTTCCTCCTTTGGTCAGGTCAGGGCTTATCAGAATGTCCCCAACACTACTTTCTTCAGAAGTCCCAGAATGGGGCTGGGGAATTGTTGTGTGTTTTCTGGAAGGTGACAGCCCCCTGCACTTTTGGGATGCTGGGTACCTTGTCTAGAGCTCCCAAAGGCAGATCTCTGTGAGGGTTCAGGGCCATAGAGCAAGGGCAGGAGAACGCAACACTTGTCCCATGGAGAGGCTTGGCATCATGGGACGGATTCACTCTCCTGCCTCACCCGCATGCTCCGCTTCCTCTGGGGCCACACCTGTTGGAATGCTTACCTTCCGCGATTCCTTCCGAGGCATCAAAATATGATGCCTGCCTTTCACTACCTTCCTTCGAATTAAGTGGATCCCCAGTCGCTCCTGGAGGAAGCTCTTTAGCAGTGGTGGGACCCCTGGTGCCATGAGGGGGACATAAGATGACTGTTAGCTATCGTTTGCTGGGACTTACTACATGACAGACACTGTTCAAATTGCTTTACATGTGTTAATGTAATCTATGCAATTCTGTCATCAACCCTAGGAAGTAGGGGCCATATTAGTTCTATTACATAGGTAAACAAGGAAAGCGAGGAACGGAGACGCTAAGAGTCTGCCCAAGGGTGTAGAGTAAGGATGAGAACGCCACCAATGTCACAGCAGGCCCAGGATTCTAATGGGCTTCCAGCTCCTGGGTCTCGGGCGGGTGACCACAGTCTCCACTGCTGACAGAGCCCTGTGACATTCAGCCTGCTGTGGGAGGGCAAGCCCCGAAGCTGGCCCCACAACCCCTTTTTAGCTTGGAAGAGGAAATGAGGGAGGCCACATCAGCCCCGCTCTGCAAAGCTGGGTATGGCTTAAAGAGCTCGTGCAAGGTCTAGAGAATTCAGGATCCCCAGCCTGTGTTGCTGAGCGACTCTGAACTCACCTTAGCACTCTCTGAGCATCGGTTCCGCCCGAGTCCATGGGGACCATAGCCTGCCACCCATGGCCACTGTCAGGAAGAGCAGCGTGGAGCAGGCATTCAGTTCTGCCAGCTCTTTGTTCTCCAGGGCACCAGGCACTGTCCACCCTGCCCCACGCCAGCCACAGCCCTCAAGAGTGGCGAAGGGGCTGCTAGTGCCGCTTTCTTGGTACTTGGTTAGGTGACAGATCTGGGGGCGTCATACCTCGTGTGTGAGCCACCAGAGGGTTGTTGTGGAAGATGAGCTCGCAGAGAGAGGGGAAGAGAGCAGCCGGCAGGATAGCATCCTCCTTCGAGATCTGGAACAAGTTCAGGAGAGACGCTGGCACGCCCCCGCTCCTGCTCGGGTGTGTTACATCACAGGCCGGATGCTGGCTAGTGAGGAACTGGCTATGGAACAGATGCTGGGATGGGCAGGGCGCGCCGTGAGCAATGCTTTAGCCCTGCAATGTCACCGGCGCAGGCCCAGAACACCTTCGGCTCCTGTCCTGAGATTCCACCATCACCGATTAATCATTTCATTAATTAAAATTTGGGGGGGGGTTTTGAGGTAGGGTCTCACTTTAGCCCAGGCTGACCTGGAATTCACTCTGTAGTCTCAGGATGGCCTTGAACTCACAGCGATCCTCCTTCCTCTGCCTCCCAAGTGCTAGGATTAAAGGCGTGAGCCACCACGCCCGGCTTTTTTTTTTTTTTTAAGAGAGAAAGAGAATTGGCGTGCCAAGGCCTTAGCCACTACAGTTGAATTCCAAACCCTTGTACTACCTACTGGGCATGTGTGACCTTGCACTTGCCTCACCTCAGTGCGTCTGGCTTACATGGGATCTGGAGAGTCAAACACGGGTCCTTAGGCTTCTCAGGCAAGTGCCTTAACCGCTAAGCCATCTCTCCAGCCCTAATTGATCTTTTTTCTCCTTTTGCGCATGGATGTATAATGTGGTATGTGGGCAGATGTGCATGCCCCTTGCACATGTGTGCAGAGGCCAGAGACCATGAGGAATCCTCCCTCCATTGCTCAGCTGCTTGTTTCCTGGAAGTGGAGTCTTACTGATTCTGGGCCCCAGTGACTCTCTGGTCTCCACTCCCTACGTGACTGGGTTTTAGGCATTAATGGTCTCAGCCAGCTATTTATGTGGGCGCTGGGGAATGAAATTTAGGTAGTCTCAGCCCCACCCCAACCTCAGGCCCTCATATTTGTGCAGAAAATGTTCTTAACCGTTGAGTAATCTCTCTAGTCCCTACTGCTTTGTTTTTTGAGAGTTAGGAATTTTCTTCTTCTCCACAGTGGACATAGGGCCTACAGAAAGTACAGGGGTTACTACTGGCAAGATAACAAGAACAAGCACATAGAGCATTTGTCTCTCAAAACACCCAAAGGTTGGCAGGGCATTAACTCTGACTTCAGGATGCAATTTCCCTTCCTCAAGTTAAATTTCTGCAACTTCAGCCATTGGTCAGCAGCACTCCTAAAGAGTCCTAGTAGAGACCTCCTTGTCCATGGGATAAGCAGAGCCTTGGTAAGGGACACCTCATGTGTGTCTGGACTCAGGCTATTGGGCCCATATATGTAGCTAGCCTGTAAGGCCATGCTAGATTCTGAAGGGCAAAAATTTCACAACCTTTGTTGAGCAGAGAGGTTGAAACATGGGTACTGTCTTGGAGAGGATATTGATTAGCAGTGGAGTAGTGTCAGGGCAATTAGCATTTGAAGAGCCAGGAGGGTCAACTACTGGAGGAGAGGGACAGGAAGCACGAGGGTCTATTACTGGGAGGGAAGGAAGAATTACTAGGGTCCATATCTGGAAAGCAGAAGGATAGTTCAGTTTAGCTGGTGTGGGCTTAATGGACAGCACTAGACACCCACTGGGCAACTGACTTACTCATTGTCATCCACTGTCATTCAGGCAATGTGTTTACCTACCTTGTGCCAAACGCTGCGTTGGGAATGAGCAAACCATATGCAATGGCTGCTGTCGAGGAACACCTGTGTGAAGCAAGCACTGAGCACACAGCCACAGGAGCGAGTGGACTTACAACATGTCTGCTGCCACGGAAGATTGCATGAATTACTGGGGTGTGAGCAAGTTGGAGAGGTCACAAACAACATCTCAGAGATCTGAAGGAGGTGGGAGGTCATGTGCAAATCGGTGGGGGAGGGTTTGTATGGTGGCACTGCTAGATTAATCCAGACCATTTCCTTCATCACTACTTCACAGCCAGATGACATCCCCTAGCTTCTGGGCAGCTAGCCTGGCCACCTGACTGCAGTCTAGCCAGTGCAATGTGGGTAGAAGAGATCGATGCTCGTTTCAGGCACATGCTCAGAAGACCTGCACGTCCTCCACTTCCTTCATCATGCTCCCCCTGCTCAGCCATCTACCCACCTATGCTCAGAACCCTGTAAGGTTCTCAATTGGCTCTTAAGAGGAAGTCAAGGCCATTGTCAGAGTGGACCTGGGTCTCTGAATGACCATGTAGAAGAAACCAACCAGAAATACCTGCAGAGGGACTTTGTAAAGGCAAGAAACAAACTTGGATGCGTTCAGTGGTCGAGATGCTGAAGCTTCGTGCAGCAGGCAGTGTTAGTCTACTGTAGAAGGAGGGATGCCCTGCTTGTTAGGGAGTGCCAGGAAGGCCAGGGTGCGCAAACAGAGAGAAAGCCTGGTGTGCAAGGAGGCTGGTGATGCAAGCAGGAGCCCAGATTGATGCTGAAAATTCTGGTCCTGGGGAAGCCAGGAAGGAGATTGTAGAAAAATAAGGATCTAAGTTGGACAAGACGTGTTGATGAACATGGCTGGAGGAAGACAAAAGGGCCAAGGGTGCCTGCCAGGTTCCTGAGCAACTGGGAGGGAGATGGAGCTCCTCACTCAGAAGAGAAAGATCACCAGCTCCCTTTGGGCATGGGCTATTCTATAGCTGGAGGGAGTCTTTTAAAAAATATATATTTAGAAAGGTTGGAAGACGGTGTTTCAAGCAAATGGGCCTAGAAAACAAGCAGGGGTTGCTATCCTAATATCAGACAGGGTGGACTTTAGTCCGAAGTTAGTCAAAAAAGATAAGGAAGGTCACTTTATATTGATTAAGGGCACACTCCAACAGGAGGACATTACAATCCTAAACATATATGCACCTAACATGGGGGCTCCCAAATTCGTCAAACAAACACTATTAGAACTAAGGTCACAGATAACACCAAACACGGTGGTGGTGGGTGACTTTAACACCCCACTCTCATCAATTGACAGGTCATCCAGGGAAAGAATAAACAGAGAGGCATCTGGACTAAATGAGGTCATAGAAGATATGGACCTAACAGATATATACAGGACATTTCATCCAAAGGCTGCAGAATATACATTCTTTTCAGCAGCACATGGAACATTCTCTAAAATAGACCATATATTAGGACACAAAGCAAATCTTAACAAATTCAGGAAAATTGAAATAATTCCTTGCATTCTATCTGACCACAATGGAATTAAACTACAAATCAGTAGCAAGAAAGGCTACAGAGCATACACAAAATCATGGAAGCTAAACAATACACTACTAAATGATGAGTGGGTCAATGAAGAAATCAAAAAGGAAATCAAAAAATTTATAGAGTCAAATGATAATGAGAACACAACATACCAAAATCTCTGGGACACAATGAAGGCAGTTCTAAGAGGTAAATTTATAGCCTTAAGTGCCTATATTAAGAAATTAGAAAGGTCGCAAGTAAACGACCTAATGCTTCGCCTTAAAGCCTTGGAAAAAGAAGAACAAGGCAAACCAAAAAGTAGTAGACGGGAAGAAATAATAAAGATTAGGGCAGAAATTAATGAAATAGAAACAAAAAGAACAATCCAAAGAATTAATGAAACAAAGAGTTGGTTCTTTGAAAGGATAAACAAGATTGATAAACCCTTAGCAAATCTGACCAAAAGAAAGAGAGAAGAGACACAAATTAATAAAATCAGAGATGAACAAGGTAACATCACAACAGATTCCAGAGAAATTCAAAAAATTATAGGGACATACTATAAAAGCATATACTCCACAAAGTATGAAAATCTGAAAGAAATGGATGATTTCCTTGATCTATATGACCTACCTAAATTAAATCAAAATGAGATTAATCACTTAAATAGACCTATAACAAACATGGAGATCCGAGCAGTTATCAATAATCTCCCAACTAAAAAAAGCCCAGGCCCGGATGGATTCACTGCTGAATTTTACCAGACTTTTAAGGAAGAGCTAACACCATTGCTTCTTAAGCTTTTCCAGGAAATAGAAAAAGAAGGAATCCTACCAAACTCCTTCTATGAGGCCAGCATCACCCTGATACCAAAACCAGGCAAAGATAGAACAAAAAAAGAAAATTACAGACCAATCTCCCTCATGAACATAGATGCAAAAATTCTCAACAAAATATTGGCAAACAGAATACAAGAGTATATCAAAAAGATCATTCACCCTGACCAAGTAGGCTTTATCCCAGAGATGCAGGGATGGTTCAACATACGCAAATCTATAAATGTAATACATCACATAAATGGGTTGAAGGACAAAAACCACATGATCATCTCATTAGATGCAGAGAAAGCATTTGACAAAATCCAACATCCCTTCATGATAAAAGTCCTACAGAGACTGGGAATAGAAGGAACATATCTCAATATAATAAAGGCTATTTATGACAAGCCTACAGCCAACATATTACTAAATGGGGAAAAACTGGAAGCTTTTCCACTAAAATCAGGAACAAGACAAGGGTGTCCACTGTCTCCACTTCTATTTAATATAGTTTTGGAAGTCTTAGCCATAGCAATAAGGCAAGAGACACACATAAAAGGGATACAAATTGGAAAGGAAGAAATCAAGTTATCACTATTTGCAGATGACATGATTCTATACATAAAGGACCCTAAAGACTCTACTAGCAAGCTGTTAGAGCTAATCAAAACCTACAGCAATGTAGCAGGATACAAAATAAATACACAGAAATCAGTAGCCTTCATATATGCTAACAACAAACACACAGAGGATGAAATCAGAGAATCACTCCCATTCACAATTGCATCAAAAAAAATAAAATACCTTGGAATAAACCTAACTAAGGAAGTAAAAAATCTATACAATGAGAACTTTAAGACACTCAAGCGAGAAATTGCAGAAGACACTAGAAAGTGGAGAAACATCCCTTGTTCCTGGCTTGGAAGAATCAATATCGTGAAAATGGCAATCTTACCTAAAGCAATCTACACATTTAATGCAATCCCTATAAAAATTCCAAAGGCTTTCTTCATGGAAATAGAAAAAACAATCCAAAAATTCATTTGGAATCATAAAAAACCTCGAATATCTAAAATAATACTGAGCAACAAAAAAGAGGCTGGTGGTATCACCATACCTGATTTTAACCTATACTACAGAGCCATAGTAACAAAAACAGCATGGTACTGGCACAAAAACAGACATGTAGATCAGTGGAACAGAATAGAGGACCCAGATGTAAGCCCAAGTAGCTATAGCCACCTGATATTCGATAAAAATGCCAAAAATACTCATTGGAGAAGAGACAGCCTCTTCAGCAAATGGTGTTTTGAAAACTGGATTAATATCTGCAGAAGGATGAAAATAGATTCTTCTCTCTCGCCATGCACAAGAATTAAATCCAAATGGATTAAAGACCTTAACATCAGACCGGAAACTTTGAAACTGCTAGAGGAAAAAGTAGGGGAAACCCTCCAACATATTGGTCTTGGCAAAGACTTTCTGAATACAACCCCAATTGCTCAGGCAATAAAACCACAGATTAACCACTGGGACCTAATGAAATTACAAAGATTTTGCACCGCAAAGGACACAGTGAAAAAAGCAAAGAGGCAACCTACAGAATGGGAAAAAATCTTCGCCAGCTATATATCTGATAAAGGATTAATATCTAGGATATACAAAGAACTCAAAAAGTTAACTAATAAGGAATCAAACAGGCCAATCAAAAAATGGGCTAAGGAGCTAAATAGAGAGTTCTCAAAGGAAGAAATACGAATGGCATATAAGCACCTAAAAAAATGTTCTACGTCACTAGTCATCAGGGAAATGCAGATTAAAACTACATTGAGATTCCATCTCACTCCTGTCAGATTGGCCACCATCATGAAAACAAATGATCATAAATGTTGGCGGGGATGTGGAAAAAAAGGAACCCTTCTGCACTGCTGGTGGGAATGCAATCTGGTCCAGCCATTGTGGAAAACAGTGTGGAGGTTCCTAAAGCAGCTAGAGATTGATCTACCATATGACCCAGCTATAGCGCTCCTAGGCATATATCCAAAGGACTCATCTCATTTCCTTAGAAGTACATGCTCAACCATGTTTATTGCTGCTCAATTTATAATAGCTGGGAAATGGAACCAGCCTAGATGTCCCTCAACAGATGAGTGGATAATGAAGATGTGGTACATTTATACAATGGAGTTCTACTCAGCGGTAAAGAAAAATGAAGTTATGAAATTTGCAGAAAAATGGATGGACCTGGAAAGTATTATACTAAGTCAGGTAACCCAGGCCCAGAAAGCCAAGCGCCACATGTTCTCCCTCATATGGGGATCCTAGCTACAGATGACTGGGCTTCTGTGTGAGAATGAAAATACTTAGTAGCAGAGGCCAGTAAGTTGAAAAGGAGACATAAAGGGTGGAGAAAGGAAGGGAGGAGGATACTTAATAGGTTGATATTGTATATATGTAATTACAATGATTGTAATGGGGAGGTAATATGATTGAGAATGGAATTTCAAACGGGAAAGTGTGGGGGTGGGGAGGGAGGGAATTACCATGGGATATATTTTATAATCATGGAAAATGTTAATAAAAATTTAAAAAAAAAAAAAAAAAAAATATATATTTATCTTATTTATTTGAGAGAGAGAGAATGGGCATGCCAGGGCCTTCAGCCACTGAAAATGAACTCCAGATGCATACACCATCTGGCTTATGTGGGTCCTGGGGAATCGAACCTGGGTCCTTTGGCTTTGCAGGTAAGCACCTTAACCACTAAGCCATCTCTCCAGCCAAGAGGTAGTCTTGAGACCTCCAAGCAGAGATGGTAGGTAGGCAGTTGGACAAAGTGGCATAGAATTTAGGTAAGAAGTCTGCATGGGAATTCCAACTTTGGGGATTGCTATTCGTGGGCCAGTGGACACCTGAGGTCATCCTTAGGGAGAGAGTATGGAGTGAGAGAAGAAAGGGACTAGGAGAGGTGTTGGGGGAGCCTAGCACATGATCTTCTAGACCATGGGCCAGTAAGCCTTCAGCTAAGTGTTGTGACACATCAAGTCCCTGTCCCAGTGACGTAGCCCCACTGTTGTAACCCCAAAGCTGACTGGATAATTTGGAAACAAATAAGCTTAGTGTTTCTTTTCCAATAAAATTTTATTTATGGACTCTGAATTTCATAGAATTTTAACATCATGAAATATTATCCTTCTTTTAATTTTTTTTTTTTTTTTTTTTGGTTTCTCAAGGTAGGGTCTCACTGTAGCCCAGGCTGACCTGGAATTCACTATGGAGTCTCAGGGTAGCCTCGACCTCACAGCGATCCTCCTACCTCTGCCTCCTGAGTGCTGGGATTAAAGGTATGTGCCACCACACCCAATTCCTTCATTTAGCTTTTTAAAAATATTCTAAAATTATTTATTTACTTGAGAGAGATAGTGAGAAAATGGGCATTCCAGGGCCTCTTGCTACATCTAGCTTTTATGTAATTACTGGGGTATCAAACCTAGGGTAGCAGGCTTTACAAGCAAGTGCCTTTAATCACTGAGCAATTTCCCCAGGCCCTTCTTTTAATTTTTCAACCATTTGTTGAAATGTTGAAAAGTAAAACCACTCAGAGCACAAGCTGTACCAAGACCACAAGTTAGCAAATCCAGTCATCTGCTTACTTGGATTTCAGCAGGACATGCCTTTCTCTTTTGTGCACACAGAGCTTCTTGTCCTATAGGAGCAGAGCTGAGTAGCTGCAATGGAGTGAACTATTACCTTTAGTAAAACCAGTTTGCTAGGCTTGGAGATGTAGCTCAGTGGTAGAGTCCTCGCCTAGCATAAACAAGGCCCTCGATTCAGTCTCCAGTAGTGAGGCAAAAATACTACCAGAAGCGTTTGCTGACTTATGACCTACAGTCCAGAGGAGGAGAATGGGCCTCAGAGGTGTCTGGTATGCGTGTAATGGTGGCACGGGGTCCCTGTGGGCAAATCAGGCATTGCACCACCACTACGTAATGGGCGATGGAGAACTTAACTGAATGTGTTCAGGATGCAAGATTCCATTACAGTTAAAATTGGGAGGAATCTGGATGACACACGGGGCGCATGTGTTGTATGTTCTGTGACATTGAGCCCTAGATGAAAGACATGGATTCAGCATTGTGGCTGATGTGGTAAGCAGACTCTCGTTTCAGGCTAGTCTGCTCCCTGTGGTCTGAACTGAATACCTGTGGTGACACATTCAGGTTCTGATGAGAATTTTAGGTTTCTTCCCAATGTAAATATGGGTTAGAACTGAATAAAAGTGACTGTTTTAAACACACGCACACGTGCGTGCACACACACACACACACACACATACACACGCATGGAGAGAGAGGGAATATGGAGAATGGGCATGTGCCAGGTCCTCTAGCTGCTGCAAACAAACTCCAGGTGCATCTTCCGCTTGGTCACTTTGTGTGTCTGGCTTTACATGGGTACTGGGGAATTGAGCTGGGCCAGCAAGCATTGCAAACAAGGGCCTTTAACCACTCAATTACCTCCTCATCCCTGTTCCATTTTTTTTGTACATGTGCATATGTGTGAACATGTGTGTATAGAGTTAGTGTGGTTTGGTATATTATGTGTGCTGTGTGAACACTATTTGACTTTTGTCACAAAACTGGTAGCTGGATATTCTGTGTGTACAAATTCTGTTTGAAAGTAGGATTGAGCCGGGCGTGGTGGTACACGCCCTTAATCCCAGTACTCGGGAGGCAGAGGTAGGAGGATTGCTGTGAGTTTGAGGTTATCCTGAGACTACAGAGTGAATTCCAGGTCAGCCTGGGCTACAGTGAGACCCTACTTAAAATAAAAAAAAAAGGAAATCAGAATTGGTTTTATAATTTGTACCTCTGTTAAATCAAACATGAAGTTCAACACAGGTAACAGCATTCCTCAGCATGATGAAATGATCATTCATAACAGACTTACTAAGAACATCATGTATCAGGTAATATTCTGGATGTTAAAGATTAGATGTCACTGCAACAAAGTCTAGCACTCATTAAAATTGTATTCTGGGGCTGGAGAGATGGCTTAGCGGTTAAGCGCTTGTCTGTGAAGTCTAAGGACCCTGGTTCGAGGCTCGGTTCCCCAGGTCCCACGTTAGCCAGATGCACAAGGGGGCGCACGCGTCTGGAGTTCGTTTGCAGAGGCTGGAAGCCCTGGCGTGCCCATTCTCTCTCTCTCTCTCTCTCTCTCTCTCTCTCTCCCTCTATCTGTCTTTCTCTCTGTGTCTGTCGATCTCAAATAAATAAATAAATTAAATTTTAAAAAAAGAAAGAAAAAGAAGAAAATGAGATTCTACCTCAAAAAACAACAACAACAAAAAAATTGTATTCTGTTTCAAAGGGGAAAGTGTGGGGGTGGGGAGGGAGGGAATTACCATGGGATATTTTTTTTTATAATCATGGACAATGTTAATAAAAATTTAAAATTTAAAAAAAAAATTGTATTCTGGTGGTATACCACTGGTAATTGACAAAATGATATTTAAAATGTTAGATGTTTGTCATAAAGAAAAATGCCATTTAAAAGGCTTTGGAGAAGGTCAGTTGGTAAGGTGCTTGCCTTATAAGCATAAAGGCTTGAGTTTGCTCCCCAGAAGCCTTGTAAAAAAAAAAGTTCGGCATTGGGGCTGGAGTGATGGCTTAGTGGTTAAGGCCCCTGCCTGTAAAGCCAAAGGACCCAGGTTCAATTCCTCAGTACCCACATAAGCCAGATGCACCAGGTGGTGCATGCATCTGGAGTATGTTTGCAGTGGCTAGAGGCTCTGGTGTGACTATTCTCTCTCCCTCTCTCTCTCTCTCTCTCTCTCTCTCTCTCTCTGTGTGTGTGTGTGTGTGTGTGTGTGTGTGTGTATAAAATCTTTTCTTTTTGGTTTTTTGAGGTAGGGTTTTACTCTAGTCCAGGCTGACCTGGAATTCACTCTGTAGCCCTGTAGTCTCAGGGTGGCCTCGAATTCATGGTGATTCTCCTACCTCTCTGCCTCCCAAGTGCTGGGATTAAAGGCATGCGCCACCATGTCTGGCTATAACTATATATATATATATATATATATATATATATATATATATATATATATATATATATATATATATATATATTTTTTTTTTTTTTTTTTTTAAAGCCGGGCATGGTGGTGCACGCCTATAATCCCAGTACCGGGGAATACAAAGACAGGAAGATCCTTGGGACTTGCTGGCCAGTCTAGCCTAATTAGTAAGCTATAGGCCAATGAATGACCCTGTCTCAAAAAAGAGAAAAAAAGGGGGGGGGGTAGACAGTGCACCTGCAGATGTAGGGCGCTGGGGCTGCTGAAGACTGGGCCTCTCTTGGCCCTAACGCTGGCAAGCACCAAGTACCAAGCAAAGACAGTAGTTTACTGTGGGAAAGGAATGTGAGTGGAGATCACCCCTGAGGTACAGTCACACAGGGAAGGCTGACGGGCCACGCGCTCAAGGCTGAGATACTACGCAAACAGAAAGTACAAGAAAGCAAACCAAAGAAGACACCTAGGGGCTGGAGAGATGGCTTAGTGGTTAAGCGCTTTCCTGTGAAGTCTAAGGACCCCGATTCGAGGCTCGATTCTCCAGGACCCACGTTAGCCAGATGCACAAGGGGGCGCACACATCTGGAGTTTGTTTGCAGTGGCTGGGAGCCCTGGCGTGCCCATTCTCTCTCTCTCTCTCCCTCCCTCTTTCTCTGTGTATCTGTTGCTCTCATGTAAATAAATAAATAATTTTTTTTTTTTTAAAAAGAAGACATCTAAACAGGGAGTATTCTTAGAAATAAAGGGAGATGATTCATGGTCTAAACAAGGATCTATGGGCTGGAGAGAGATGGCTCAGAGTTTAAGTGTACTTCCTGTGCAAGCACGATGTCCTGAGATTGTGAGTTCAAATCTCCAAATCCCACATAAAGCAGCTGGGCATGGCCACACATGGCTGTAACTCAGTCCTGAGGGAAGCAGAAACCCCAGAATCTTCAGAGCCCAGTAAAAAGAAACTTTGGCTCAAAACAAGACCAGGAAGAAGAGTCAATCAAGTAGGACACCGGATGTTCCACTCCAGCCAGCACCGCGGGCCGAGCCTTGCTGCAGGTGAGCGTGTGGAGAAACGCAAGGACACACACATGAGCATGTGCCACAGAGCTGTATGTGTGGTAATGTAGTTGCACCTGAGAATGGACTTCAAAATACTTGGAGTAGGGCTGCAGAGATGGCTTAGGGGTTAAGGTGCTTGTCTGCGAAGGCTACGGACCCAGGTTCAACTCCCCAGGACCCATGTAAGCCAGATGCATGTGGAGTTCATTTGCAGTGGCTACAGGCCCTGGAGTGCCCATTCACAATCTCTCTCTCTCTCATATATGCATGCATGCATACGTACATGTTTTTTTTTTTTTAATACCTGGAGCAAAAACTACTAGAATTACAGGAAGAAAAACAAATCACAACAATGAGTGAATATTTTAACCCACTGTTCTCAGTGACTGGTCGTGGTAGTCTGGGTGTAAGTGTGCCCCGTAACCACATGTGCTTGTGATTAAACCTCATGCTCAGTCCCCAGCTGGTGGTGCCTTGCTGAAGGAGGTGTGTCACTGGGGTGGGCCAAGTCTTTCTTTCCACATCCACACACCCAATGCCTAGCACGTGGTCTGGGTCACAGTGTCAAAACGCACTCTCTTGGGCAGGAGAGATGGCTTAGTGGTTAAGCGCTTGCCTTGAAGCCTAAGGACCCCGGTTCGAGGCTCGGTTCCCCAGGTCCCACGTTAGCCAGATGCACAAGGGGGCGCATGCGTCTGGAGTTCGTTTGCAGAGGCTGGAAGCCCTGGCGCGCCCATTCTCTCTCTCCCTCTATCTGTCTTTCTCTCTGTGTCTGTCGCTCTCAAATAAATAAATAAATAAAAATTAAAAAAAAAACAAAAACCCACTCTCCTCACCCCGAGTACCCTGGGGTCAACATTGCTATAAGGCAGGGGAGGAAAGGGGTAGCTTCAGGTCAGAGCAGTTCACATCCCTCACCTCCCATTTATGTCCCCGAGGAAACAGCAGAGAAACAGGCGGTCACCTTATTGTAGGCCAGGCTAAGGTACCTCAGCTCTGGGAAGGGCGGGGCCAGCGTCTGGTTCCTAGCCTTCAGTGACTTCACAGGAAGAATCTTGAATATTGGAGGAAGTGAACATACCTTGGCTGTCTTAGAAGGGGGAAAAAAGGTCAAAATCAATGTGTCCTAATGATAAAAGTTGAGGTGGGCAGTAGCCAATGACCCTTCCTATGGGATGTGGTGAAGAGAAGGTCTGATAGAGAGGCTTGGCCAAAAAGACATTTAGCATCTTGAGGGCCCAGAATTCCCACTTCAAGTTCTTTGCATTCACATGGTGAGCTAATTTCCCAGCACCCAAAGTTCCAGTTTGAGGTTCTGAGGCCACAAAACATTAAAGCACTATTGCAGACATCCAGGGCTCCTTGCCTCACCCCGTCCTCTGCCCTGCAGGCCACACTGGTTCTTGTGGGCAGCTGGGCTGAAGTTTCTCCAGAAGGCAGAGGAGATGCTGGCACTGTTAAGGGCAATCGGCTTAGCCAGGACAGGGGCCGCAGGAGGAACTCCTGGTCTGATGGGCCTGTCCGACCCACGGCACAGGTTCCGCATACAGGATGGCACAGCAGCCATGTCCTAAATGACCTGAGCCAAGTCCCCGGAGCCAGAAGGTGGTGGGTTCAGGCGGATCACCTGCAGGGTCCCAGGCACTTTCCAAGAACCCAGATTGCCCCAGGGCCAACATGTGTGATCAAGCAAAAACACTGAACTGCTCAATTAACCATGCCCAACTCAGTTCACTCACGGGTTCCCTAAATCGTACGGGCCCAAAGGGCATTACAAAGGTTAAAGGTTAGGCTAAGATGAGCCCAGTGTTGTTCTGAGCTCCATTAGCCACTACAAATCTTGAGCAAATCATTCCATTGTCTCGTGTTCACTCAGTGAACCTCCTGTGAGCAGAAAGGTTTGTGTCCTCCTGAGCCAACGTGGAAAGCTACACAAATGGGGCAGGCCAAGCCTGGGTGAGGGGAAACAAAAACTAGTGATCCTCTCTGGAAACACACGACTCCCCTCTCCACTTGGCCCACCACAATCTGGGAGGACAGGGTGGAGTGTGGCAGTTTCCTCCATCATCACAGGGACATAAGGCTGCTATGTGACTCTGGTGGGCCTGCAACAATCTCCTTGGTCATCTCAAACTTCGGGTCCCATTCCTTTCCGACTCTGCACATAGACATGCCAAGCACTGAAGGAGTGTCTGCCTAAAAGCAGGTTCTGCAAGGCTGATTAGCCCTGAATTTGTCTAACTTCTCTCATCCTCCTTCAAGGCTGAAGACACTGAGACAAAAGTAAGGCATCGTCCTGATTCCAGGAACAGGGAGCCCTGCAGGCAGGTGGGAACCGAGGCTGCCCCCTAAGCAGAAGCAACCACTCCACGGTGAAACCTGAGGCTGCCCTCGAAGTGGGAACAGTCACTGAACCCTCCAGCAATAATGATTTCCTGAGAGCCAGCAGGCTCTGTAGAGCCAGGCCTGAGATACTGATCAAACACATGGTTTGGTAGAGACTGCTGGACTATGTCTCCCCACCCCGCTGCTTCTGTCCTCCCCCTGTATAGTCCTGAGGCTCTTACCAGTCCCCACAGACAAAGATTAAGACACTGATCCCCCCCCATTCCTCCCAGTGTGGCCCCAAGTGGACAATAATTTCCTTCCTTGCTTTGCCACCGTTTGTCTCTCTGATTGGATGGCCGAGTCTAGTTGGCGGGACCTTCTAGAGTCAGGATCGAGGCCTAGGACTTCAGTAACATCCTTATTTGGAACAAAAGTAGGAAAGCTGAAAGTGGGGGAGGGGGGATCAGAGTGGAATAAAAGAAAAAAGAGGAAAGGCGAGCGGGGCATGGTGGCACACACCTTTAATCCCAGCACTTTGGAGGCAGAGGTAGGAGGATTGTTGGAAGTTCGAGGCCACCCTGAGAATACAGAGTGAATTCCAGGTCAGCCTGAGCTAGAGTGAGACCCTGCCTCCGGGGGGGGGGGAGGGCGGGGGAGAGGAAAAGCCAAAGAACCAGGCTCAGAGCAAGCTGACATGAGGTCACGGCTGGCCCTGTCTTAGAAGGACATGCATCTGATCTTTATAGCGATAGGCCCCTGTAAGTCCTAGCGGTCCAGCCTATCCTCTAGGTTCTCGGGTGCCAGGCATCTGAGGTCTGACCACTGACAAGCACGTCAATGCTTTTGATTGCCTCGGTTCCCTGTTGAATAGATGTAAGTCCCTCTAGCCTATGCGCATGTGTGTGTGTACAGGGTAATCCTGCTGCTTGTTCCACTCAGGGGGGCAGTCCACACCTCTACACCCTTGAAACCAGAATCATGACTATATAATGGAGCTGTCTGGCCTTTGTCCCACATTCTTGGCATCCCCTATGTGATAAGAATGCCTGTTATTTAGGGTTCCTGGGATTATGTGAGTGTTCTTGCTAATGAGGTGATGGTGTGGTCTGACCAGAGCTGGTCAGCTGAGACTGTGCCAGCCACTTCACTTGGAAGGGAAGGGGGACTACAGATTGAATTCAAGCAGGGGCCAATGGTTCTCCCACAAAAACTCTAAACTGGGGCCGGAGAGATGGCTTAGCGGTTAAGGTGCTTGCCTGCGTATCCTAAGGACCCAGGTTCGACAAGATCCCATGTAAGCCAGATGCACAAGGTGAGGCAAAAACAAGGTTGCACATGCCTAGTAGGCAGCACAAGCATCTGGAGCTCGATTTCAGAGACTGAGACCCTGGCGTACCAATTCTCTCTCTCAAATAAAAAAGAAAACCTCTAAACTGAGGCTTGCGTGAACTTCCATGTTAGTGGTCTCATCCATGTGGGGAGCAGAGATGCCAGATTCCATAGACAGTGAGAAGCTCATCTTAGTTTTCTTGTCACTGGTCTTTACTTGTGTCCTTTGTAGTAAAACTGTAACCGTTAAGTATAGCCCTTTCTTTGTAGTAAAACTGTACCTGTTAAGTATCACCCTTCTTGAATTCTATGAGTTGTGCTAGTGCATTATAGAATGAGTGTGTTGTGGAAACTTCCAGATTTATAGCCAGTTGGTCACGAATGTGCATAGGTTGGAGGTCACCACTTGTGGGCATCTAGAGTTAGGACAGTTTTGTCAGAAACTATATCCCTAAACTTGGCCTTAAAATCTAACATGTTAGTGTCAGAATGGTCCTGCAGTGTCATCCTGGCTTTTTGATTTGCTTTTGCCAACAAGGTGGCAAAAGTGACCCCATCTGAATTTCAGGATCTTGCAATTCTCCCTCACTTTCTTGAAACCTGGAATGTCACACCATGATGGGAAGACTATAATGAACGATCACAAGGCATGCCCTGTCCATCAGAGCCCAGAGCCCAGATAACATGCCAGCAGGATGACCTCTGGCTCAAATCACTATGACAACAGAAATGGCAATTGTTTGCAGTCAGCCTTTGTTGGGTTCACTGGGCAGCAGCAGTTAAGAAGTCCAATTCCTCACACAGTTGTGTGTATGAGGAGGCAGTGTGCAGGGATTCAGGATGGCTAACCATAGAGTTGAACTTCTGGTTATAAGATGGATCTCTGATGCTTCCTCGCATGTGCCAGTCTCCATGAGCTTGCCTAGTGAGCATCTGCCCTGAGACTACACCAGTTTTTTATTTTATTTGTATGGGGAGGGAGAGAGAGAGAAAGAGAATGAATGAATACAAATGGGTGTACCAGGGCCTCTTGCCCCTGCAAGTGAACTCCTGATACATGCACCACTTTGTGCATTTGGCTTTACGTGGGTACTGGGGAATGGAACCCAGGTCATCAGGCTTTCAAGCAAGCATCTTTAACCACTGAGTCGTCACTTCAACCCTAAAGCCAGTCTTCTACACTGATCAGAAACAAATACTTATGCCTCTGAAAGCAAGGATTAGCTCTGGGTGGTGGTGTATCTGGTGAGAGTTTTTCTATCCTTTGGGGCTTTTGTGGGATTCATCCAGGTGGCAGACACTCCCTTCCCGAGCAGGTTTTATCACCTGGGGAAGACACTATTACTGCATGCTGCTAAACAGCATCTGAGAACAGAGAGGGCAAGCTTTGGGGTAGATGAGGTCAGAGCCTGGTCATTCCCCCGCTGCCTCTCCAGTGCCCAACACAGGGCCTGGCACACACTGGCTCTCAGCAAAGAAGATTTTCTTTCTTTCTTTCTTTCTCTCTTTTTTTTTTTTTTTTAGGTAGGGTCTTACTTTAGCCCAGGCTGACTGGAATACACTATGTAGTCTCAGGCTGGCTTCGCATTCATGGTGATCCTCCAACGTCTGCTTCCCAAGTGCTGGGACTAAGGTGTGCACCACCACGCCCGGCTAGAATAAGACTTCTTGGCATGACCTAGAGAAATGCCTCTCATGGCTCTGCTTACTTACTTGGTTTTGTCTATTAAAATTCATGATGTTGCCATCACTCCCTAGACAACGCAGTGCGACCATGTGGCGTTCACAGTGTGCCAGGCATCACTCGAAGTCTGGAGCAGGCTGAGGGCGCAGCTCACAGGCGCAGCACTGCTCGAGCATGGGCAAGGCCTTGACTTCCATCCCCAAGACAACAAATAAATAAAAAATAAAAGCCCCACATATAGATAGTAGGCACTTCCTCCTACCTCTGAGGTTGAAAATCCAGGGTAAGCTGAGAACACAACCTCTGAAACAAAAGAGAAACAGAGGGAAGGTTGGGAAGGGCACCCCTGAGGGTCATTGCCCATGCAGCCCCAGGGTGTAGCGGGCTGCCTCCTGGATAGGTTCCAGTGCTAACCGGGCAAAGGAACAGCTTGGGATAAAACCCAAACTCCTTAGCCAGGCCCTGCATGGTCGGGCCCCTGCCTACTTCCATTTTATCTCCTGTCACCCTTTGGCTCACTCTGTGATTCATTTATTTGCAAGAGAGAGAGAGAGACACACACACAGAGAATGAATAGGCACACCAGGGCCTCCAGCTGCTGCAAACGAACTCCAGATGCATGTGGATACTGGGGAATGGAACCCAGGTCACTACGCTTTGCAGGCAAGTGCCTTAACTGCTGAGCCACCTGTCCAGCCCTTGCTCTGTAATTTAGTCCCATGGACCTTTCTCACTTTGCAACATGCAAACTCTTTCTAGTCCCAGTGCTACTGGACAGAAAGCTAACCCGCTGTCTCAGGAGAGAAGAGTGTATACAAAGAGATATCCCGTCAGAAGATGTGAAAAGGCTGGGTCACATTCAGAATGTACTCAGTCAATAGAGTCTGCAAGAGTGCTCAGCAGCAAGGCAGAAGGACCAGGACGCAGAAGGATTTCTGCCCTGAGTTCTTTGGACTGAGAGAGAAATTGGTTCACCGTGTTCACCTAGGGGATGAAACAGAGCAAGTGCAGGATGGGACCTGGGCCTGAGGCTCCTCGCCCCCCATTTGTGATGTCATAATGAGGTCACATGAGGAAAACCAGTGAACACAGGGCAAAAATCAATTCTCCTGTCTGAAGGTCTGCAAGGGATTTGGAAAAGGTTTGCATGGCAAATAGAGTCTGTCAGGGGATGTGGCGGGCATGGGTACTGAGCAGTGATTCTGAGGAAACAGGAGTCTCCACTTTCATCAAGATGGGCTGCCACAGGCCAAACACAAGGCCTGCCCTTTTCCACAATCATGGGAGCAACAAGAATCAATGCTCACACACACACACACACACAAAAAAAAAAAGACAAAAAAGTGGGAGAGAGGTGGTAGCTGAAGAGATGGCTCAGTGGTTGAAGGCACTTGTTTGCAAGCCTGCTAATCTGCGTCCGATCCTCCCCAGCACTCACTCATTAATGCTGACCTGTGGCCAGCGTCTTCTCTCACAGAAACCCGCAGCTGAGCACACCTCTTCCTCAGGTCTCAGTCTAAGGTCTACGGTTTATGCCTCTCCTTTATGCTACTAATTTTCCTGGATTCTGATTTCTTCCTACAAACCCCCTACAGTGCTAATGCTTCATGGTGAATTCTTCCAAGACTTAAGGAATGAAATATCAACTCTATCCAAACTTTCCCAGGAAAGAGAAGGAAGGTGAGCAGTTCTGGACTCATTTTGTGAGATGAGCATGCTCTTGAGTGCAAATCCTCACAGGAATATGATGGCAAAGGAAAATAATACACCAACTTGATTTCCTGAACATCGATAGAAAAACCCTCCACAGAATGTCAGCAAATTCAATGCCATGACCAACATGACCAAAAGGAGTTTATCCTGAGGATGCAGACTGGTTCAACATTCAGAATCAATCTATTTCATTACCCATATGAACAGATTGTAACTGAGAAATCACATAATATCAGCAGATACAGAAAAGGCATTTAATAAAATTCAACAACACCAAGTGACAATAAAAATTAGCAAACAGCTATTCTCTCTATCTACCTCTCTCTCTCACACACACAAATGAATAATTTAATTAAATTAAATGGGCCAGGGATATGGCTTAGTGGCTAAGGTGCTTGTCTGCAAAGCCAAAGGACTCAGGTTCAATTCCCCAGGACCCATTTAAGTCAGGTGCACAAGGTGGCACATGCATCTGAAGTTCGTTTGCAGCGGCTGGAGGCCCTGGCATGCTCATTCTGTCTATATATGCCTCTCTCTCTCTCTCTCTTTCAAGTAAATAAATAAATTTTTAAGAATTAGCAAAGACTATGAGAGAACTTTAAAAAATCTGATGAAAGACATCAACAAAAAACATATGTAGTTAATTTAGACCTCTGAAATGCTGAACACTTTCCTCCTGAGGTTGGAGAAAACAAAGATTGCCACAGTCATCACTTCTATTAAGCACTGTACTGCAAGGCTTAAAAACATGCTAAGAGATATTAAGATTGGAAAGGAAGAGAGAAAATGGGACATCATCTATAAGATGTCATGGCTTTGAACCTAGATAATCCAAAAAACTTGCAAATGATTAGGAATAATGAGTGAATTTAGGAATGTTGCTGGACACAGATTCAGTATTTCTATGTACTGGCAATAAATAAGAATGAAATTTGAGAGGCATTAAAAAGAGATCAAGCAGGGAGTGGTGGTGCAAACCTTTAATCCCCGCACTCAGGAGGTCAGGAAGCTAAGGTAAGAGGATCACCACGTTCAGGGCCAGTCTGAGACTAGAGTGAGATCCTACTTTGAAAACAATAAAACACCTAAAAGCTGCTGGGCTAGAATATTTTACTGTTTTAGAAAACTCATTATTGTAAAGATACTGATTCTTTCCATCCTGACCTATAGTCAGCACATCCAACCTAAGTATTTAGTAACTTAATAATCAGCACAATTGCATGATTGGGAATTTCCCAATAAAAATGTTCTGTCTACTTGGTTTGCTGACTGTGAAAACGGGTATATTGAAGTCTGTCACCACTGTTGTGGTTTGGTCAGTATCTATTTTTTAAAATATATTTTATTTGAGAGAGGGAGAGAGAGAGAGGGAGGGAGAGAGAGAGAGAGAGAGAGAGAGAGAGAGAGAGAGAGAGAGAGAGAGCGCGCCAGGGCTTCCAGCCACTGCAAACGAACTCCAGATGCATGCGCTCCCTGTGCATCAGGCTTACGTGGGTCCTGGAGAATCGAACTGAGATCTTTTGGCTTTGCAGGCAAATGCCTTAACTGCTAAGCCACCTCTCCAGCCCTTGGTCTATTTGCAGTCCTGGCATTTTTTTAAACTATGAATCTGGATTAGTTATATGTTACTAGGTTTGTGATTTTTTTTTTTGTTAGATTGTACATTTTTTGGTGGGGGATTTCGAGGTAGGGTCTCACTGTGGCCCAAAGTGACCTGGAATTTATTATGTAGTCTTAAGGTAGCCTCAAACTCATGGGAATCCTCCTACCTCTGCCTCCCAAGAGCTGGGATTAAAGGCGTGCACCACCACGCCTGGCTTAGATTGTACTTTTTAAACTGCTACAAAACATCCTCTCCTTAGCCAGGCATGGTGGCATACACCTTTAGTTCCAGCACTTGTAAGGCAAAGGTATGAGGATAGCAGTGAGTTCGAGGCCACCCTAGCCCCTACCTCAAAAAAACAAAATAAATAAATAAATCTTTTTCTTATTACAAGTCAGTACACTTCCAATCAAATCCCAGTAGGATTTTGCGTGGAAATTGACAAGTAGAGCTAAAATTTATGCAGAAATGCAAAGGCCTTTAGAAGCCCTGGCATCCCCAAAGCACACCAACCGAGCTGGAAAAGTTCACGAGCAAGTATTGAACCTTGCTGTAAAGCTTCAGCAAAGCACACACGAATTGTCACCTGACAAGGCCTTTCCTATAGGAGGGGAAAAGAGCCTTCTTTCCAACTAATGCTGCTACATCAAAAATGCATCTATAAAGAATGTACTTTGTATGATTGAGAATGGAATTTCAAACGGGAAAGTGTGGGGGTGGGGAGGGAGGGAATTACCATGGGATATATTTTATAATCATGGAAAATGTTAATAAAAATTAAAAAAAAAAAAAAAAAAAAAATTGTGGATACAAAGAAATAAAAAAAAAAAAAAAAAAAAAAAAAAAGAATGTACTTTGGGGCTGGAGAGATGGCTTAGTGGTTAAGCGCTTGCCTGTGAAGCCTAAGGACCCTGGTTCAAGGCTCAATTCCCCAGGACCCACATTAGCCAGATGCACAAGGGGGCGCATGCATCTGGAGTTCATCTGCAGTGGCTGGAAGCCCTGGCGCACCCATTCTCTCTCTCTGCCTCTTTCTGTCTCTATCATTCTCAAATAAACAAATAAGTGAACAAAAAATTTAAAAAAATAAAAGAATATGTGAAGCTGGGCGTGGTGGCACATGCCTTTAATCCCAGCACTGAGGAGGCAGAGGTAGGAGGATAGCCAAAAGTTCGAGTCCACCCTGAGACTACATAGTTAATTCCAGATCCTCCTGGACCAGAGTGAGACTCTACCTCAACCCCCCCCCCAAAAAAAGAAAAAGAATATGAAAAAATGAGGCTGGAGAGATGACTTAATGGTTAAGGCACTTGCCTGCAAAGCCTAAGGACCCAGGTTTGATTCCCCAGTACCCACGTAGCCAGATGCACAAGGTGGCACATGCATTTAGAGTTCATTTGCAGTGGCTGGAGGCCCTGAACTTCCCATTCTCTATATGCCTCTTTCTCTCAAATAAATAAATTTTTTTTTTAAGAAAGAGAAAGCCTAGCCAGGCATGGTGGCACATGCCTTTAATCTCAGCACTCGGGAGGCAGAGGTAGGAGGATTGTCTTGAGTTCGAGGCTACCCTGAGACTCCATAGTGAATTCCAGGTCAGCCTGGGCTACAGTGAGACCCTACCTCGAAAAACCAAAAAAAAAAAGAGAGAGAGAGAGAGAATCCCAGCTGAGGTGATTGGCTCAGTGGATAACGTGCCCACTGTGCAAACCTGAGAACCTGAGTTCAGATCCCCAGAGACCACATAGAGCTGGATGCAGTAGTACAAGTGACCTGTGATCCCAGCATGGCCATGGTAAGATGGGAGGTGGAGATGAGAGAAACTTCTAGAAGCTCATGGTCCAGCTGGCCTGGCAGTGAAGAATAAGAGATCCTGCCTCAAACAAGGTGGAAGGCGAGGGTCATCACCCAGGGTTGTCCTCTGATCTCCACATGTGCACTGGGGCACACATATACACACATACACACATGCATACATACACACATATACATAGGCTTCTCTCTGCCATAAAAATATGAAAAAAAAAGTGAGCTTGGTGTACAGCTCAGCCAGTAGTGTTTGCCTAGCACGCAGTAATCCCTGGTTCAATCTATAGATCCTCTAAAGAAGGTAGAATTGTGGCTCTTCTTGAAGGAGGAACTGATTGGAAGTGTCACTGAGCCAAATAAGGTGAATGTAAAAATTCAAGCCCTGCACAAGATTTCTGTATTTAACCTGATGTAAGTTATCTTTCTCAATTCAAACAAATGCATCCAGGTGTGGCAGTACATTCCTATAATCCTACCACTTGGGAGGTGAAGGCAGGAAGGAGGACCAGGAGTTCAAGGTCATCCTCTACTACCTAGGGAGTTCAAGGCCAACCTGATCTACGTGAGACCTGGCTCAAAAAACCAAGTGAACTAACTAAGCCAGTATAAAATAAAAGTTAAAAAAAATAGGTGGTGGCAACCCAGTAATAGGATGAGAACAGGATACAGATAATCCAGATTCGCTCCAGTATGAAAGGGGTTTTGGTTTATGGTACATTTCTTTCTTTTTTGTCTCTGTACACTACCATGTGGGTGTGATGGTGTAATTCTCAGAACCACGGATACAGCCTAAAAGGACAAACAGGTTAGAGTGGTAGAGAGGATGGTAGAAAGACCTGAGTCCCTTAAACACATGGATGTACCACAGGGTTAAACCATCTGGAAAGCCTTACTTCTGAGTTTCTTGCTATTTGAGGTTTTAATTTTAATTTTATTTTTATTTATTTTTTTTTTTCTGAGGTAAGGCTTCACTCCAGCCCAGGCTGACCTGGAATTCACTATGTCGTCTCAGGGTGGCCTTGAACTCATGGTAATCTTCCTACCTCTGCCTCCCAAGCACTGGGATTAAAGGCATGTGCCACCACACCTGGCGAGGTTGTTCTTTCTTTCTTTCTTTCTTTCTTTCTTTCTTTCTTTCTTTCTTTCTTTCTTTCTTTTTTAAGTATTCTCTTTGATTTAAATCTCAGAAGCATCTTATCTGATAGAAGTGCCCAAGAAGACATTGAAATAGCTCAAGCCACAGCTCCCGGAAAACCAGACTTTCTGTGTAAACTTTCAGAAGTTTGTGGTAGGCATCAGGAATGAGGGCATGGCTCACCTGTGCGGTCAACATCCTTTTTCATGGGCAGTACAGTATAATCCGGTTGCTGGTCTGAGTCCTCAAGCATCCATGACTGAGGCTGTGGCACGGACCGGGGCTCTTGCTGGGGACTTGTCCTGTCTTTAACCCAGTTCCCCGACACATCCCTGAGCTGGACCTGCTGCAGGTATGGGATCCGGGAAATCTTGTTTTGGTCCAGGCTTAACTTCTTTAGTCTTCAATTAAGGAAAAGAAGCACAGAATCACAGCAGTAATACTAGCTCAGGGTGTGCATTACCAAGCAATTTAGGGGACAAATCTGGCTTGTCAGGTTTGGCCAAGTATCTTTTAATGCAAAACAGCAGAAATTCAGTTCAATCTTACTGTAATTTGTTTTTTATTTTTATTTATTTATTTGAGAGTAACAGACACACACACACACACACACAGAGAGAGAGAGAGAGAGAGAGAGAGAGAGAGAGAATGGGCATGCCAGGGCCTCCAGCCGCTGCAAACAAACTCCAGACGCGTGCGACCCCTTATGCATCTGGCTAACGTGGGCCCTGGGGAATCAAGCCTCAAACCGGGGTGCTTAGGCTTCACAGGCAAGCACTTAACCGCTAAGCCATCTCTCCATCCCCAATCTTACTTTAAATACAAGAACATTCAAAACTACAATTGGAAGTAATTAAACATAGACAAGATGTTTTATGCCACATAAAATATTTTATAATGCTGAAATAATATTAAATTTTGAATTAAACCCAAGAAATAAAACTGATGAACAATACTGATTGGATAATGATCTATTAATTAAACCCTATTAAATGTTCTCCAAAGGAAATGTTAAGGAGGTACTTATCACTCTTCTAGAATTAAAAGTGAATTGCGGACTGGAGAGATGGCTTAGTGGTTAAGGTGTTTGCGTGCAAAGCCAAAGGACCTTGGTTCGATTCCCCAGGGCCCACATAAGCCAGCTGCACAAGGGGGCACATGCATCTGGAGTTTGTTTGCAGTGGCTGGAGGCCCTTGTACGCCCATTCTTTCCCCACCACCCTGCCTCTTTCTCTCAAATAAATAAATAAAGTATAGTTTTTGAAAAGTGAATTACATACCACTATGAAAATGTCTATGGTATAATGTTTTTATAAATCTAAATATAGTTTTCACCCAGAAGAGTTAAACTTCAAAATTCATGGATTTTGAACTTTAAAATGATACAAATTTAAAATATTTTTCTATAAATGTCATAAGTGCTTCACATTACAATACAAATATGGCTAAATTATGGCTTAGAATCATTTTATTTATTTATTTATTTATTGTTTTTTTTTGAGGTAGGGTCTCACTCTAGCCCAGGCTGACCTGGAATTCACTATGGAGTTTCAGGGTGGCCTCGAACTCATGGCAATCCTCCTACCTCTGCCTCCCGAGTGCTGGGATTAAAGGCGTGCGCCACCACGCCAGGCCTCATTTTGAAATTATGAAAAATTTAATATCTCTGTCTCTTGAAGTGTATTAAGCTTTTTAGGCTCTTGTGAAAACTAGATGAGGCAGTATGTAGCAGCCAGGCACAAAGTAGTATTTGGGAAATGGTAACTGAACTCAAAGGGAATTTTCTAGGAAAAGGGAAATTTCTAACGAAACAGGCAGAATTTAGCAGTTAAACTTTCTGATTTTTAAAATTTTCTCTCAAGATCAGAGTATTATGTAGCACTATCTCTTCCTACACGTGGTCAGAAAGCACTGTACTGATGTCCCACTTTGATGCCAAGCTGGAAAAATGGCTAACCCGGGGGCCACACAGCAGGGGTGAGTGGTGTGTGAAACGCCAGCTGTGTGGGCTCCTGCAGCCCTGAGGGCCGTGAGCGCCACTGGGGGCTGGGTCATTACCTCCTGAGCCCGGCCAGGCTGGCAAAGCAGTTGGGACTGGACAGTTTGTTGTCATCCAGCATCAGTGTCTCTAGTGCCGGGAACCTCAAGATGTACTTCTTGCCTGTCAGAGACGTCGAGGATGCCTCCCTGTGAGAGCAGAGCAAGGGTGAGGAAAGAGCGCCACTGGCCTCAAGGAGAAGTGCCTGGGGGGAGGAACCAGCTCGGGAGGTGTCTCCAGTGCCCAAGTGACATCCCTAGAGGTAGATGGGTGGCAGGTGCAGTTCCATTTCACTGACCCCTTCCCAAGCCCCGTTCATCAACAGCCCCGGTGTGGGCAAGGTTTGGACACATCACTGACCCTGGGCTGGGGCAGGGTGGGGGGTACTGGTGGTGCTCATGGGCAAGCCCAGGGGAACACTGACATTTAAAGAAGCTGGTAGAGGCGCAAAGCCCAGAGCATGTTGAGGGTGGATGGATGGAACCTAGCAGTGATGATGTCTGCGGCCCCACAGCGTTCAAAGCAGAAGGGATTCAACTGGTAGTGTGGCAACAGAAGCCCAGTTACCCTACGTCTCGTCTATAAGGCACCGTGTGTTACAGTTTGGATATGAAATGCCCCCAGAGACTATGGGCTGCATTTTGGAGAGGTCATGGACAGGTGAGGAGGTGAGACCTTGTGGGAGAATGGAGGTCTCTGGCGCCTGCCCTGGAAGGGTTTATCTTACACTGGGTTCCTTCTGCATTCATCCTCGTTCCCATTCCCTCCCTCCCTTCTTCACAGCGAGCCCGGGGTGAGCAGCTTTGCTCTATCCTGTGACGTGCTCCGTCCCCACGTGGCTGGTCTGCTTCACCAGGGCTCAGACACAGTAGAGATGGTCACCATGGACGGGAACGTCTAAAGACGTGATGAACAGATAAAACCCTCTCTTCCAGGTGGTGGAAAGAATGCAAGAGCCAAAGGAAGGGCACCACTCCTTACATACAACTGGCCGGACAGAATTTAGCCTAGATACCCAAGACCTCGCAGTGTCTAGCAATACCTTCCCAAGACCCTCATAATAGAAGAAAAAGATGATGACATCAAATTACAAGAGAGACGAATGGAGAGAGGGAGGGGACATGACGGAGAGCAGAGTCATGAAGGGGAAAGTGGGGGAGGGGAGAGGAAAGGAGGAAAATACCATGGTTTGTTGTCTGTAAGTATAGAAGTTGTTAATAACATATATATATATTAAAAAATCCTCTCTTCCTCTTACATTATCTCTCAGGTGTTATTACACTGACAAAATATTAATGACAGGGCTGGAGAGATGGCTCAGTATTAAGGCCTTGCTTGTGAAGCCCAAGAACCCATGCTGGACTCTCTGGATCCCACGTAAGCCAGACGCACAAGCGCAAGGTCACACACGCGCACAAGGTGGCACATGTATCTGCAGTTCAGTTGCTGTGGCTAGAGGTCCTGGCGTACCAACTCACTCACTCTCTCTCATAAAAATTAAAATTAAATAAAAAATAAAGAAAATCTTGATGACATACAATGGAAGTGCAAAAGTGATATAGAGTGGTTGAGGCGCTTGCCTGTGAAGCCTGAGGACCTGCGTTCAGTTCCCCAGGACCCACATCAGCCAGATGCACAAAGTGGCGCATGTATCTGGAGTTCATTTGAAGCAGCTGGAGGCTCTGATGTGCCCATTCTCTATCTGCCTTTCCCTCTCTCACTCTCAAACAAATGAATAAATATAATATTTTTTCTTTAAAATATTTTATATTTATTAATTTATTTGAGAGAGACAAAGAGTCAGGCAGAGGGAGAGAGAGAGAGAGAGGGAGGGAGGGAGAGAGGGAGAGAGGGAAGGAGAGAGGGAGAGAGGGAGGGAGAGAATGGGTGCACCAGGACATCCAGCCACTGCAAATGAACTCCAGAGACATGCACCACCTTGTGCAACTGGTTTATGTGGGTCCTGGGGTCTCTAACCTAGGTCTTCTGGCTTTGCAGGAAAGTGCCTTAACTGCTAAGCCATCCCTCCAGTCCCAAATATAATATTTTAAGAACTTACAAAGGGCTGGAGGGATGGCTTAGTGGTTAAGGTATTTGCCTGCAAAGCCAAAGGACTCAGGTTTGATTCCCCAGGACCCACATTAGCCAGATGCACAAGGTGGCGCACGTGTCTGGAGTTCATCTGCAGTGGTTGGAGGCCCTGGCGCGCCCATTCTCTTTCTCTCTCTCCCTCTTTCTCTGTCAAATAAATAAATAAATAAATAAACAATTTTTTAACGTGACAGGGATTTATCTTCACAGCACAAAGCTTTCCACTGAAACCACCTAGGATGATAAATGGAAATGAATGAATATGAAAAAATTACCATTTACAAATATGCAAGAAGCCTAGGAATGTAGCTTAGTGAGTAAAGTGCTTGCCTAGCATGCATGAGGCCTTGGGTTCCATGCCCAGCACCACACAAGTGCAGGGTGGTAGCACATGCCTGTAATCCCAGCACTTCGGCGGTAGAGGTAGGAGGATCAGAAGTTCAAGGTCATTGTCTATTACATTTGATGGGTTTGAGGCCAGCCTGGGCTACAAGAAACCCTGTAATTAAAAAAAGGGGAGGGGGGAGAGAGATGGCTTAGCCATTAAGCGCTTGCCTGTGAAGCCTAAGGACCCTGGTTTGGGGCTCGATTCCCCAGGACCCACGTTAGCCAGATGCACAAGGGGGTGCACGCGTCTGGAATTCATCTGCAGTGGCTGGAGGCCCTGGCGTGCCCATTCTATCCCTCCCCCTCTCTCTCTCTCTCTCTCTCTCTCTCTCTCTGTCTCTGCCTCTTTCTCTCTGTCACTCTCAAATAAATAAATAAAAATGAGAAAAACATATTTAAAAAAATGGGCTAGGGGGCCGAGTGTGGTGGCGCACGCCTTTAATCCCAGCACTCAGGGGCAGAGGTAGAAGGATTACCTTGAGTTTGAGGCCACCCTGAGACTACATAGTGAATTCCACGTCAGCCTGGACTAGAGTGAGACCCTACCTCAAAAACATTTTTTTAAAAAAATAAAGGGCTAGGGAAATGGCTCATTGGCTAGGGAGATGGCTCAGTGGTTAAAGGCACTTGCTTGCAAAGCCTGTCAGCCCCAGGTTCAACTCCCCAATCCCCATGTAAAACCAGATACACAATGTGTTACATGTAACTGGAGTTCTTTTGCAATGGTAGGAGGCCCTGGCATGTCCATACTCTCCACCCCACCCTTCTCAAATAAATAAATGCTACTACCACTTTTGGCTAGTAGTAGTGACCATGGGGGTAACTTGAAACTCACCAAAGTGCTGGTAAATGACAGTGGAGTGTTCAGTACTAAGTGGCACATCTCTATCATACCCTTCAAGGCTCAGGATCCATTGCTGAAGAGATGATGTAAAGAATATTAAGAGGCAAAGGCAGATTCAGAAAGCTTATAATACTGTCTTCCAGACACAAAATTTGATATTCATGACCTCATAGTGGTTGATGGTATCTATACCAGACCTTTATAATATGGGGAAAAAATGATGACATGAAAAATAGAAGAGTTGGGAAAATGGCTTAGTGGTTAAGACACTTGCCTGCAAGATCTAAGGACCCAGGTTCAATTCCCCAGAACCCACATAAGCTAGATACACAAGGTGGCACATGCATCTGGAGTTTGTTTGCAGTGGCTAGAGGCCCTGGAGTGCCCATTCTCTCCTCACCTCTCTCTAATAAATACATACAAATAAAATATTTAAAAACTAGAAGAGGGCTGGCGATATGGCTCAGTGGTTAAAGGCTTGGTTCCAGAGCCCAATGACCTGGGATGGCCTGGGTTCAATTGCCCAGCACCCACATAAGCTAGATGCACAAAGTGGCACATGCATCTGGAGTTTGTTTTCAAACTCTCCCTCTCTCTCTAAAATAAATAAAATATTTTTAAAAAATATGAGAGAGGGCTGGAGAGATGGTTTAGTGGTTAAGCGCTTGCCTGTGAAGCCTAAGGACCCCAGTTCAAGGCTCGGTTCCCCAGGTCCCACGTTAGCCAGATGTACAAGGGGGCGCATGCGTCTGGAGTTCGTTTGCAGAGGCTGGAAGCCCTGGTGCGCCCATTCTCTCTCTTTCCCTCTATCTGTCTTTCTCTCTGTGTCTGTCGCTCTCAAATAAATTAATTAATTAATTTTAAAAAATATGAGAGACTGTTTGGAAAGAAGGAATTCAATGGAGGGTGGATTTGACAGGAGGAAAATGGGGGTGTTGGGAGGGAATTATCATGCTTTATTGTCTATCATATGGAAGCTGTCAAGAAAGTTAAAAAAAAAATGTGCAAGAGTGTGATGACAGTGAGAAAGCAGTATGCTAAAACCTAAATCCTAGAGAGGAAAAGTGAGCCTATGAAGTCAGGTTAGCCTCAAGGGTATTTTCTGATCATCTTAAAATCAAATCATGGGACTGGAGAGATGACTTAGTGGTTAAGGTGCTTGCCTGTAAAACCTAAGCACCAGTGTAAGCCAAATAATTCACAAGGTGACACATGCATCTGGAGTTCGTTTGCAGTGGCTAGAGGCCCCGGTGTACCTATTCTCTCTCTCACTCAAAAAAATATTTAAAAAATCAAATTATGGTTTAATAGTCCTAGAGAGTATAGACATGTGCTATCATGTTTTTATGTGGGTGCTAGGGATCAGAACTCAGGTTCTCATGACTCTATGACAAGCCCTTTACCAACTAAGCTATCTCTACAGTACCATGAAATCTTTTCCTTTTCTTTGTGAGGTAGGGTCTTCCTCTAGCCCAGGTTGACCTGGAATTCACTATGTAGTCTTAAGGTGGCCTCGAACTCACAGTGATCCTCCTACCTCTGCCTCCCGAGTGCTGGGATTAAAAGTGTGTGCCACCATGCCTGCCTACAGAGAGAATGGGTACACCAGGGCTTCTAGCCACTGCAGACTCCAGATGCGTGCACCACTTTGTGCATTTGGCTTTATGTGGGTACTGGGGAATCGAATCCAGGTCATTAGGCTTTCACTTTAATTGCTAAGCCATCTCTGAAATCTTTTTACTGCAAATCAACACAGCTTTTGGCATTAGGATACACGTAAGGATCTACAAATGTTCTTTATCAGCTAACAAGAACCACTGGCAACAGTATGCTTTAACCTGGCAAGGACAACAGTATACCTTCAGGGCTACAGCAACTCTCAAGCCCTATCCTAATCTACTACACAGGAATTACAACATCATGCTGATTGGATCAAATCTGCTTTAGAATTCTTTCAATAAATTTTTCATTTAAGTTATAATTTTTAGCTTTAGAGTTTCTTTTGTTTTTTTTTTCTTATATTTCTTGTTTTGTTTTAAAATTTTATTTACTTATTTGAGAGAGAGCGAGAGAATAGGCATGCCAGGGCCTCCAGCCACTGCACAAACTCCAGATACATGCACCCTCTTGTGCATCTGGCTTACATGGGTCCTGGAGAATTGAACTGGGATCCTTTGGCTTTGCAGATAAATGCCTTAACCTCTAGGCCATCTCTCCAACCCCCCACCTCGTTGTTTTTTTTTTTTTGGTTTTTTTTTTGAAGTAGGGTCTCACTCTAGTTCAGGCTGACCTAGAATTCACTATGGAATCTCAGGGTGGCCTCGAACTCACAGTGATCCTCCACCTCTGCCTCCCAAGTGCTGGGATTAAAGGCATGCGCCACCACACCTGGCTACTTGTTTTTGTAAATTTATTTATATTTATTTATGAGAGAGAGAATGAGTGAATGAATTTATCACCAGGGCCTCTTGCTGCTGCAAGCAAACTCCAGTCACATGTGCATCTGGCTTTATGTAAATACTGGGGACTGGAACCCAGGCCTGCAGGCTTTGGAAGCAAGCACCTTTAACTGGTGAGCCTTCTCCCTAGCCCTTGTTTTCTTTTTCAATTTTCTACCTCTTTACTACTATTTATATTTTACCTGCATGCCATTTTCTCTGTCTTCTGATAGGTTTTTTTTTTTTTTTTTTCATACTTGCAGCTGTTTTATCTAGTGGGCTCTCCTGATTTTCTTTAGGGAGGTTTTCTGTATTCTTGGCTTTGAAGGGCCTTTCCTATTTCCTCCTACACCTTGGGGTTTTCAGTTGAAAACTGTATGTTGGAATCCACCAATACGCTGACTCTGGAAGTTAGCTCGTGTCCTCTCTTCACTGTGCTTGGCTGATGTTTTATTTATTTATTTTGATTTTCACAGGCTGTCTTTGTGCCAAGGATCATTATGGGATGTAAAGGTGCATCTTCTCAGATCTTTTCTGAATCTGTACCTTTCCCTGGGTGTTTATGGTGATTTTCCAGTGTCTCCCACATAGAAAGTTGACTTTGAATGTCCTAGACTTTGGATCCCAAAGAGAGAAAAAAAATGAAGGGGAATAAAAAGTATCAATTGTTTAAATTTTCTGCAGGTTTCTTTGGGTGAAGAAGGCTGGGTTACAGCAACGTCTGGAGGGCAGTCTGTGTGCAGTAGTGTATCCTAGCCTCTGTACCTGCACTTCCCTATTGGACACGGCCGCAGTGATCACAGCACAGATCCCAGCACTTACAGACTGGCTCCTGCAAGCTGTTGGTGGTCACTGCAGTACTACTTACTGTGAGACTGGGGCTTGGGGAATGGGTAGCAGCTCAAACTGAATGATGTTACCTGCATTTTGCTATCACACTTTCCTTTAGAAGATGTGAGGTCTCATCTGACTCAAGCATCCCTACAGGGTTTTACCAGGCAGATTGAGGAGACAGATTCTTCTTGTTTTTATTTGAGAGAGAGAGAGAGAGAGAGAGAGAGAGAGAGAGAGAGAGAGAGAGAGAGAGAGGCAGGGACACACAGAGAGAGAACTGGAGTGCCAGGGCCTCTGCCACTGAAACTGAACTCCAGATGATTGTGCCACCTAGTGGTCATGTGCGACCTTGTGCTTGCCTTACCTCTGTGTGTCTGGCTAATGTGGGATCTGGAGAGTAAAACATGGGTCTTTAGGTTTTACAGGCAAGCACCTTAACTGCTAAGCCATCTTTCCAGCCCAAGGAGATAGATTCTTAGTTTATTTTTTATTTTATTTGGGAGAGAGAAAGAGGCAGAGAGAGGGAGAGAGAGGATGGGTGCATCAGGGCCTCCAGCCACTGCAAACGAACTCCACACACATGTGTTCCCTTGTGCATCTGGCTTACATGGGCCCTGAGGAATCAAACCAGGGTCCTTTGGCTTTACAGGCAAGTGCCTTAACTGCTAAGCCATCTCTCCAGCCCAAGGAGACAGGTTCTTGATGCATCCTTTCCCACTCTCTGCCCAGGATCCTCATGGGGCCATGACATACAACTATTACTGATGCTTATTTTCCCATGACCTGAAGTCTAGGAAGTTGAAAAGTTGCTCTTCTCACAATGATAGTAATAATCCACTTGCAGAATTTTTAATTTTCATTTTTGCAGCTTTGGGTACCTGATTTAGGTTCTCCTCAAGAGAGGAGTTCCCAGGGGTCATAGGAAGAGTTCCACTGAAGTAGATGTTGAGATTGAGACTGGCCACATGAGGCTCTCATTTCACTGAACCAACAGGCAGGTAAAGAGAGAGGCTACTGATTTTATTTTGTGAGTGACTTGCCACTGCTAATCAAAAGTAAATATAAGGGCCGGGTGTGGTGGCACATGCCTTTAATCCCAGTACTCTGGAGGCAGAGGTAGGAGGATCGCCTTGAGTTCAAGGCCACAATGAGACTACAGAGGGAATTCCAGGTCAGCATAATGGTTTTATACCTAGAAGACCAAAAGGAGTACCTTTGGAATCTATGGAATTGCTGACTGACATTCCCCTTAGAAAGTCTATGTCCTTTAGCAGAAGTCACTAGAAAACCATAGTGAGTCACTAAAAGCAGAACCATCAGCCACTCAGACTCCTCGGAGAGAAGGTTCAGAACCCCAACCAGCTGAAGCACTGGACCATGAAAGAAGGGCTCACAAATACCTATTATGGCCTCCTGACAATCTAAGAAAGATGACTGTAGTGACAATGAATTTTTTTTTTTTTTTTTGATTTTTTGAGGTAGGGTTTCACTCTGGCCCAGGCTGACCTGGAATTCATTATGTAGTGTCAGGGTAGCCTCGAACTCACAGTGATCCTCCTACCTCTGCCTCCCGAGTGCTGGGATTAAAGGTATGCGCCACCACTCCCGGAATTTCTTTTTTCTTTTCTTTTTTGGTTAACAATGAATATTTTCACGTGTAATCTCTTTCTTATTTTATGTGTGCATATGTATGTGTGTTGTATGTTGCATATTTAAATTACTAATTATAACTGAGTTTGAAACTTAGTTTTCAGGTAATAAAGTATTCGTATATAGTTTTTCTTTTTTTGAGACATGGTCTTACTATATAGCCCAGGATGGCCCTGAACTCTTAATCCTCCTGCCTCAGTCTCCCAGGTACCAAGATTAGAGGTGGTGCTACCATACCTAACTCACATATTTCTTTGTGAGAGAAAAATCAAATCATTCAGAGAGAGTTATAATAACTGCCGGAGAGCTGGGTGTGGTGGCGCACACCTTTAGTCCCAGCACTCGAGAGGCAGAGGTAGGAGAATTGCTGTGGGTTCAAGGCCACCCTGAGACTACATAGTGAATTCCAGGTCAGCCTGAGCTAGAGTGAGACCCTAGCTTGAAAAAAAAAAACAAAATAATAATAACTACCAGAATGGCATCTCATCCCTTTGTAGAGTATGAGCATCTTTTTAAAATTTTTTAAATATTTTTTTCATTTTATTATTTATTTATTTGAGAGTGACAGAGAGAGAAAGAGGCAGAGAGAGAGAGAAAGTGAGAGAGAGAGAGAGAGAGAGAGAGAGAGAATGGGCACACCAGGGCTTTCAGCCACTGCAAATGAACTCCAGATGCGTGCGCCCCCTTGTGCATCTGGCTAACATAGGTCCTGGGGGATAGAGCCTCGAACCAGGGTCCTTAGGCTTCACAGGCGAGTGCTTAACCACTAAGCCATCTCTCCAGCCCGAGTATGAGTATCTTCACTGTAAGTTACATGAAAGCATGCCACTGGTGCATGAACATGAAACACATGGAGTAGACATTCGGGTTCCAAGAGGTGGATGAGCTGGTCACCAGCCTACAAACTGTCAGCCTTCCCTCTTTCCCTCTGCTCTGCTGTGCGGGGAGGGGGCTGGAGCCCGCCTTAAGTACACATCCTAGGTCAACTTTCCAACAGGCTCTGCATCAGATGCTGCAAGGAGACTCCGAGGCAGAGCAGAGGGAAGAGCATCTCTTCTGCCTGGCTTCTGATGCCCTTTCTGGTGGCAGCAGCAGCCCAGAAAGCAGTCACGGCAGGTCTGACGGTGGCGACTGTGTGCGCAGAGGCCGAGGCAGCGTCTGGCAGAGCTGGAGCTTCAGCGATGGTCTCTCTAAGCGCACAGTGGGAGTCCCACCCCAGGCTCTGGTCCAGCCGCGCGCTAGCAGCTTCGGATGGCTGGGTACCAGTCTTTCTTCCCTCTAACAGAAGCTACCAAGGTTGATGTAACCCATTCTACTTTACCACTGGTGATACTGGAGGTGGAATAAAGATTTGGTGGTATGAGTTTGAAAAGAGCCTTTATCTCTAGAGGCACATATTGAAAAATTTATAGATGAAATTAGATGAGTCTGCTGACTCATTTATGGCGGGGTTTATTTATAGCTGGATAGATTTTTCTCAAGAGTAACCGAGAGCAGGGCATGACGGGGCATAGATGAATCAAGGCTGGCCATGACTCCACAGTTATGAGGTGATAATCTCTGGGTGGTAGGCACATGGAGGCTCATTTTGCTATTTACTTGTGTGAATCATTTTTTTCCCCACTGTTGTAACAAATACCTGGGGAAAGAAACTTACATTTTGGCTAATGATTTCACTTTGCTAGCCTTGAATCCCTTGATGCTGGGCCTGTGGTGAGGCCGAATATCATGTAATGGGAGCATGTGGCAGATAATAAGCATCATGTGAACTGCGTGTTTCCCCAGTCCCTGGCAGAGAGGAGGGGGCAGGGGCTAAGGCAGATGGAGAATGTTTTCAGTGGAGAAAGCAGGAGGGTCCGGCCTGGACCTTGGAATATGGCCGGAACCGACATAAGTGAACAAGACGATGGGTGTGTGTGGTCTCTGGAAACAGACACATTTGACTCAAGTCTTGACTCTATGACTGACCACCTTTATAACTCTGGGGAAACTACATTTGACCTTCCTGTACTTTAATTTCCGTATCTGAAAAGTGGTCTAATGATAAGATACCTTCCTCTTGAAGTTGTCGTGAATATTAAATGAACTAACCCGTGAGGCGGGGAGAAGAATGTCTACACAGAAAGCAGTGTCTGTGTGCTGTAATTCATAGAGGAAGATCCAGTACGTTCTGGCCTCAGTAAAGGTGCCGAGTTGGAGTGAACAAAGCTAATTCAGAGGCCAGTAAGTCGCCTTGGTGCCCTGGAACAGGCTCATGGGGAGAAACATCAAGCAAGAGCATTATCTGCAGTTTATAAGTGACCAGAGGTAGGGACAGTGGCTTTCCAGGCATTTGAGTTTCTCTTAACCACACACAGGAGAGTGGGGTGCGCGGGGGTGGGGAGGGGTCTATCCAAAGCCTTTCAGGGAGGGTGAGTAGATGGCATTCTCCCTACCTTGGGAACTCACAGCCTGTCTTTATGGCCACTTCCAAGCTTCTGTGAACTGTTTCTTTGGATAGTGACACCCAGACAAAGGCTCCTTAGGGAACGCACAGGCCAGAGCCAAGGATGGAGAAGAACTTACTGCTCTGTGACGGCCATGTTGGGTGGCAGAGACGTGAGCCCGTTGCCTGTGAGGAGCAGGACACGAAGGTGTGGCAGAATCCCCAGATCACAGATGGCCTCTTCAGTCAGGCTGTTGAAAGAAAGGTCCAGGAACTACCGTGCAAAGACAAAAGCAGGGGGGACAGAGGCGACATGTGACCACAGGGCCTGTACTCCATTTCCCTCCTGGAAAGCTCCCTGGCCCCCAGGATAAAACCTCTCAGGATTGGCACTAGAGGCGTATAGAGCCGAGCCCACCCCCCCTCCAGTCTTAGCTGCCATTGCACACTTTGTCCTGCCTGCGGTGCTGACCCAACGGCCTCCTCCCCGTCCTCGCCTGCTCCCACCAGCCACTCCCTCCTTGTGCTTTTCCCTCACACAGGACTGCCCTTCCTCTAGGTACCCAAATCCTAGCCCCAAAGGCCACCTCAAATCTGCTTCTTTTTTTTAAAAAATTAAATTTCATTTTTTAAATTTGTCTGAGAGAGAGAGAGAGAGAGAGAATGGGCGTGCCAGGACCTCCAGCCACTGCAAATGAACTCCAGACACATGTGCCACCTTGTGCATCTGGCTTACATGGGTCCTGGGGAACTGAACCAGGGTTCTTTGGCTTTCCAGGTAATCACCTTAAGCACTAAGCTATCCCTCCAGCCCTCAAATCTGCTTCTTTATAAAACCTTTCCTGAGCCCCAGACAGGTGGCATTTCTCCTTCCCCAGACTGAGTGCTGTATCTGAACTGCTTCAGGAGACTTGTCAAAATCTTCGAGGGGTGGTCTAAACCCCTCCTGCCTTCTCATGGGCAGGAGCTCTTTGTTCTCTTTCCTTCTGTTAATCTAATAAAGTCTCTGTAAACTTAAAAAAAAAATATAGGGTATGTGAGATAGCTAGAGACATGTTTATGGATATGCCCTGAATCACATCTGCCACGTAATGGAGGACTGGATCATAAGCCCTTTGAGGTCTGGGGTCATGCCACTGTATCCTTGTAACTTCGCATAGGACCTGGCACAGAGCAGCAACTTATCTGAGATGAGATAGCCTAGGAAAGACAGTGGAATGAACCTCATCATCAGCTACCTTATGACTGGCCACCTGGATTCATAAGAGAGTTAAGTAGGGTTAAGGAGCAGCCAGGAAACGGAGTGTCTCTCTGCAAAGACAGAGCTGACTGGGACAGATGACATCTACCCAATCTCTGCTGTCTCTCCCCTGAACCTCCCTGGACACTCCTGTAACTCTTCTAGACGAGGCACTTCTTTCCCTTCACCCCTAGTTCTATGTGCTCCCCACATAGGAGAAGCTCATCGAATGGAGTCAGGTTCAGGGTCTTAGCCAGCTTCTCATATGGCGTCTCATGTCCGTCCCGTGGCCGGCCAGGGGTCATGCAGTAGTGTACGCATCGCAGGTCTGTCCCCAAAGGAATGGGTTTGTGTGGCTGTGCTTCAGCAATGGCCCTGAGACGTCAGCTTGAGACATGGCTGGCTGTGTGATTTAGGTAAATTACTTAACTTGTGATTCTTTTTTTTTTTTTTAATTTTTTTTTAATTTTTTTTTAATTTTTTGTTTTAATTTATGAGCGACAGAAACAGAAAGACAGAGAGAGGGAGAGAGAGAGAATGGGCGCGCCAGGGCTTCCAGCCTCTGCAAACGAACTCCAGACGCGTGTGCCCCCTTGTGCATCTGGCTAACGTGGGACCTGGGGAACCGAGCCTCGAGCCAGGGTCCTTAGGCTTCACAGGCAAGCGCTTAACCGCTAAACCATCTCTCCAGCCCTAACTTGTGATTCTTTATCAATAAGTGGGAAATAAGTGGTTCTACATCAATAAAGCCTTTGGCCTATGGGCTGGTTCCTAGTAAATGCCTAATTAATGTTGGCTGCCATCATCATCATCATCATCCTTTCATTTACTGACCTCGTTGCTGAAGGCTTACTTGGTACCGGTCCCTGCCTTTAAGAGCTCCCTGCTTCCTTAGGTTATTTGTAAAGTAGCAATGCTTCTGGGATAGTTATCTGTATTCACACCCACAAGGCACAAAGGAAGGAACAGTGAGGTCCACCAGGGAGTGAGGACGGGATTCCCAGAGCAAACGACATCAGAGCTGTCCTCACAGACTAGTGGTGACTTACTGAGTTGTCAGAGCAACGCCATGTTCAGGTGAGCAAATGGCATGAAGCAGGAAGCAGCAGTGCCCACTCTGAAGACTGCAAACAGTTTGGGTGTGTGGGTGGCCTGTGGGCTAGGAGAGGCTGGCCAGGCTGTGAAAGGCACCCAACACCGAAGGAGTGGTGGGTTCCTGCCACTGTCAAGGAAGTGAGGGTTTGTGGGGACGGAGGGATGGCTTACTGGTTAAGGCACTTCCTTGCAAAGCCAAAGGACCCAGGTTTGATTCCCCAGGATCCATGTGAGCCAGATGCACAAAGTGGAGCATGCGTCTGGAGTTCACTTGCAGTTGCTGAAGGCCCTGGTGCACCCATTCTCTCCCTCTCCCTCTTCTCTCTCAAATAAATAGATTAACAAAGAAAAGAAAGTGAGGGTTCAAAGGTTCTTGTATCCCAGTGGAGTGAAGAGGAAGGCCTGGGAACCTGGCTCGCAGAGGCACAGGAAGCAGTGGTGAAGTCTCTCTACCTCACACACCCACGTGGACAGTCAAGACCTATGGGTCATGTCGCTCGTCGCTCGTCTTTGTTCCCTCTGACCCACTCTTCATAGAGCAGCCAGAACGGCTTTCCTAAGACATAGTTCTAACCACAGCACGGCCCTGCTCAGAACCCCTGGATCCCTGGGCTCCATAAGATGAAGCGCAAGCTCCTTAGCAAGCTGCCCAGGGTTCCCCGCTTGCTTCAGCGGCCCAACCAGCCTGATGCTTGTTTATGGCCAGTGAGCTAAGAACAATTTTCACAGGTAAAAAGTAACTATGAAAGAAGGATCATGTGGCACACGGGGCAGTTACATGGCATTCAAATTTCAGCATCATGCCGGCTTGTCTCCATACTATCGACAATTACTTCCTTTATGAAAGCCAGATCAAGGGCTGGAGAGATGGCTTAGTGGTAAGGCACTTTCCTGTGAAGCCTAAGGACCCCGATTTTGAGGCTCGATTCTCCAGGACTCACGTTAGCCAGATGCCCAAGGGGGCGCACGCGTCTGGAGTTCGTTTGCAGAGGCTGGAGGCCCTGGCACGCCCATTCTCTATCTGCCTCTTTCCCTCTGTCTGTCGCTCTCAAATAAATAAACAAACAGCAACAACAAAAAGCCAAGCCAAGTTATAAAAGTCGTGACTGATTATGACCATGTAAATCCGAAGCTTAAGATAGTTACTTCGTCTGCCTGCAGGAAAGGCTCGTGGACCCCTGTTCTAGCTAGTTTGGTTATTCAAGGTTGGATCCAAATTTGCTTTCCAAAATTTGCAGCTCAAGAAATAAGCAGTCTTAGAATCACAGGTCATAGAATTTCAGAACCAGCCCAGAACTTACAAAGGGGAAAACTTAAATCCCAGAGGGTAAGTTATTTGTCCAAGGAGGCAAGGCACAGGGGGCGGAACCAAGGCTGGGGACAAAGTCTTTGGGCTGCCAGGGCAGAGAGCCAGCGGGACGGTTCTCAGACTTGCAAGCAGACAATCAAATCACAGCCAAGTTAAGTTTTCCTAAATTGACTCCCAAGGAACTTGACTCTGGCTGGTCCCCTTGGGGCGGCTTTCTGACAAGGACAGAAGAGTCCTAACCCAGCCACTGCATCTGCTGAGTCACATCAAGTTTTATTACACATCAAAGTACTCATTACTGCAAGCTACAAATTCAGGACATTTGTCATGTTTATCTTGCTTCATAGGGAGCCCTTGCAAATCATAGAGAGATGAGAACAAATGACAGGTCCAGAGATTTCCTTTTTTCTCATTTATATTCTGCATCCTAAATTGGCTCTGTTCTTCTTTGCAGACAAATTCCCTTAGGTAAGGCTGGGTCTGCTAGATTAATCACCTTCATCAGATGCTATCTAACTATAAAGTACTACATGTACACAATTAATCCATGGTAGCCCACGCGAGTCAGCTGTGGGGCTAGAGCCTGTGACCACCTCCCCTCTCTATGGCCAATGGTACTTGACAGCAGAGTTTCCAACAATCGGGGGCAACGGTAGGAGAGGGTACCTGGAAAAACGTGCAGTACACAGGAGCTCAATGACTGCTCTCTAACAGAGTAAGAGAACTGACAAATGGAAGTCCATAAGAGGGTCCTGGGCGTTGGGGTCAGGGCAACGGCTCCGTGTCACTACTGTCTGAGATCCATTTCCCCGTGGTCAGTGCTAACATGTAGCTCAAAAATGGTGTTTTAAAACATAGCGCCTCGGGCTGGAGAGATGGCTTAGTGGTTAAGTGCTTGCCTGTGAAGCCTAAGGACCCCGATTCGAGGCTCGGTTCCCCAGGTCCCATGTTAGCCAGATGCACAAAGGGGCACACGCGTCTGGAGTTTGTTTGCAGAGGCTGGAAGCCCTGGCGCACCCATTCTCTCTCTCTCTCCCTCTATCTGTCTTTCTCTCTGTGTCTGTCGCCCTCAAATAAATAAATAAATAAATAAATAAATAAATAAATAAATAAAAAAACATAGCGCCTCACTGCATTGGTCACTGGAAATCTGCTTCCTCACTATTTTATTGGATGCTGAGAGCTTGCCTTCTGAACAAGTGTGAGGAGCCATCCTGTTCCCAACCCTAGGCAACCCTAGTCAATGGCTGTCATCATCTGTGGGACTGGAAACCAGGGGGAAGTAAGCGGAATATTCAATACAGACTACAGAAGTGTATTGTCTATCTTGGGAAGATGGTTCTCCCGAAAGTTTAAAGCTTTTTGAAGCTGGCCTATGAAGGCCATCAATTCTCTGTAAATATCGTTGTGTGGAAGGCCTCTCTCTCTGGTAAGACCAAGTTAAGTGAGGCTTGTGGGAAGAATGACTCTTTGGGGCCAACTCCAAGGCTCACAACACGCAGACATTTTGCTAAGGTATGAATGGGAATCGCTTACTATATGTGGCCAGCAGTGGGGAAGGGTGCCTTACTGAGTGAGGGAGAGAGAGCCCGGCGGGGTGCTGGTCCTGGTCCTGGCCCCACCTATACTGTTCTCTAACCCATGCATGCAGTGATGCTGAGGTAGTGATAAAAGCTTCATTCCTTTGTAAAAAAAAAAAAAAAAAAAAAAAAGAGGCCCTTATAACTTCATGAAATTGGAAGGCATAATACTTTGAAGTATGAGGACATGCATGGAAAATGTGTGACCATAGGAATTCAAACTATGAGAAAGCTAAAATTGCAATCAAAACTTTTTGTCTTGTCAAGCCTGGGGTTTGGAGAATAGTTATGGATGTGCATGTGTCTGAAGTCCACTGCAGAACTCATAGAAGCCCTGAGGCTCTCTGGACCTACAGCCTGCTCTATGCTAGCCCACTGGGACTGATCCAGCTTCACTGGGCCAGGATGGGTCTCTATTTCAGCTGGTCCAATCCACTGTGCCTTGCCCATAACCTTAATGGCTCCTCAATCCCCAGTGGACCCAGATCTCCTCTCAAACTTGCTCTGCACACTCTCTTGAACAGGAGTGACCCTGGGTACCAAGTGCCACGGCCGTGAGTTTCTATCTGCCACCATTATCACTACCATCACCTTCGTTGCCCACAACCATTATCGCCACCACCACCCTCCCCAGAAACCAGCCACAAAGCAAGGCCTGGCTTTGTAAAGGACCAAAGAACCCTTCCCAAAAGCTCAAATCCATAAAGGCTCCCCTACACCCATTCCCTACAGGGGAATAGGTGGGCACCAAAAACTCCCTACCTCCGACTTACTTCCAATGTCTTAAAGTCCCCGTATTTCACGTAGACCATCTTGATGCCATTGAAGGCGAGCTCCAATTCCTTTAAGGCTGGAAACGTGTGAAATGCATCTACATGAGGGACAAAAAGAGAGAAGCTGTCCACTGTAAAGGCTTGGTTGAAGAGAAAAACGTGAATAGTGCCATTCATTTATTTCAGATTGCATAGCTGTGTTACTAAGCAATATTGCTTGTGGTAAAAATGATTCGAGATTGATAGATTGTACCTGGACCAGGAGAAACCGTAAATTATAAACATCGGGAGGGGGTGCTCCCTGAGTGTGGTGACTCTCATAATCAGACAGACCTACATAGGAACTTTAGGAGCCATGCCTGTGGGAATGTTACAAGGCACAGTAACTTTTATGGGCAATGAGATTTCTAAGCAAGAGTGGCTCTTGCATTCACCCAAAGAGAGTCCCTGTTTTACACCTGAAGTGACAGCTGGCTCATAGACGGACAGGTAGACTGCTAGATGGCTGGCAGTGAGGACTCCACTGAAGAACACCTGGATGTGTGTGACTGGCATGCACTGAGCAATTACTCTGAATCTTCAAGTGAACCTGGTGTCTGTGTTGACCCACAGCAGACGTGTGGATTAGAATGCTCAGTCGAGCCTAATGAAAGACCGCTTGGCAGGCATTTCAAGATACCCCAATAAACCTCCTTTTACAACTGGGTCTCTATTGAATATATTCTTTTTTTTAAAATTATTTTTATTTTTATTTATTTACTTGAGAGCAACACACACACAGAGAAAGAGGCGAAAGAGAGAGGAGAGAGAGAGAATGGGCGCGCCAGGGCTTCCAGCCTCTGCAAACGAACTCCAGACGCATGCACCCCCTTGTGCATCTGGCTAACGTGGGACCTGGGGAACTGAGCCTCGAACCGGGGTCCTTAGGCTTCACAGGCAAGCGCTTAGCCGCTAAGCCATCTCTCCAGCCCTCTATTGAATATATTCTTAAAACAGGACTATGGAAAGCAATGATCATTGAAAATTTTAAGAGATAGGCTGGAGAGATGGCCTAGTGGCTAAGGCATTTGTGGGCAAAGTCTAATGACCTGAGTTTGATTCCCTAATGCCCATGTAGAGCCAGATGCACAGCGGCACACACCTCTGGAGTTTGTTTGCAGAGGCTAGAGGCCATGGTGTGCTCATTCTCTCTATCTCTCTGTCTTTCTTCTATTTCTCTCTGCATGCAAATAAGCAGTAAAAATATTCTTAAAAGAAAAAAAAAAGAGACACTGCCAAGTTACCTCAAAGATACAATATCAACCTATTATATTATATTTCCATCAATGATATCTGGGGATTCATTTCCATACCAATACTGGTTGTCATCAGTTCTTTGTGTATTTGCCAATATTTGATAGGTAGAAAAAAATAGTATCTTGGTACTGCTTTAATGATTAGTGAAGTTATCAACTTTTTATATGCTTATTGGTCTGTTGCCAAGTCATGTTCTGACAGACTGCACTACTTCCTCAAGGTCAGGGGTCTCAGTAGAGGTGTCTTTAGAAACCCCCCTCAAACTCAGTGCAATGGAACTGACTCATCCCATTCCTCCCTCACCTACCCCTAAAGCTCAGTGACGGACTCCCTTGATTCCCCATGTCCCCCAAGCTTTGTAATTTCTACTTCCTTCCAGATCACTCTCTCTTCAGTCCCCTTCAAGACTTGCCTCAGCCAGGCTCAGGCCCCCAGGTCTCTTGGCCTTCATCTCTCATGGGATCTACCCTCCTGCAGCAGAGCTTCCCTGCCTAGAAACTTCCCGTGACTCTTTTGCCTGCAGAATTGAGTCCAAGTCACTCAGACCTTCAGTGATCAAACCCCGGACACCTTCTCTAGTCCCAGCCCCCGCCCCTGCTCACGCAGTCCTTTACGCACTGCCCTTCTGTATCTGCGCCATCAGCCCAGAGCGCCCTTCCACCCTCCAGTTCCCAAGCCATCCTCATTTGTTGGCTTTTGCTCTCAGCTTAGGTTTTCCTTTTTTAAGAAGTTACTCCTGACTCACCAGCCTGGTTTAAGGTGCCGTGTGTATGTCTGCATAGTGTTTCCTGATCTCTGTTGCTTATACTGCATCCTGCTCTCGCTGTCTATGTCTGAGCCTATCTCTCCTACCAAGCCATCAGCTCACCAAAGCAGGAACAGGACACACTTCTTTTTAAGAGCCACAGAGGACTGGAGAAATGACTTAGTGGTTAAGGCACTTGCCTGCTAAGCTTCAGAGCCCAGGTTCAATTCCCCAGTACCCCTGTAAGCCAGATGCACAAAGTGGCACTTGCATAGTTTATTTGCAGTAGCTGGAGGCCCTGGTGCACCCATTTGCACCCATTTTCTCTCTCTGTCTCCCTCTCTTTTTCTTTTTCCCTTTCTTTCTTTTTCTTTCCTTTTTTGAGGCAAGCCCAACAAACTGACCTTTTTTTGTGCAAGAGAGTGAGACAAAGAGAAAGAGAGAGAGGGAGAATTGTTTGCCAGGGCCTCCAGCCACTGTAATCAAACTCCAGATGCACGTGCCCCCTAATGCTCACGTGCAACCTTGGGCACCTGCATCACCTTGCATCTGGCTTACATGGGACCTGGAGAGTTAAACATGGGTCTTTAGGCTTTGCAGGCAAATACCTTAACTGCTAAGCTGTCTCTCCAGCCCCATTCTATCTACCCCCCACCCTCTCTTTCCCTCTCCTCTCTCTTTCAAATAAATAAATAAAATACAAAAAATAAAAAGCCACCGAGCCTCACAGTCCCCACACCAGCAGGGGTCGCTGTGGACTTGCTGGATAACTAAGAAGGGTTTCTGCACTCACAGACTTAAAGACGCCTCTCACCTGCGTCTGCAAGGTGCCCGGAAGGAGGAAGAAGGCAGTTACCCCACTTGGAGGGAGAAGCAGCTCACAGAGAAGGCTGAGCAGGCTGGGTGAGCACAAGACTACCTCTGGGGTCTCCATTCTCTCCCGCACCCCGCTTGTTAACCCATGACAATCATGGGCAGATGGACAGCCAAACCTGGTTGTGCCACCAGGAGGCAGAAGATAGCTTCGAAAAAGAAAAAGCTCACCTAGAGGCAGCAGGTTTTCTGAGGCATTAATATAAATCACAGAAGTAAAATGCCGGAAATCCTTTTCTTTGGCCTGTAGGAAGACATTTCAGAAGAAGAAAAAAATAAAAAGAAAACCACAAAATTAGTTCCCTGCCCAGAAGCCTTTCTAAAACTCCAGAGCCGCTGCCAGGATAACAGACGTTCTTAGCACAAGAGCTGCCATGTGGGCAGGGCTTTTCTGCTTGTTTTCTTCCAGTCTGAAATACTTCAGACGCACCAGAAAGCATAGCGACACTTTGAAGACCCAGGTAACCATTATCCGATTTGAATACATCTGAATATTTACTGACTGTGGTTTAATTTCCTTAAAGAAAGAAACCACTAGAGGGCTGACAATCTCCATCACCATGTTTCTCTCCCCCCATCCCATATCAGTGATCTTGAATTGATCATCATTCCTATTCTTCCTCTCCTTTCTTTTCTTTCTTTCTTTTTTTAAAATTTGAGGTAGGATTTTGCTATAGTCCAAGCTGACCTGGAATTCACTATGTAGTCTCAGGGTGGCCTCGAACTCATGGTGGACCTCCTACCTCTGCCTCCCGAGTGCTGGAATTAAAGGTATGCACCACCACGCCCAGCCATCATTCCTATTTTGTTTTGCACTTGTTACATGCACACCCACACACACACCCACACCCCCCCACACACACACATCCATCAACTACACACAGTGCTATTGACAGGCTTTAAAATTTTGTATTCATGGGCTGGGGAGATGGCTAGAGGGTAAAGCGTCTGCTAGGCAAAAGCATGAGGATCTGAATTAAGATCCATAGCTATCACATAAATGCTGGGCATAGTGGTGTATCTGTAATCCCAGCACCAGGGAGGCAGAGATAGGGAATCTCCGGGGCTTACAAGTCAGCTGGTCTAGCCAATCAGTGAGCACTAGCTTCAGTAAGAGACCCTGTCTCAAAGAATAAGATGGAGATCTGCTGAGGGAAACATCCAACATCAACCTCTGGCTTCCACACGCACCCACATGTATGTGTGTCCACACACATTCAAACATGTAAAGAAAACTTTATGTATGTGTAGTCACATGATAGGTGTCATACTGACACCTTCCTTTTCAATCAACATCCAGGGTTTTTTAAAATTATTATTATTTATTTACCTATTTTTTATTTTGGTTTTTTGAGGTAGGGTCTCATTCTAGCTCAGGCTGACCTGGGATTCACTATGTAGTCTCAGGGTGGCCTCAAGCTCACAGTGATCCTCTTACATCTGTTTCCTAAGTGCTGAGATTAAAGGCATGCGCCACCATGCCCGGCTTCATTACTTTATTTTTGAGAGAGAGAGAACGGCAGAGAGAGAATGGGTGTGCCAGGACCTTTCAGCTGCTGTGAACAAACTCCAGATATGTGTGCCCCCTTGTGTGCATTGCAACATTGCATCTGGCTACATGGGACCTGGAGATTCGAACATGTGTTAACAGGCTTCACAGGAAAGTGCCTTAGCCGCTAAGCCATCTCTCCAGCCCAACATGCGATTTCTGAGTTTTATTTGAGGTACCTATGCTTCTTGCAGATTGATTTTTGTTGATACATGCAGATCTAGTTTGTCTGCTTGAATTTCTTGTTTGAGTATATTCCAAGTTATCCTTTCCCAATCGATGCTCATGTAGCCCAGTTTTAAATGGTTGTTGGGCTTGAGAGATGGCTCAGCAGCTAAGGTGTTTGCCTTCAGAGCCTAATAACCTGAGTTCAAGTCCCCAGTACCCATGTAAAGCCACATGCACAAAGTGAAGCATGCATCTGGAGTTTCTTTACAGTAGCTAGAGGCTCTGATGTACCCATTCTCTCCCTCCCTTCTTCCCTCCTTCCCTCCTCTCCTCCCTCCCTCCCTCCCTCTCTCTCTCTCCTGGTTGTGGTGGAGCCGGTCTTTAATCCCAGCACTTAAGAGACTGAGGTTGAAGGATCTCTGTAAATTTGAGACCGGCCTGAGACTACATAGTGAATTCCAGGTCAGCGTGGGCTAGAGAGACCCTACCTCAAAAAAAAAAAGATAAAAAATAAAATAAAATAAACTGTTATTACTATCAATGATGCTAAGCACATTCTAGTACAATCCTCCTCATCCTAAGAGTTTATTTAATGGTTGTACCCTTCTGGCTTGGAGGCTCTTGTAATGGAAACTCATGACCATACAAGAATCACACTCCACCTTGTTCCATAGCAAACTCAAAACCAGATTCATACAGTGAGTTTGAGTTCACATCAACACCAAATTCACATATAAATATAAATGTGAACATTGTTTCCACCCTCTGAGTACGTGTCTGACCCTCCTTCCATATCACCGATTTCCAATCCTCAGGGACCACAGAAGTACCACACACAAATCAGAACAGCCAAGTGGCCCCTCAGGTCTGGCACCCCCTAACCCCAGCTTCGCTGCTGGCCTCACCTTGGAGAATTTCAGGCCGCTGATGTTGACGGTGCAAAGCTCCGACGGCTTCCTCACACAGTGGTGCTTCAGCTGGGCACAGGACACAGAGTTAGTTCTCAAGGCCCCAGAAGAATGTACTTAATTATGCTATTTTATTTTTTGGCTTTTTGAGGTAGGGTCTCACTCTAGCCCAGGCTGACCTGGAACTCACTATGGAGTCTCAGGGTGGCCTCGAACTCACGGCGCTCCTCCTACCCCTGCCTCCCGAGCGCTGGGATTAAGGCGTGCGCCACCACGCCCGGCAAATCATGCTACTTATGCTCAGTCCTTTCTTGTTGGCCAAGTGCACACAGTTGTCACTGGCTTGCTCGTTCATTCATCTGTTCTCTATCCATCCATTCATTCACCAATATTTACTAAGCACTGCTTGGGCCATAGAATATGCCAAATATGTAAAAAAAAAAAACTCTCTCCTAATCTTAACTAAATACTTTAACATAAGTAGACTGGCCCCATTTTTAATGAAATTGAGAGTGGGAAGGTGCCTTGGGGCTGGATAGATGGCTCGGTGGTCAGCGGCACTTGCTTGGATGGTGCCTTGCTTAAGGTCCCACAACGAAGGACTGATACTTCTACGAGTTGAATTCAAATATGTGATCACTAACCTATGCATTTTGCTTACCACATGCCACTCTACGTAATTAAAAAGATAAGATTTGGGGCTGGAGAGATGGCTTAGCGGTTAAGCGCTTGCCTGTGAAGCCTAAGACCCTGGTTCGAGGCTCGATTCCCCAGGACCCACGTTAGCCAGATGCACAAGGGGGCGCACACATCTGGAGTTCGTTTGCAGTGGCTGGAGGCCCTGGCGTGCCAATTCTCTCTATCTCTCTCTTTCTATCGACCTCATTCTCTCACTGTCTGTCCCTCTCAAATAAATAAATAAAACAGAAAAACAAAAAAAAAATTAAAAAAAGATAAGATTAGAGCTAGGGAGATGGCTCTATTGGTAGAGGGCTTGTCACTCGAGCATGAGGACCTGCGTTTGGGTCCCCGGTGCCCATGTAAATGCGAAGTGGGTGTGGCAGCCCACTTAGAGTCCCAGTGCTCAGAAGGCAGAGGCAATGGATCCCAGAGCAAGCAGGCTCGCTGGACTAGCTGAACCGGTGAATGATGGGTTCAGTGTGAAACTTGGTCTCAACAAATAAGGTGCAGAGCAATTCAAGAAGATACTCAGTGTCAACCTCTGGCTTCCACACACACATGCACATAGGTGTGCATGCACTGTACACACATGTGAGCATGCACACACATGCACACCACACTGGGCTTTCATAGTTACTGCTCTCATGGAAGCCAAGTGGTCAAGCAAGTGTTTTGAAATGATCTATGTTAAAAAAATATTTTTTGTATTTACTTTTTTTTTTTCCAAAGAGAGAGAGAGAATGAATGAGAATGGGCATGCCAGAGCTTCTAGCTGCTACAAATGAACCCCAGATGCACGCACCACTTGGAGCATCTGGCTTTATGTGGGTACTGGGGAATTGAATCTGGGTCATTAGGCTTTGCAAGCAAACACCTTAACCACTAGGCAATCTCTCCAGGCCTGAAATGATTATTTTAAAGGAGAGATTCAAAATCCCACAGGATGCAGAAATAGGTGGTGGACCTAACTTTGGTCTGAAAAGGAGGACATATTTATGTAAGAAAGGGATATTTCAGCTGAACAGGCTATGGTCCAAAGAAGTGGATGGATGGTGGGGGTATGAAGGCTGCCCAGGCAGGAAAGGCAAGGTGCTTTGGACAGGGCGATATTCAAGATAAGGTGACAGAGGCATTTGTTAGACCAGGTGGATCCATGTTGGCTCTGAGCAAGAGTGTGCATTTTATCCTACCACCAAGAGGAAGCTGTTGGAGACTTTTTTTTTTTCAAGGTAGGGTCTCACTCTAGCCCAGGCTGACCTGGAATTCACTCTGTAGTCTCAGGGTGGCCTCATGGCAATCCTCCTACCTCTGCCTCCCGAGTGCTGGGATTAAAGGCGTGCGCCACCACGCCCAGCTCGTTGGAGACTTTTAAATAGCTGAGTCTGTAGACACATAGAAAGGATGAGATGCCAGGAGAGCCCAAAGGGCCAGAAGTTGCTAATGACCTTTCCAATCAACACTTTTCTATGTCCTCCATGTTACAGAATGCCAATGTTATTCACTTTCTTCAAGCGAGCACGTTCTCAGCTCAGGCCTCCCAAGGGGTAAGTGCCGACCTGTCTAAGCCACCTGTCGAGAGCTCATTCCTCTACAGTGACTGGACACGTGGTGTAGGTGACAAGGGGATGCTTGCTGCTGAGGGCAGAAGTGGGTAACCAGTTGCAGGGAGCCCTTTTCTCCTTAGATACAAGCAGTGATGGTCCCTTCTCTGCCACTGGATGTTACGCTCTATATGTGATGACTGGAGCTGCCGCAGCCATGTTGGGATCATGGCAACTTAAAATGCTGAGTACAGCCGGGCGTGGGGGCGCACGCCTTTAATCCCAGCACTCTGGAGGCAGAAGTAGGAGGATCAGCATGAGTTCAAGGCCACCCTGAGAATACAGAGTGAACCTAACCTTAAGAAAAGGATGGAATTTAGGTTCATTCCAGGTCAGCCTGGGCTACAGCAAGACTTTATCTTGAAAAACCAAAATAAATAAATAAATATATAAATAAAGATTAAAAACAATGCTGGGCTGGAGAGATGGCTTAAGTTAAGCACTTGCCTGTGAAGCCTAAGGACCCTGGCTCAAGGCTTGATTCCCCAGGATCCAGTGAGCCAGATGAACAAGGGGGCGCATGCATCTGGAGTTCATTTGCAGTGACTGGAGGCCCTGGTGCACCCATGCTCTCTCATTCTCTCTCTCTCTCTCTCTCTCTCTCTCTCGCCTCTTTTATGTCTGTCACTTTCCAATAAATGAAAAAACAAAATAAAATGCTGAGTATAACAAAGAAAAATTGAAGGGATTTGAAACTTGGAAGATGTTATGAAATCAGCAAATGAATCTATTTTAAGCAATACCTCTGCTTCTTTCTGTGTGAAATAAAAGCATTCTAATTGGTTCAGACTAGTCATGAAGTGATTAAATTACTCCAATACAGTGGTTTGAATGTAAAATGTCCCCCATTGCTTTATGTGTTTATGATTAAGCCTCATCCCTAGTCCCCAGCTGGTGGAGCCTCTGAGAGGCAGAGCCTTGCTGGAGGAAGTGTGTGAGTGGGGCAAGCCTAGGGGCGTTATAGCCCAGCCCTGCTTGCCACACGCAGCTCACTCTCTCTGCTTCCTCCTGCTCATGTGAAGACATGATGCCCGGTTGTCTGACACTGCTTTCCCAGCCATGATGATCCCCACCCCACTTCCCTGAAGCTGTTAAGTAGAAATCAACCCTTTCCTTTCTATAAGCTTCTTCTGGTCGGGTGTTGTGTTGTAGCAGTGAGAACATAACGGCTCTATCCAATAAGAGATGATGATGGCCGAGTTAAGGGTGGTTAGCAGGAGAAATGAGAAGACAGATCTGAAGCTGTTTAACTCAAGTACTGAGACTTGGTAAAGGTAAGAGTGGAGATGGTGAAGGAGAAGCAAGTACAAAATGTAACCCCAGGTTACTGGCTTGGTGACTGGTTAGATGGTGCCAACACAGAAGAGCAAATACTACCAAATAACTAATTTTAAGGGGGGGCTATATCTGGGACTTGGAGAAGGGGGATTGGTGCAGTATGAGGTGCCAGTGAACTACAGGGCAGAGTGAATATTCCCATAGTCTGAAAAACATCCCTGCTGCTTCCTCCACTCAAAGCACAACAAGGGTAACAAGCCATACTGAGTAAATGTGGCAACATAGGGGCTAGAGAGATAGCTCAGTGGTTAAGGCACTTGCTTGTGAAGCCTAAAGATCTATGTTCAATTCTCCAGTACCCAAATAAGCTAGATGCACAAGATGGCACATGTGTCTGGAGTTTGTTTACAGTGGCTGGAGACCCTGTGGTGTACCCATTCTCTCTCTCTGTCTTCTTCTTTCTCTCCAATTAAAAAATAAAAATATAAATGTGGGAACATACATGTGCCCTCACCCCCCCCCCCCAGGAACTGCTGGAAACTACTTGGATATGAAAATGTGGATGCTTAAGTCACCTGTTTAGAAAAGGTACAGAGATGTAGAAATGGCTCAGGAGTTAAAGTGCTTGCCTACAGAGCCCAGTAACCCAGGTTTAATTCCCTAGTATCCAGGAAAAGCCAGATACACAAAGTGGCACATGCATCTGGAGTTCATTTGCAGCAGCTGGAGGCTCTGGTGCACCCATTTTTTCACTCTGTCTGTCTTTCTCTCTCTCTTTTCCCCTTCTGCTTATGAATAAAAAAGGTGCAGTATTTGGGGCTTTTCCATTTTCCAGAACCACCTCTTGCCTTCCTTGGGCAAGAACTCTGCATTCCATCCTTTTCTTTTTTTTTCAATATTTTTAAAGACAATTCTTTGTTTATTTTTATTTATTTATTTGAGAGTGACAGACACAGAGAGAAAGAGGCAGATAGAGAGAATGGGCACCACTGCAAACGAACTCCAGATACATGTGCCACCTTGTGCATCTGGCTTACATGGGTCATGGGGAATGGAGCCTCAAACTGGGGCCCTTAGGCTTCACAGGCAAGTGCTTAACCACTAAGCCATCTCTCCAGCCCCCTGTCCTTTTCTATAGATAGGTTCTATCTATAATCTCAATAATAAAGTCTCTCTAAATTAAAAAAAAAAACACAAATGGTACCCTATTTGTATGTACCCTATGTAATCCTCCTGAATACTTAAAATCAGCTCCAGGTTATGTACAATTCCTAATACAGCATAAATACACCTGCTAGACTGCATGTTTAGGGAATCATGACAGACAAGTATACATTCTGCAATATGCAGAAAGCCCCTTATTTTTTCAAATATTTTCAATCCTTAGTTGTTTCAATCTGTGGATAAGGAGCCATGGGATATGCAGAGTCAAATATATCTGGAAATAAGGAGAAAAAAAAACATGATGGAAAAATGAAGTGTTTCTGCCTGATGTTGGTGTGACTGCTACAGTTCTTATGTCCACTGAGATGAGGACCTCACAATGACACAAATTCCACAGGCTCTGCAGAAAACGTGCACTACTCACTAGAGGTGTGGAGAAACCCAAGAAGTTCTGTGGCAGCCTCTGATCTACATCTTGTGGGAGTGATAAGCAGAGTGTGGGAACCAGGGGGGGCTGCCAGAGAGCTCCTCTCGGGGAGGAAGGAGAACCAGACTGACCATTAATATTCATCTGCCAACTGTGTCTTTCTTTGCAAGGCCACTGGAGTGCCGCACAGAGCAGATTATGAAACTGCCTGGCTGGTCCCCAGCCCAGGCTGGCTGCTGTCTTCACAAAGCCTGCTCCTTTCCCAGGACTTGGGCAGTACCTGCTGAGCTCCCTGGTCCTAAGGCAGATTTAAAGCCAAAGGATCATAGTGGTGGGAGATCATGAAACCTCCCCAGTCCCATCAGCTCCTGGAGGAGTCACCCCAGCCGAAAGACTGCACAGCACAATCAAAATTCCTATCCTCCTGGGTACTAATCTACCTTTACCTTCTGAATTACTCTCACTTCTCCGACTCAAGCAATATTTTTTTAGTGTTTTATTTTTATTTATTTGATAAAGAGAGAGAGAGAATGGGTGCACCAGGGCATCCAACCACTGTAAGCAGACTATAACGAATGTGCCACCTTGTGCATCTAGCTTACATGGGTCCTGGGGAATTGAACCTAGGTTCTTGGCTTTGCAGGCAAGCGCCTTAACCACTGAACCATCTCTCCATTCCTCACGCAAGATTTTCTTTTTAAAGGACTGGAGAGATGGCTCAGTGGTTAAGGCGCTTGCCTGCAATGCCTAATGACCCAGGTTCAATTCCCCAGGACCCATGTAAAGCCAGATGAACAAAGGGGTGCATGCATCTGGAGCTCGTTTGCAATGGAAGAGGCCCTGGAGCACCCATATTCATTCATTCATATTCTCTCTCTCTCTCTTTCGCCTTGCAAACAAATAAATAAAACATTTTTAAAAGATTTTTTTTTTTATTTCACATAATGTAAAGGGACAGGTTTTAGCATCAATAGACCAGGGCTCATTCACTGGCTGTGGGGCCTTTACCAAGACAAATGACCTCTTAGGGACTCATTTCTCCCATCTTCCCAGTGGCATCAATATAATAAGGATAATAGTAATGCACCGATCTCACGAGGGAAGTGAAGGCTTTACGTGTGTTGAAGAAAGTTCTGAGTCCCTTCCTCATCCACCTGGACTCAATTTGCTACCATCGCTCTCATAGCTTGGAGTGGCTGCAGGTAGTTGACTGGGGAAGGGTGACTCCTTGCCCCGAGTCTGGACCAGAGCACAGCAGGGCAGTCCTTGTTCCTCCCCACCTTCCCCTAGCTGATGCCGCTGGCTGCTCCTCTCACCAGAAAGGCACGATCCAGAACGAGTCCGGGAATGACCACTTGTTTTTCTTGCCAAGACGTTTTCTTCACCCCAGTCTCAAAAGAAACCCTTTTTGAGCCTCCCTGAAATTCAGCGGGTGCCTTAGCCACACCCTTGGGCTGCTTCTTCATGTGGCTTTTCCGAGCCACTAACCAGTGTCCCCGGCCTGCTGGGAAGACCAGAACAGTGAGAAGGGGCAAACATCTTCAAAGCTACAAGTGCAGACATGCGGTATTTATCTGTGACACTGAAACTTAAAGTCGCTCCTGATTACTGACGAACCCACCAGACACGCGCTGCTGCGGGGGGCGGGGGAGGGGAAGGGGTAATCTGAGCACATATCTCATTCAAATGACTTCCAGTGAAAGACACCTTCACTGTCCCCATCTTATAGGTGAAAACCCTAGGCTGAGAGAGGTGGGATGGCTTGACTGATTCCTTTTTTTTTTTTTGTTTTTGTTTTTATTTTCTGAGGTACGGTCTCACTATAGTCCAGGCTGACCTGGAATTCACTAGGTAGTCTCAGGGTGGCCTTGAACTCATGGTGATCCTCCTACCTCTGCCTCCCAAGTGCTGGGATTAAAGGCGTGCGTCATCACGTCTGGCTGATTCCTTTCTTGACGTGTTTCTTTCCTAACTTGAAAGTTCTTTTAAGACTCAAAGTCAAGCATTTCCTATTCTTGGATATATTCCCTGATGCCCACAGTCAAGTGCCTTGCTCTTTCAGGTGCCAACCGTAAAGCCTATGTGTGAACTACAAGAAACTTCATGGGATACCCTTCCCAGACATTCCTCATTACAGGGGAAAAGGTTGCATTAGGCACTCAGGATACAAAAGTAATAGGATCATTCACATTCAAACACAACAGCAATAATACTTGCTCATTGTAAAAAGAATTAGAAAATACGGCTGGAGAGATGGTTTAGCGGTTAAGATGTCTGCCTGCAAAGCCAAAGGATCCTGGTTCGATTTTCCAGGACCCATGTAAGCCAGATGCACAAGGGGGTGCATGCATCTGGAGTTCATTTGCAGTGGCCCGAGGCCCTGGTGCGCCCATTCTCTCTCTCTGCCTCTTTCTCTCTCTCTCAAATAAATAAATTAATTAAATTAAAACAAATTAAAAGCTGGGCATGGTGCCACACACCTTTAATCCCAGCACTTGGAAGGCAGAGGTAGGAGGATCGCTATGAGTTTGAGGCCACCCTGAGACGACATAGTATGGAGCTCTGTTTGCACAGTGCTTGCCTAGCATGGGTTCACCCTCCAGTCCTACATAAAACCTGGCATGGAGGTACATGCCTGGGATCCCAGCACTTGGGAGGTAGAGGCAGGAGGATCAGAAATGCAAAGTGAGCCTCAGCTGCACAGTGACTGTGAAGCAACTACATGAGACCCTGGTTCAAAAAAAAAAAAAAAAAAAGAAGAAGAAGAAGGATAAAGAGGGAGGAAAAGGAAGAGGAGGAGGAGGAGGAGGAGGAAGGAGTGGCACTAGCAGTGGCAGATGACAGCTAGTCATGCCACTTTAAACAGGACAACACTCTGGAATCTGCCCTCTTTTGCACCAGCAACCTATCTACCTGTGACATTGACTACAGTCTGTAATTGTTTTATTATTCACTGACTTGTTGTCTACTGGCCCTCTAGAATGGAAGCTCTACAAAAGCAGGGGCTTTGGGCTGAAGGGATGGCTTAGCGGTTGTGGCGTTGGCCTGCAAAGCCAAGGGACCCAGGTTCGATTCCCCAGGACCCACGTTAGCCAGCTGCACAAGGGGGCGCATGCGTCTGGAGTTCCTTTGCAGTGGCTGGAGGCCCTGGTGCACCCATTCATTCTCTCTCTCTCTTTCTCTTTCTCTGTCAAATGAATAAATAAATTAAAAAAAATTTTTTTTAAAAAAGCAGGGGCTTTAACTCTTTTGACCTTGGTGCTCACAGGTCCCGCCTGCCCAGAGCTCACCACGCTGGGACTGCCGCCCAGTGAATGACTTAGTGAACTCTGCGCCGTGGCTCCCGCCCACCTAATCATCCTCTCCAATTTTTTTGTGAGCATCTACTTTATGCTTGGAGCTTGGGCTGTGGGGATGAATAAGACAGACTCCCCGACCCAAAAAAGTTCAATGGTATGTGAGGTGCTATGGAAGCCCAGAGAAGAGGCTGCCGGCATGAGGTGGATCTGGACAGTGGAAAGGAGTTCACTAGGTGAGGGTTGCTGGATCCCTGGATCTGCCTCTGGTCTACCTTGGGGATTTGGTCCACTCACCTCACCACAGCTGCCCGTCCTGCTTCTTGCATGGAGTTCTGGCCCTGTGTCTGCCGTGAGCCATTTCCTATTCCCACACAGAGCCTGCTAGCCTGGTACCCCACCCTCCAAGGCTGCCCCCCAGTGGGACATGGACTTTCTTACTATTTGGCCCTCTTCCCTCATAGCCCTGACTCCTGGGACACCAGTCTGAGTTGGTGTGAAAACCCTTAACGTGGCCAAGAGGAAAGAGGCAAAGCTTATCAGGAGATCAGTGAGAGGTGAGGCTGGCCGGGTCAGGAGAGTCAAACCACAAAAGGTCCTGAAAACCAGATGGCATGGTGCAGGCTTTTAGCAGTGAGAGCGAGAGGATTTTTTTTTCCTTTATAACTTTTCATTTTGAGATATTTTTAGACTTCCAGAAAAGTTGCAAAAATAGTACAAATTGCCACGCAACCTTTGCCAGCTTTCCTAATGTTCCCATCTTACATAACCACGACCCAATTATTGAAAGCACACAATTAGCACTGGTACAATAGCAGTTACTGATCTCAGCCCCTTTCTGAAATCTGCCAGTTTCTTCACTAATGTCCCAGGATCCCATCTGGGATCTCACATCACACTCAGCTATATGCTCCAGAGTGAGTGACAGTTCTTCCGTCCTTGTCTTGTGTAAGCTCATTGTGAGACGTGATCCTCTCAGAAAAAAAAAAAACTGACTGTTTCCCTCTTTATCAGAAGCAGCTGTTACCAGCATAGGACTCTCCAGATTGAGCCTGTTGACGTTCCCCGTAGAAGGAGCGGGGTGGGGACGCCATCAGACCCTCACCTGGGAGCTGAGCCACCCGTGCCAGCCGTGTGCGCTGACGCTTGGGACATCAAGGGGAGGACATAAAGGATGGATGCACAAGGGAACGGAGGTCCATCCATCCAGCTATGGGGAGGCTGTTATCCGTCATGGCCTGGGAAGACCTTTCAATGTGGTTGCTTCTGGCCTGGGGGTGGGGGGGAGCAGGCTCTCGTCTTCTCCCAGAGAAGAGTGCTCACAACAAACGCTGCCTCTTGTGAAGGGCACTGGCTGGTCATTTTGTAACATACTCTCAGTGTGAACTTGTCTAGGCTTCCTCATGACGAGATGGAGGCTCTGCACTTGACAAAGCCATCGCAGAAGCAAAGCCGCCCATTTCTCTGCACATCATTCCAGGGAATTTATGACTTCATTATGCCTCATGTCCGGTGCTGACAATTTGAGGTGGGGGACAAAGCCTCACTATGCAGCTCAGGCTGCCCTCAAACTCACAATCGTCCTGCTTCCGTCCTCCTACCTCAGCCTCCTGAGTGTGAGGATTTCAGGAGTATACCATCACGCTGCCCATTAGCTTCTGGTCACTCATCTAAAGAGGAGGCTGGGGTTGGAGAGATGGCTCAGCGGTTAAGGGTGCTTGTTTGCAAGGCCTGATGGCCGGTGTTTGATTCCCCACATAAAGCCAGATGCACAGAGTGGCACATGCCCCTGCAGTTTGGTTGCAGTGGCAAGAGGCCCTGGTGTGCCCATTTCTATTTCTTTTTGTCTCTCTCTGCTAGCCAATAAATAACAAATAAAGTTATAAAATGTAAAGTGGGTCTGTTTTGTCTTACTACTGAGAGGTTACTATCTTTCCATTCATAGTTAATAAGATGCTAAGGGACTAGTCAAATGTCTTCTCTCTCATCCTATGCTTACCCAGTTTTTAGCACATGACACGGCTGCATGTCAGCTTTGCTAGATTATATTATGCAGGTGTTGAAACACTATGTGGCTGGGTTGGTATTTATGTAGTTGTGGTTAATATCTGCCATAAGTTGATGTTCATGAGAAGCTTATTCTTGATGAGGTGTGTGACCCTCCCTCTATCAGCTTAAAGACCTGAAAAGCAAAAGAAATCTTGCTTTAATAGTACAATGTTCAGCTGGGGCTTGATAGATCAGTGATAGGGCACTTTTCTAGCTTGTGCAAAGACCTAGGTTCAATACTCACCACGCTCTAAAACAAAACAAAACAAAACAAATAAACAAAAACCCACCAGACAGACTTCACATCGACTCTTAGGGAATTTCCTCAGCCTCCAAAATCATATGAGTCAATTCCTGGGGGAAGCTTTTTTCTATCTTCTATTAGTTCTGTTTCTTTGAAGAACACTGACACAGTATCTACAGGTAGTTTATACTAGTGAAAACTGTTAGTGTGGTATTTGAATAGTGATTGCATATTCCCCTCGTTCCTCCTGCATCCCTTAATGGGATTCGACCACAAGGAAGAGCTATCCCTTTGTCTTCACTTCTTCACTGACTCAAGTATTTATTTCTATCAGCATGCACTCATGAATATTTATGACATGCTCTGCAATCCACTTCTACCATTATTTATTTCTGATCGTCCCAACTTTGGCTCTGCTTGTTGGCTCCTGTGTCCTTTCAACCTTCTCCTTGGTACCACCAGATGTTCTCAGCTTGACTTATGTTTTGTTTTGTTTTTTTTTCCTGTCCAGCCCTTCAAACATCTATTTCTCTGGGAGTCTTTACTCCTTTCACTGGATTTTTTTTTGAAAAAAAAACTTTTTTTCGAGGTAGGGTCTTGCTCTAGCCCAGGCTGACCTGGATGGAATTCACTATGTAGTCGAACTCACAGCGATCCTCCTACTTCTGCCTCCCAAGGGCTGGGATTAAAGGTGTGCGCCCCCACACCTGGATTTCCTTTCACTGGAGAGTGGTATTTAGAAACCAACTCTAGGCAACAATTTTCACTACTGAGGTGTCATTGTTGTCAGTAAGTATACACGTATATAAATGGGTCTAGATTTATTTATTTATTTATTTTTGGTTTTTTGAGGTAGGGTCTTACTTTAGCTCAGGCTGACCTGGAATTCCCTGTGTAGTTTCAGGGTGGCCTCGGATATACGGTGATCCTCCTACCTCTGCCTCCCGAGTGCTGGGATTAAAGATGTGCGCCACCACGCCCGGCTAGATTTAGTTTTATATCCAGCCATATGCAGGGGATGAAAGGAGGAAAGGATGGGGAAAGGGGAAGAGGAAATGAGCTACAAGAGGGAGGGAAGAGAAAGGAAGGACGGAAGGAAGGAAAAAGGAAAGGAAGAGCCAGAGCTTGATCACACCCATGGAGGATTGAAACAAGTTGGTTTAAATCCTCCAGGTCTGGTCCCTATTTGAAAAAATGAAACCATTCTAGAAAAGGGAAGAAAACAGGACCAAGCATGAAGCTCAGTGGTGAGCCCTTGTCTATCACAGGCAAGGCCCTTGGTTTGATCCCTAGTACCATAAAAACATGGGGAGAACATAATAGTATTCTAGTATTCAATTCAAGCTTTTACTTCCTGCAATTTTAGTTGCTGGTACTCACCTGTGGCCTAAAAGTAGAAGATTCAAGAAACAAAGAATAAATTTCAAACAATGTCATTGCAGTATTTTGTTATAATTGTTCTATTCCATGATTAGCTAGTTTGAGTACTTATAAGTGAATCTCATACTAGTCCTAGGTTTCTGTGTGCATGTGGTATCATGTTCATATGTATGGGTCATGTGCAGGTGCATGTGTGTGCACATTCATGTGGAGGTCAGAGGTTGATGTCAGGTATCCTCCTTGATCACTTCCACCGTATTCATTGAGACAGGCTCTCTCACTTTGATTCCAGAACACACCTGCTCAGCTAGTCTGGCTAGCCAGCTTGCCCCGGAGACCCCCTGTCTCAGCCTCCTGAGTGCTGGGATTACAGGTGGGCTACCGCTGCACCTGCTCAGCATGTATGGGTGCTGCGGATCCAAACCCAGGTTCTCCATGCTTGTGCAGCAAGCATTGTATTCACTAAGCCATCGTCCCAGTCCCAACACTAAGTTGATGAATTAAACCTTTTCGTGTATATGTTATATGTAGGAGGATACAGTATATATACAGTTTTTACTACCCACAGTTTCAGGCATTGGCTGAGGATATTAGAATATATCCCCATAGACAAGAAGGGAACCCTAATGGGGTGGCCAATAAGTCACAACATCTGGAATAAACAAGGTATATTTCTCCTACCCTATCTTTTAATTTTAACATTTTTTCTTTTTATTCATTTTCAAGCAGAGAGAGAGGGAAGACATACAGGGAGAATGGGCACACCAGAGCCTCCAGCTGCTGCAAACGGACTCCAGATGCAGGCACTACTTTGTGTATCTGGCTTTATGTGGGTACTGGGGAGTTAAGCCTGGGTTGTTAGGTTTTACAGGCAAGTGCCTTAACAGCTGAGCCATCTCTCTAGCCCTACTTTCTTTTAAAATGTTAGTTATTAGGCTGGAGAGATGGCTCAGCAGTTAAGGCGTTTGCCTGTAAAGCCAAAGGACTTCGGCTCGATTCCCCAGGACCCATGTAAGCCAGATACACAAGGTGGCGTATGCGTCTGGAGTTCGTTTGCAGTGGCTGAAGGCCCTGGATCACCCATTCTCTCTCTCTCTCTGCCCCTGTGTCTTTCTCTCTCAAATAAATAAATAAAAATAATATTATTATTTTCAAACAGAAAAAGAGGAGAGAGAGCATATGTGTATGGGTGTGCCAGGACCTTTTGCCACTGCAAACAAACTCCAGATATATGTGCCACTTTGTGTATCTTGCTTTTTACATGGGTACTGGGGAATTGAACCCAGGCTGGTAGACTTTGCATATAAGCACCTTCAACTACTGAGCCATCTCCCCAGCCTTACCCCACTTTTTCAAAACCATGAATCTGACTCACATTTCTAGTGCTCCATCTATAGGGCTCCACTCAGGGCTAGGAGGAGCCCCTGTTCCAGGGGAGTCAGTAACTCGATAAATATTTGGAAACCTACGTAGCAGAGGAGCCTGAGCTATTTCATTTGGAAGCTGGGAAGAATATGATAGTCATCAAATAAGAGACACAAGTAGAAGATGCAGAACAGACTGAGGGAATGGAGGGATGGATAATTAGATGGCTGCTTGCAAAAAGGAGAAGGGGAGGCCTTCAGGAACAGAATGAGGTTTGTTTGTTTTTCCAAGGTAGGGTCTCACTCTGGCCCAGGCTGACCTGGAATTCACAATGTAGTCTCAGGGTGGCCTCAAACTCTTGGAGATCCTCCTACCTCTGCCTCCCGAGTGCTGGGATTAAAGGTGTGCGCTACTACACCTTGCTACCAGAATGAGTTTTGCTGCTTGGAATAAAGGTTGAAATACTCAGGGCAAATCAAAAAGCTACATGAGAAGCCTGACGTGGTGGCGCACACCTTTATTCCCAGCATTTGGGAGAGAGAGGTAGGAGGATCACTGTGAGTTCAAGGCCACCCTGAGACCTCATAGTGAATCCAGGTCAGCCTGAGCTACAGTGAGAACCTACCTTGAAAAACCTGAAAAAAAAAAAAAAAAAAGCTATATGAGGGCTAGAGAGATGGCTGAACAGTTAAGGTGACTAACTGCAAAGCCTGACAGCCTGGGTTTGATTCCCCAGTATGCACATAAAGCCAGGGGCACAAAGTGGTGCATGCATCTGGAGTTCGTTTGCAATGGTAAGAGCCCCTGGCGTACCATGCTTTCTCTCTCCTTCCCTCCCTGCCTTTCTCTCTTCTCTCTCCCTCTCCACTTGCAAGCAAGCAAGCAAACAAACAAACAAACAGATAACTACATGGAAAGAGGGCACTGGAGAATGAAGCATAAATGAAGAAAATGGAGGGCTGGAAAGATTGCTCAGTTGTTAAGGTACTTGCCTGCAAAACCTAGCAACATGGGTTTGATTCCCCAGTACCCACATAAAGCCAGATGTACAAAGTAGCACATGCATCTGGAGTTTGCAGCAGCTGGAGGCCCTGGCATGCCCATTCTCATTCATTCACTCTCTCTCTCTCTCTCTCCTTGCAAATAAATAAATAAATAAATTTTTAAAAAGGAAAGGAATTGTAGCAGACATCAAGGGCAGCTTACACTGTGAGTGACACAATGCCTGTACAGGCATCAGCAACGAGGTGGACACTATGACCAAATGCAGGCTGGAGAAGGCCCACTGAGGCTGAAAGAAGAGGGGTAGAAGGCATGGTGATTTGAATGAAAAATGTCCACTACAGCCTCCTGTGGTTTGAATACTTGGTCCCCCAGCTGGTGGCAATTTGAGCAAGCTGTGGGGTCTTTGGGAGGTGGAACACCCAAAGGTAGGGCCCTGCTGGAGGAAGTGGGTCACTGGGGGCAGACCTTGGGAGTTTAGAGTCCAAGCTATTCTGCTAGTGCCAGCTGGCTCCTTCTCGCTGCTTCCTCCCTGCCGATATGTGACCATGTGAGCCGGCGTTCTGCTCTTGCCACGGTGTTCCCACCAGGATGAAAAGTCCCCTCGAAACTGTTAGCGGAAATGAGCCCTTCCCTCCCATAAATGGCTTCTGGTCCGGTGTTTTGTCCCAGCAGTGAGAAGGTAACAGCGACAGAAAGGAACAGGAATGAGCGGCACCGCAGGGGACAGCCGTGAGGGAGCTGGAGGGGATTGCACGGATGGGTAACAGTGCAAAGCAGGAGCAGCGGGGTGCACAGGAAGGAGTCACCTGACCTTCCTCCGGCCTCCGAAGCAGACTTTTGGCTGGAAAGCAGTTGTTCAGCTGAGGCTTTCCATCGTCCATCTTGTAGATCCCTGAGGAGACCATCTCCCTGAGGGCCAGCAAGGACATTGAGGAGTCAGAATGAGAAGGCACATTGTAACCCTCTCTTCCCACTCATGAGCCCCCCCTCCAGGACCACAGGGCACACCCTGCCTCCTAGACCCCAGAAGCCACTGTCCTGATTCAGACATAGGCTGACCATGTAGATGAAGAGGGAGACAGGGCCCTGAGTCTTCTGGTTCAAATCAGTCCTAAATCAGTGAGATACTAAAATGAGTTTTCTTTTGAGCTCAGACAGACCTGATTTGAATCCTGGTTCTGTCATTCCTTGTTGCATAACTTAGCAAGTTCTCCTACCCTCAGAGCCTCAGTTTCTTTACCTGCAAAGTGGGAGCAATAATCCTACCCTAATAGAGGAACAAGAGGATCAAATGAGAAGGGCAGCACTTGATGCATGAAGTGCTCACTGGAAGTTTTCTTTGCTTAACAAACTTCGAGGAAAGGGGGCTCACATTTTAGGGAAGATGCTGTGCAAATGAGGCCTGAGCAGATTTGAGGGGTAAACTGAGTTTGCTGATGGAGAGAAGGATAAGCATTCCAAATGGGAAGGGCCACAGGACCGAGATAATAGTGCTTAGAGAAGACACAGCCAGACCCAGGAAGTTGGCAGTAAGGATGGTGTCTGTCCTGAAAGGCATTTAGCTCAGTGCTATTCTGTAGGTGACTGAGAGCCATGACCTAAGCTTTGCGTTAAAGAGGGAAGTGTGACCAAAAAATGGCACTGGGTGCAATGACATCGGGGATGGCAGGCAGTAAGTACTATAGTGACATAGGGTGAGCCATGAGAGCCCATGGAAACACCAGGAAAGAGAGAGAAAGAAAAAAGGAAGGGAGGAAAAGGAGGAAGGCAAAGAAACAGCAACAAGACCAAGTCAAAGAATAAGCATTTAAGTTTGGGCAGAGGAGGAGCAACCCCAGGAGGATTCCGACAGTCACTGTAGAGAAGGAGAACTCAAGGGCCCAGAATGCACGGGCAGCTGTTAGGGAAATCAAGGGAAGAGAGAACTGAGCCAAGGAAAGAGGAGAGGAGAGGAGAGGAGAGGAGAGGAGAGGAGAGGAGAGGAGAGGAGAGGAGAGGACAGGTAAGAGGAGAAGAGAAGAGAGGAGAGAAAAGAGTAGAGGAGAGAAGAAGAGAGGAGAGGAGAGGAGAGAAAAAGAGAGGAGAGGAGAGAAGAGAAGAGGAGAGAAGAAGAGAGGAGAGGAAAGAGGGCAGGAGAGAGGACAGAAAAGAGAAGAGGGAAGGAGAGGAAAGAAGAGAAGTCAGGTAAGGTGAAGACCACAGACAGGCCATGAGGAAGAAGTAGTCAGTTTTTGGGGAAGGGTCTTGTTAAAGTCTGAGTTTGTGTATGGAAGCGTGGGCAGAAGGGGAGGAAAAGTGAATATAATCAAGTTTTCCAAGGAGACTGGCTGTGAAAGGGAGAGGCAAGTGGCATGGCAGTCAATACACACTGTATACATAACTAATAATAATAATAATAATCATAATCATAAACAAAAAGACGGTGACAGCAGGGCCAGGACAAGGGCGGGAGAAGACCAGGGAATGTCTCAGAGTGGGTCGCAGGCAATGCCAGCACTTGCCACCGCCCTAGCTCCAGCTCTGGAAACAGTCACTGCGGAGCATGGATTTATACCGCTGACTAGCTGTGTGGCCTGGGACACTTAACTTTTCATGTCACTCGACATTTCACCACACTGCTGCTGTTTCTTCCTCTGTGAAACTTGATGGTAAGTGTACCTACTTCACAGGGCTGTTTTGATAATTCAATGAGAGAATGCTTGTGAAAGAAGCTAGGTGGTAAATGGCACGTGGCTAGGACATATTGATTCTTCTGTGGCCATTATTAATAGAACGAGAAAGATTCAAGTACATCTATCACTGAGAGGAAGGAGCAGGCAGAGGAGGAGACAGATGAGCATCCTTCCTGCCATCTGGGTCCTCCATTGTGGGGAGAGAGAGTAGATCCCCCGGGGACAGCTGTATTGGGTGGGAGTTCACATATCCTGGGTGGCCCATTTCCCTACCACCTAAGGAATCAAAAGAAATGAGCTTCTGGGCTGGAGGGTGGCAAAGCCAAAGGACCCAGGTTTGATTCCCCAGGACCCATATTAGCCAGATGCACAAGGGGGTGCACGCATCTGGAATCCGTTTGCAGTGGCTAGAGGACCCGGTGCTCCCATTCTCTCTCCCTCTCCCCCCCCCCCTCTTTCTCTGTCAAATAAATAAATAATAAAAGAAACTAAAAAATTTTTTAAGGGCTGGAGAGATGGCTTAGCGGTTAAGCGCTTGCCTGTGAAGCCTAAGGACACCGGTTCGAGGCTTGGTTCCCCAGGTCCCACGTTAGCCAGATGCACAAGGGGGCGCACGTGTCTGGAGTTCGTTTGCAGAGGCTGGAAGCCCTGGCGCGCCCATTCTCTCTCTCTCCCTCTATCTGTCTTTCTCTCTGTGTCTGTCGCTCTCAAATAAATAAATTTAAAAAAAATTAAAAAAATTTTTTTTTAAAGAAATAGGCTTCTAATTCCAGTCTGCTTTAGATGTATGTGTATGAATAAACTTTGAGATGAGACTATGGTTTTGCCTGTAGATCTGACTTTGGCTTTTCTTCATCAAAGTATTATTCTCTTCAGAATAATTCCTCAAAGGAGTAATTATTTATCCCTAATCACAAATTTGTCATTTATGGAGCAAAAAGGCAAAGGGTTAATAAAAGTTACATTATTTAAGAAAAATGTGGCTGGGGATGTTGAGCAGGGTAGAGCACTTGCCTAGTATCTGCAAGGTTCAAGACCCAGCACCACAGAAAAGGCACGTATGTATACATACGTATATACATAATCTCATCTATACGTATCTATAACTCTTCACCATCTAATGTCAACCTACATTCCAGGGAGTGACAAATATTACAAGTACAGTGAAGAGGGGAAACAATTTTGGAAACAGAATGCTTACATTTGGATCTAATTTCTAGTACTAGTCTTAATGACCTTGGACAAGTCACTTTTCCTCTTAGCCTTGGTTTTCCCACATAGAAAATAAGGATAAAAATTCTGTGTCTTAGCCAGACATGGTGGCACATGCCTTTAATCCCAGCACTTGGGAGGCACAGGTAGGAAGATTGCTGTGAGTTCGAGGCCACCCTGAGATTACATAGTGAATTCCAGGTCAGCCTGGGCTAGAGTGAGACCCTACCTCAAAAAACTAAAAAGAAAAAAAAAGTCTATGTCTTGCTGATATGGTGGTGCACATCTTCAATCCCAGCCCTCAGGAGGCAGAGGTAGGAGGATCACCATGAGTTCAAGGCTGCCCTGAGACTACGTAGTGAATTCCAGGTCAGCCTGAGGTAGAATGAAACCTTACTTCGAAAAACAACAACAAAAAAATTCTGTGTCTCATAAACATAAAAGAGAGACTGATTGAGAGGGGGAGGGGATATGAAGGAGAATGGAGTTTCAAAGGGGAAAGTTGGGGGGGAGGGCATTACTGTGGAAAATTGTTTACAATCATGGAAGATGTTAATTTAAAAACTCAATCAATTAAAAAAAATTCTGCCTGCTGGAACTTTAGTATGGACTAAATGAGGCAATAGATAAAATGCCTAGAAAAAAAAAGCATCTTTCTACACCCAGCCCAGATGCCACACCTTCCACAGAGCTTTCACTAACCTTTCTTGTGGGAAACACTTGTGATTTGGTTTTTTGAGGTAGGGTCTCACTCTAGCTCAGGCTGGCCTGAAATTCACTATGGAGTCTCAGGGTGGCTTTGAACTCATGGCGATCAACCTACCTCTCCCTCCCTGGTGCTGGGATTAAAGGTGTGCGCCACCATGCCCGGCTTTTTTTTTTTTTTTTTAATTTTCTCTTTCATGGCCTGAGTGCTTTCTATGTCATAAGATTACTACAAATCAGGAAAGGCTCCCAAAGGGACTATGAACACATCCAATTCATTGTCTCTCTTCTACCCTCGGGACCTAGCTCATTTAGCGTCCAAAATACATGGGTGAGCCAAATGAAGGATAAGATCACACTCCTGGGACCCATGGGTGTGTGTAAATCTCATCTCTAACTGTTAAAGTGCAAACTCCTCAAGGGAAAGAACGGCGCATGCAGAACTCAGCAATGAATTCCTGGCACATAACGGATTCCATAGAGTACTGTAGAGTGAACAAATGCCTGGATGTTGGTATGTATACAGGAATTATAAATACTCTGATCCCTGACTTCTGCAAAGGGTGGGAGGCTCTTTGCATAGGTCCCAGTGACAAGTACTTCTCATGTCAAATAGTATTTGCACCCCTTGCCAGCCTCCCATTTGCTATGAGCCTCTAATTACATTATTCATCAGTACAGCACTGGGATCTAGCATAGAGCCTAGAGCTCACTAAAATACGTTGGGAAGATTAGGGGACAGGTAGGAAGACAGGTACAGATTCATATTTAGTTAATCTATCAGGAAACTTCTCTAGTGAGCTTGCTAGAGAGTGAACAGGTGAGCAGACCTCTGCCTGGGATGTGTCAACAGTGAGAACTGCTGGGAAAGACTGTAATTTCCCAGAAGACTGGCGAGTCAGTTCAGGCGTAGATCATACTTACTTGATCTTTGATCTTGGGAATGACCTTTTCCCTTCCTTTTTCTGTTGTTTCTTGATGCGTTTTTTCACCTGTAAAACAGATATTATCTCTTAGCCAGTCATTCAAAAGCTCTTGAGCTTCCTCATATTAATCATATCCTACTGGGAGCCTTCTGCTCCTAAATGTGACTTGCCTGAGGCCAAGGGGGAAAAATGCAAGAAATAAACTGCATACAGATATGAAGACAGCTCACTATAGCTTACTGGTAGACCACTTGCCTAGCATGCTCAAGGCCTCGGGTTCAGTCCCAATCATCACAAGGGGAAAAAAGAGACAGAGACGAAGATGGGAAAGTTACAGGAAAATAGTTCTGTGGCAAGAGGGTATTGAGGAGTTCCTTGAGTCAGAAAGGAAATGCTCATTTACATGAATGTTTACATGAAATACATTTCTGCAGAATAAAAAGAGCAAAGACTAGGTTGAAATACACAACTCAGCCTGGGAAAAATATTGGCTATACATTGAACATAGAAAATAAATCAAACTCAAGTAAACAAATTGGATCTAAATAATCATAGGAGGCCTGGAGAGATGGCTTCGTTAGTGGTTAATGCGCATCCCTGCAAAGCCAAAGGACCCATGTAAGCCAATGTACAAGATGGCGCATGTGTCTGGAGTTCGCTTGCAGAGGCTTAATGCCTTGATACACTCTTTCTCTCTGCCTCTTTCTCTCTCTCAAATAAATAAAAATAAAAATGATTAATAATCATAGAAAACCCAATTCAGGGCTGGGGAAATTGCTCAGTGGTTATGGCACTTGCCTGCAAAGCCTAAGGACCTGGGTTTGATTCCTCAGCACCCACGTAAAACCAGATAAACAAAGAGGTATATGCCTCTGGAATTTGTTTGCAGTGGCTGAAGGCCTTAGCATGCCCTTTCTCTCTGTCTCTCTTCCCTCTCTCTCTGCTTATAAGTAAATAAAAATATTTAAAAAAGAAAATCTGATTCATATGAGGAATATTGGTTAAGAGGGTAAGGCTCTACAATGAAAGGGTCAAGAAGGGATCTGTGATAGTTTGAATGTGTGTCTGCCATAGATTCATATATATATATAATATATATATAATAAAAAAAAATATATATATAATATATATTATATATATAATAAAAATACAATATATATATATATAATAAAAATACAATAGAAAGAATTAACTTGGGTCTCCAGATGCCTGGCTAGAAGAGGTGTCACTGAGGGCCACAGAGAAATCTGAGCTCTGCCTGGTCTCTGCTGTTTGCTGACACTGTGTTCTTGCTGCTTTTTTTTTTTTTTTTTGCATCAGCTGGCTGTTTAGTTTTTTCTCTCTGTTTGGTTGTATGGAAGCAGCTTTTGCCACTGATGGAACTTCTCCCTAGATCTGCAAGTTTGAAATAAAGCCCTTCCTCCCATAAACTGTGTCGGGTCTGGATGTTCATGCCAGCGACCTCACACTGACATCAGGATCAGAACTCCCAGTTAACTTTTTCTAGAATGTAACCCTAATAGAAGTGTGAACTTTGTGGTGGAAAAACAAAAGTCCAGGATCCAGATTTGAGACTGCCTGCCTGGTTAACTCTGGCTACCTCTGGATTCTATCTTAAACTTAAAAACTAATGTTGAGCTGCCTTCGGTACTTCCTACCTCCAATACATGGATATCCTCTATGTCTCTCTCTCTCTCATGTAGAAATATACCTGAATCCCCCCCCCCATCTCTCACATAGAGGCAGGGATGCACATCATCTACATCTGTATCCATTCCTTTGGTCTGTCACACTTCTGTCCCTTTTAGCCTGGCTCACACAGCATGATTTTTCTGTAACCCCCTATTCTCTGGTTGGCCCTGTTCATTGCTACCCACTTCAGGACCACTTTTAGACAACTTTTCATGCATGTATATATTTGTGTCCATGTGTAGGTTTGTGTACACATGTGTACATGTGTGTAAAGGCCAGAGGACAGACAATATTGGGTGTCATTCCTCAGGAATGCCAACAACCTTTTTTTTTTTTTGAGACTGCATCTCTCATTAGCCTACCGCTCACTATTTAGGTCACACTGAGTGGCCAGTGACCTCTGGGTATTTGGCTGTCTCTGCTTCTCCAGAGCTGGGATTTCAAGCTTCCATCAACATGCCCAACGTTTTCATGTGGATTCTGGAAATCAAACTCAGGTCCCCAAGCTTGCAAGGCAAGGGGCTTACTGACAGCCATCTATGCAGTCCTTAGCCCATCTTTTTTTTTTTTTTTGAGGTGGGTGTTGTTGCTCTAGCCCAGGCTGGCCTGAAATTTGCTATATAGTCTCAGGCTGGCCTTGAATTTACAGTGTTTCTCTTACCTATGCCTCCTGGGATTAAAGGTATGCATCACCATGCCCAAGAGAGAGAAGGGGTAGGGGAGAAAATGGGTGCATCAGGCTCCATGTGGATACTGGAGAATCAAACTCAGGTCATTAGGCTTTATGGGCAAGTACCTTAACCACTGAGCAATCTCTCTAGCTCTTTAGCCCAACTTCTTTTTAAAAAAATTTTTTTGTTCACTTTTATTTATTTATTTGAGAATGACAGACACAGAGAGAGAGGCAGAGAGAGAGAGAAAGAGAGAATGGGCATGCCAGAGCTTCCAGCCACTGCAAATGAACTCCAGACACGTGTGCCCCCTTGTGCATCTGGCTTAAGTGGGTCTTGGGGAATCGAGCCTCGAACCGGGGTCCTTAGGCTCCACAGGCAAGTGCTTAACCGCTAAGCCATCTCTCCAGCTCCAATTTCTTTTTTAAAAAATATTTTATTAAGCCAGGTGTGGTGGTGCATGCCTTTAATCCCACCACTCGGGAGACAAAGGTAGGAGGGTCTCCATGAGTTCGAGGCCACCCTGAGACTACATAGTAAATTCCAGGTCAGCCCAGGCTAAAGTGAAACCCTACCTCAAAAAAAAAAATTAAAAAAACTACCTATCTTCACTATTTATCTATGTATCTATCTAATGTTTTATTTATTTGCATGGAGAAAGAGAGAACAGGGAGGGAGGGAGAAAGAATTGGTACACTAGGGCCTCCTGCCACTGCAAATGAACTCCAGACACATGCACTACTTAGTGCATCTGGCTTTACGTCGATACTGAAGCCCAACTTCTTTGTCTTTTTATTGTTGTTTTTGTTTTTTGAGGTAGGGCCTTACTCTAGCCCGGGCTGACCTGCAATTCACCTTATTCTGATATTTCGCCATAGTCATGGATCTGGATCTTTTATTTCTTTTTTTCTCGAAGTAGGATATCACTCTAGCTCAGGCTGGCCTGGAATTCACTATGTAGCCTCAGGGTGGCCTCAAACTCATGATGATCCTACCTCTGTCTCCCAAGCGCTGGGCTTAAAGGTATGTGCCACCATGCCCAACCCTTTTTTCCAAGTTCTTAATGGAAGCACTCTGTTAAACTGCATTAGAATGGCATTCTTCCCTGACTGTTCCCCACCATATCAATGTCAGGCTGAAGTTGAGTCTCTCCAAGGTCAGACATAGGCCCTACTTGTCTCTCTGTTTTCAGGACCTTAATGAGTGCTGAGTGAACTAAACTGAGGCATAAACAAAACGCCTTATTTTGTCTACAAAAAAAAAGGAAGCAAGAACAGGGAAGGTTTTGCAAAGCAGATACTGGAGCTGAATCATGAGAAATTCCAAGAAAGATCAAGAACAACAACAAAATGTTATGGAGATTCAACTGGCGTGGTCAAAGAGGACTTCTCAGGGGTGAAGAAATCGAACCTCATAATCATTTGTGATCATTTGCACGTGAAGGATGGCTTTGCCAAGGCAGATTCTGTCTGTTTTATTTGGGAATATATCCTGTGTGGCTAGAACATGGCTGGTTACACGGAAGCAGCTCACTAAGGAGCTGGCCGATCATCTGGTTAACATAAGAAGGACACTTAGGTATAAGAAGTAAACTATGGGTGACATAGTACTTCCGCTAGGAAATGGAATCAGCCTTGATGTCCATCAACTGACAAATGGATTAAGAAGACATGGTATGTATACACCAAGGAGTTTTATTCAGATGCAAAGAAAAACGAAGTGATGAAATTTGCAGGAGAATGGATGGAACTGGAAAAGGTCCTACTGAGTGACACTGATACTGCTCATTTTCTTCAACACAGAAATTTCTTTATGCACAAGGCAGAGGTCAATAGAAAGATGGATAGTTTGCAAAGTTACTAAGAATAAGCAACGCCTGCGTGCTCAGCCCTAACCATGCCACCTAAGCCACATCTTCAAGGCTCAGGGAACTTCCCTGAAGAGGGGCCAGAAAGAACTTAAGAACAGGAGGATGGGGAACAGGGTGGCAGAATGCTGGCTTCCAGATATGACAAGTCTGCTGCGCTCCCAAACTCACAGCAGACATGGTTTCCTGCAAAAGGTTGAGCGTGTCAATAGTACAGCTGAGGAAGGGATTCGTGAGACCCCACAGCTCCTAGAATAGTGGCAACTGAGGAGTGCTGGGAGAGGAGTGGTGTCCTTTAGTGGTGTCCACCTGACGTGGCCCATTCTCCAGCAAATAACCTCCCACCCTTGATCATGTCATTGACGGTAACTTAACTCAGTGGGTCAAAATGTGTGAAAACAGGATGGGGATCCAATGGGCAGAAAAGGGTTTTGGTAGGAAGGGAGGGAGCAGAGAAAGGGCGATGCACTGTATATATGAAAGTGTCAAAAATAAAAACGAAATAACATAAAGTAATTAATAAAGTAAATGTGGATAACTCCAAGCCTCTGGAGTAATAACTAGATCTATCTTGACTTCCTTATGTCCCTTAGGTACAATGCTAGGCAATACTGGGGCTCAAAAACTATTTACAGTAAGAAATACCTAATGAAACCATAAAAAGCAGAGTACCAACGGGGGCGGGGGGAGGGAGAGAGAGATCCTGGGTTTCGAAATCAACAACTGGCTTCAAGCTGGGTTCTGATACATGCTCTCTGGGTTTCTTTAAGTTCGTTTTCTCATCTGTCAAAGCGATGTTCTGGGTCTGCAGAGAGGTTGTTAGGTGCAGGTAGGCTATCTATATTAAGGTTCTGCTAGAAACATTCCCAACAGCTAAGATGACGTTCACTTTGGAGAGCAAGTGCTCTCACAGGGCTACGAAGGGCTGAATGATGAGCCCTTCCCCTCCCTTCCGGAGACTTGACATCTGGCGCTGGGGAAGGCTCTGAACACAGGGACCCTAGGTTTCCAGCCGCACCTGTCTCCGGCGTCGTTTCCGCTTCCGAGCGGTACGCGGAGGTGGCGTCCCAATCAGGCGGGATGCGCGCCTGCGAACCTGCCGGGGATGTCGGAGCCGCTCCACGGTGGCGCTTGCCACACTACCTCTCCCCGCACCCCCACTCCTTAGTAACCGCGACGCCGCGGCTGGCTGTGTGCGTGGGTGGCAACCGGCCGCCGGAGAGGCTAACTAACTACAAATCCCAGCAAGCCCCGCGGCCACTTCCGCCGACAGACCTCGCGTCGGCACGTCCGAACTACCGCTCCCGTGGGGCTCTGCGCGGCGCACCACGTGGGGGCCCCTCCAGCCAATCGGCTTTGGACAAGTCGAAGTGGGAGGGAGACACAGAAGCAGACAAGATGTCGGCGTCGGCGGCACAAGGCGGGAGAAGCGGTGGCGGTGGAGGCGGTGGTGGGGCCGGGAGTGGCGCCGGCGGCGGCACAGGTAGCAGCCGCAGTGGCTTATTGGATAAGGTGAGGAATCGGCTTCCTGGGACGGTCGAGCCTTGGGGGAGTTGCGGGGAGGCCGCGAGTCCACCTTCCCATCCCCGCCCCCCTCCCCCATGAGGCTCCTTGAGGGGAGCTCCCGGGTAGCCCACCTACGCACTTCCAACCCCTAGGTGTTCTCATCTTCACGGGGGTTCCTGTCTCTTAAGGCTGGCAGCTTCGAACAGTGTGTCTCCCACCCTCCACCCCTTTTCCAGAGTGGCCGTCGCTTTCCCATTGTGCCTGCGGGCGGGGGTGGTGCCGCTCTGTTAAAAGCGTCCATTTCGCTGTCGCGGAATAACGGAACCCCAAACAAATGGAAAGAACCTATTCGAAGTTAGGATCCCCCCTCTTCCCCACATTTCCCACCACCGTCACCCGCGCGTGCTGCCACAGATTGCAGAGTGCTCGTTCATCTTAGTGAAGTTTCTAGGCAATTTTTTTTTTTTTTTTTTTGTCATTGATACACCAAATAATGAAAATATCTGACTATTGACTTCCTTTGCTGTGCCGACGGGGAAGCTTAAAATTCTTATTTTTTTTCCTCTTGTGTGCTTTGCCTTCTCCCATCTTTTCTTTCTTGCGCCCTGCTGTCGGCTCAAGCTTGCTGCCCATCACCCTTCCCACCCCTTTTGAAAGAAAATTGTGATCTTAACAATGAGACCTTAAAAGAATAGGAGAATTCTCTATCTGGGTGGCCCTTTCTTTCCCTTTGCACAGCATCATGGAAGAAACAGTTGCGTGAAAAAAACAGGCCTAATATTGGTTCTGCCTCTATCTAAGCTTTTTGACCTAAAATACAAAATACTCTTGTTTTTCCTACGTCTGTTATTCATCTGCAAAATGAAAGGTTAACCCTTAATAGACTCTTAAGACCACCTACCCCCAGTATTGTAATTCCTTTCTGGTTTTATGAATGTAAAACATGAGGGCTGCATAGATAGCTCAGCGTTAAGTTAAGGTGCCTGCCTGTGAAACCAGGACCTAGCTTGGGTTCTCCAGGTCCCTGGTAGGCCAGATGCACATGGTGGTGTATGCATCTGCAGTTCATTTGCAGTAGCTAGAGGCCCTGGTATGTCCATTCTCTCTCCTTGTCTGTCTCAAATAATAAGTAGTTATTTTTTTTAAATTAAAAAATGTAAAGTGTGGTGTCTTTAACATAGGAAACTGATTTTTTACTTTAAATTTTAATTTTTATAAAATTTTATTTAAAGGGGGGCCAGATAGAATGGGTGTGCCAGGGCCTTCAGCCACTGCAAACGAGCTTGGTACATGCGCCAGCTTGTGCATCTGGCCTATGTGAGTACTGGAGAATTGAATCCTGGTCCTTAGGCTTCCTAGGCAAGTGCATTAACCACTAAGCCATTTCTCCAGCCCCGATTTTTACTTTTTTTTTTTTTTTTTTGAGGCATGCTCACTCTAGCCCAGGTTGACCTGAAATTCACTATGTAGTCTCAGGCGGCCTCGAACTCACAGCGATCCTGCTATCTCAGCCTCCCAAGTACTGGAATTGAAGGTGTGCACCACCACACCCGGCCTCTGATTTTTACTTTAATTGAAAAGCTTTTAGACTCCTCGGTGTCTGACATATGGGGCTTAAGCAGTGAATTCCTGATCACATGTAGGAGTTCAGATCCCAGTCTTCCCATATGTTATGCAAGTGCCTTACAGTGAAGCGACATCCTCAGTTCTGTTGGGCTTTTTGAGTATTACTGGTTTCGAATTTGAGACAAGGCCTTATTTTATAGCCTGGACAAGGCTGGCACTGGCTTTGTGATTTGGCCTCAAAACTCAGAACTTCTTTCTCTGCCCTTGCTAGTACACTCTTAATTCTTTTTTTTTTTTTTTTTTTTGATCAAAGGCATGGGCCACCACACCCGGCTTTAATTTTTCTTAAATGACGGTGTTCTGGGATTTGGTGGACATTTGAGTATACAAATTCTCCTTTCTGGGTGTGCCTCCCACCGCCTGTGCTGATTCTTTCCCACCAGCTCTTCCTCCTCTGCCTTTACTTTGATTATCAGCATGGCATTAAACATGGACATGACTAAATCCAGTGTCCCTTGGTGCATGCAGGGATGCTGAAGTCTCAAAATAGTGTGGTATTAGGCTGGAGAGATGACTCAGCAGCTAAGGAAGGTGTGTGCCTGCAAAACTTTAACCACCGGGTTCGAGTCCCTAGTACCCACATAAAGTCAGATGCCCAAAGTGGTGCAGTGGCTAGACGCCCTGGCATACCCATGCTCTTTGTCTCCTCTCTGCTTGCAAGTGCGCGCGCGCGCGTGCGTGTGTGTGCGTGTGTGTGTGTGTGTGTGTGCGTGTGTGTGTGTGTGTATTTTTCGAGGTAGGGTTTCACTCTAGCTCAGGCTCTCCTGGAATTAGCTATGTAATCTATGTAGTCTTAGTGTGGCCTCGAACTCACAGTGATTCTCCTACCTCTGCCTCCTGAGTGCCAGGATTAAAGGTGTGTACCACCACGCCTGGCTTTAAATAAATAGTGTTTAAAGTGTAATATTGGCATATGAACTGTGTATTCTTCAGTATACTTTAAGTCATCTGTAAATTTAAGCAAGTGTAATACCTCATCTATCTATGTAAGCAATTGCTGCACTAAGTGTTTTAGGAACTAATGACTAAAAAGTCTCCATATTCAGGACATTTTTTTTTGTCTGAATATTTTCTGTGCTTAGTTGTTAGTCCTTCAATGTACCACCTCCATACAAGGGGCTGGCTATATATATGGCATTGTGTTATTGTAAGAAGCTGGACTTGGAGATTGTAAACATTTGTCTTGAAGTATGTCTGCTAATTCAAATAGTGAGAAGACTGGAAAGTCAGTTAACTTCACTAAGCTTCCCTTTCTTCACCTGAAATATTAGAGTGTCTGGCACCTATACCACAGAGGTTCGGGGAGAATAATAATCTGTACCCTTTGGTAAACAGTGTTTGATGGCAGAGGAATACATCAAGAATCCTATTAATCAGTACTCAGAATAGCTGAGTACAGGAAATAAAGTATTTAAGGAAGCACATGGTGTCTTCAAAGGGGCACTTTTTTAGAAGTTCAAATGAGAAAGAAAGATCCTTAAGCTCCAGTAACTAAGGATGAGGGCCCCAAGGGAAGGCTTGATGCATGTACCTTATTTTGAGGCTGCCAAGAATAGCATGTCAAGTAAGAAAGCCTTCTTGAGCAAAGATAGAATGTGATGGAACCTGAGGTTTCTTAGTTTACTGGAAGGTTCAACTATAGTGACAAGTAGAAAGACTCAAGTAGATTGGAGGACATGGATATTTTGGAAGTAGGCATAGAATAGTTTGCTATTGAAGGTTTTTGAGGTTGTATAAAGTGATTTTAGGAAAATTATTCTGATAGTTCAGTTAGCAGTTAAAAATATATTGAGGCCATATATGATTTGATTTCATGAAAAGAATTTAGGTTTTTTTTTTTTAATTTTGTTTGTTTGTTTTGAAGGTAAGGTCTCGCTTTAGCCCAGGCTGACCATTCACTATGTAGTCTTAGGCTGGCCTCGAACTCATAGTGCTCCTCCTACCATTGCCTCCTGAGTGCCAAGACTAAAGACGGAGGGAGGGGAGGACCTCTAGCCTCTGTAAATGAACTGCAGATGCATGTGCTGCCTTGTGCATTTGCCTTTATGTGGGTCCTAAGGAATCAAACTCGGGTCCTTGGGCTTTACAGGTCAGCGCCTTAACTTCTGAGCTGTCTCTTCAGCCCAAGAAAATTTTGAATTCTGGTATAACATATAAAAACCACACAGCCTTGAATAAATTACTACTGCATTTGAATTTTTATTACAATAAATGTCTATATATATATATATATATATATATATAAATAATAGCTTAGTAAAGATTAAATTGTGTAGTGCTGGTAAATATTTTTTGGGGGTATGACAAAGGCTTATCACTGGTGTCCAACCTTTTGACACTGCAACATGACATTGTAATTTATAAATTGTTGAGTCATACTCCTAGCTATCCTGGAATACATGTGGACTGTGGGGCTACTTAGGTTGGGCATACCTGGAGCCCTAAATAATGGAATGACAAGGTGATGAGAACCCCAGTTGGAGTAGCAAAAATGGATAAAACTGTCTCATAGGTCTGGAGAGATGGCTTAGTCGTTAAGGTGCTTGCCTGCAAAGCCAAAGGACCCTGTTCAATTACCCAGGATCCATATAAGCCAAATGTACAAGGTGGCACATGGATCTGGAGTTTGTTTGCAGTGGCTAGAGGCCCTCACGTATCTGTTCTCTCTCCTTCCCTCCCTCTGTCTCTCTCTTTCTCTCACAAATAAAAGAGGGTTTTTTTGTTTATTTGTTTGTTTTGTTTTTGTGTTTTGGTTTTCTGAGGTAGGGCCTCACTCTAGCTCAGACTAGCCTGGAATTCACTCTGTAGTCTCAGGGTGGCCTCAAACTCATGGCAGTCCTCCTCCCTCTGTCTCCCAAGTGCTGGGATTAAAAGCGTGCATCACCACATCTGGCTAAAATATAAGTTTATATAGAAAAAGTACTCTTTTCCTTAGAAAACTTCACCTCAGCCTTACATTGGACTACCCCACTCTAGCTCCCTCTAGTACTTATTGTACGTGGGAATTACGCGGTCCTTAATATGACATACCACCTTGTATCGTTCTTCCCTCTGTACTGTCAGCAGGGTAGTACCACCCCAATCTTCAGAAACAGTTGTAGAAGATGTTGCCTCTAAACGTCTGAAAACTGACGACTAGGGTTCAGGCCACGGGGAAATTATCTTAGGGGAGCAGGATCTGAATGAATAGAGAAGCTTGTGTTCTCTGGAAATGAGAGTATATGATGTACTCAAAAGAGGCTGTTACCCTCAGTATAACCCCTTTAAATATATTTTATTTATTTATATATTTGAGAGAGAGAAAGAGGCAGAGAGAGAGAGAGAATGGGTGTGCCAGGGCTTCTAGCTACTGCAAATGAATTCCAGATACATGTGCCCCTTGTGCATCTGGCTTACATGGGTCCTGGAGAATCGAACAGGGGTCCTTCGACTTTGCAGGCAAACGCCTTAACTGCTAAGTCATCTCTCCAGCCCCCCAATATAACCTCTTTAATTTGATTGGGGGAGATTTTGTTTTTATAGGTATAATTTCACTTGCCATAGAGAAATGTAATGAAACATGCAATTGTACTTCTTGCTTTCTGTAAACATATTAATTCCTGCTCTTCTGAAACTGACTTTAAACACAAAACGTTCTTGTTTCTTGGGTTTTAAAAAGCAACTGTGCAGGGCTGGAGAGATGGCTTAATGGTTAAGGTGCTTGCCTGCAAAACAGAAGGACCTCTGTTTGATTCCCCAGGACCCATGTAAGCCAGATGCACAGGGTGGTGCGTGTGTCTGGAGTTCGTTTGCAAGTGGCTAGAGACCCTGATGTGCCAATTCTCTCTCTCTCTCTCTCTCTCTCTCTCTCTGTCTCTTTCTCTCAACTAAATAAAAACAAAAAAATTAAATAACAATAGCTGGGCATGGTGGAGCACCTTTAAATCCCAGCTCTCTGGAATCAGAGGTAGGAAAATTGCTGGGAGATTGAGATGAGACTACATAGTGAATTCCAGGTCAGCCTGGGCTAGAGCAAGACCCTAGCTCCAAAATAAAAAAATAAGAATAAAAATAAACCTTGCAAATCTAATTTTCTATCTTCCACCTCATATTGACTTGGTTCACTCTGCTAGGTTACTTTGCCCAACATACACCAAGGCATTTTTTTCTACATGGCAGCTAGAAAGAAAAGCTGTTGGGCTGGAGAAATGGCTTAGTGGCTACAGCTCTTGCCTGTGAAACCTAAGGACTCATGTTCAATTCCCATGCAAGTGAGACACACAAGGTGATGCAAGGTCACATGTGCACAAGATGGCACATGCATCTGGAGTTTGATTATAATGATCTTGGCACACCAATTCTCTCGCTTTCTCTGTGATAAAAAATAATTTAACAAGTAAAGCTATTGTTTAATTTGTTTTTGTTATTAAGAATTGATGCATAATGTTAAACTTTTTTTTGAACTATTTTCTGAACAGTTTTTAGCCTCATGTCTGGATTCCGTCTCTTGTGACTAGACTGTCAGCCTGGCCTTAGAGCACAGCTTTTGTATTGTCCTTGAGAAGATAAAAACACACACACACACACACACACACACACACACACACAGCTTCTCTCCTCTTATTCTGGGTCTCAACTTTCTTAGGTAATTATTTTTCAGTACACTGTATGAAGACTTGTCTACAACAGATTCCCATGGATATTAGCTAAAAATAATGGGCATGAATTGGATTTTGTACAGTTGAGACCTGGATACCTGTGTTTTAACACATATTTCTTTTAAAAAATTCTTTGTATCTGTGTGTGTGTGGTGTATTTGTGTACTGTGGGTGCACCTGGGTCTCTCACAGCTGCAGTTGAATACCTGTCTGGCTTTATGTGGTTGTTGGGGAATTGAACCCAGGCCAGCAAGCTTTGCAAGCAAATGCTTTTAACCACTGAGCCATCTCCCCAGGCTCAACACATCCTTTCCCTATTTACTGCTTTTGCCTTTTATTAGTAACCTCTAGGTTGAGAATTACTGGTCAAATTCTGATGTGTTCTGGATATATAGCCAGAAAAACATGATGGGTTAAATGTAGAATATGAAGAATAAGGAAGAATTAAGGTTTGGGTTTTGTTGCAATAAACTATATAAATGGAGGCACACGTCTTTCATTGAGATGAGGAAGATTGGGGAGACAGGCGCACCATGAGGAGTAAGTACAAGTTAAGCTTGGCTGTGGTTAAGCCTGAGATACCTGGTAGGCATGTAAGTGAAGTTGGCAAGTAGGCAGTTGGGCAGACAAATGTGGTGGTGATAGGAGAGACCAAGGTGGAAGTTCCATTGTGGAACTCTTCTGCTTATACATAGCATATAAGCTTTAACCCTTTGTATTTATTACCTTCGATGATTGTAGATAGGACAAGAAGGAGCTCAGGGGGCCTACCAGCTGATTAAGGTGAAAAGAAGACAAAATCCACATAGAGGGACTGGAGAGATGGCTTACTGGTTAAGGCACTTGCCTGTGAAGCCTAAAGACCCACGTTAGACTTTCCAGATCCCATGTAAGCCAGACACACACAAAGGTGAGGCGAGTGCAAGGTCACACATGCCCACTAGGAGAGAAGCCTTTGTAGAACTCTGTATGCAGTGGGCAGTTGTAAATTAAACGAGTCTTCACAGTATTCCACCAAAGTGTTGAGCTTCCTTTATGCTGTGAACTGGTTAGCTAGTAGCTGGACTTGACTATGCTGGCCGGAAAAACTGGGTTCTATTCCCTCTTGGGGAGGTTCAGAAGTGATTTCTAGTACCCTACATTGAAACATCTTCTACGTTGAAGTATCTTTGCAGAACTTTGTATTATTAAAGTAGTAAGCTGGGTATGGTGGTGTGCACCTTTCATCAGCACTTGCAAGGCAGAGATAGGAGGATTGCCATGAGTTCAAGACCACCCTGAGACTATGTAGTAAGTTCTAGGGCAGTCTGGGCTAGTGCAAGATCATGTCTAAACTCCTCTATCCCCCCCAAAAAAAGAAAGAAAAAGGTATGTAGTGCACAGTTGTAAATTAAATGAGTCTTGACAGTATTCCACTGATGTCATTTGTGAATGGCATACATGATTATAATGGGAACTCTTGAGTTGGGAGCTGACTAAAATCAAGGTATTATCGAACATCAATTCAGTACTGATCTTATGACGGTATTAAAAAGATAGTGGGAGGAGCAGGAAAAATAAATGCATATGTGTCTGGAGGTAGAACAGCTAATTCCCATCTTTCATAGGTCAAAAGCTCAATTCCAAACCTGAAAAATTAAGCAGTAATAAAGTGAACTTTAAAAAAAGAGAGAGAAAAGCCGGGCGTGGTGGCGCATGCCTTTAATCCCAGCACTCGGGAGGCAGAGGTAGGAGGATCGCCGTGAGTTCGAGGCCACCCTGAGACTCCATAGTGAATTCCAGGTCAGCCTGGGCTACAGTGAGACCTTACCTCGAAAAACCAAAAAAAAAAAAAAAAAAAAAAAAAGAGGGGGCAAACTCTCAGAGAATCAGCTAAGGGAGATAAAAATAGCTGTCCTGAGTTGGAAATAACAGTGACAAGGTCCATTTACTTTTATTCTTTAAGCTAAGTCCATATATGACCTTGATACAATTAAAAAGTAAAATTTTATGATTGTTCATTTTGACAAATATGCATATTTCTGAAATGCATAGGAGTAAGAAGGGGACTTGTATATGACATTATATATAAATAATAAATCTGTGGTTGGCATTTCAGTAGTGTTTACATCAGGGGTCCCAAGGCCATGTGACTTATGATTCATTAGACATACTCATGAGACTCGGCATATAATGATGCTTATAATAAGATTTATTCAAACAGCACCATGGGATGAAGTTCAGAGGAAACCTAGGGTAGTGTTCTGGGGTCCTCTGCCTTTAGAGCTCCAGAGGAGCTCACTTCCTCTGTTCCTCCAGTTAGGAGAGCTGTGACAATGTGTGAAATGTTTGTAATGTTTGTCAGAGAAACTCGTTACAGACATTGTGCTTGTTTTTCTTTTTCTTTCTTTCTTTCTTTCTTTTTCTTTTCTTTTTTTTTTTGGTGGTGGTTAAGTTGGTACTTTTGGCTTAGCGTATGCCAAACCCCAGAAGAAAAGGTATTTGGCATATGGCACATTGTTTATACAAACTGTTTAGGCTCCAGGAGACACTCTTAGCACTTAGAGAAAATTTCATATTCATGTAGGGAACTGTGGACCAGCCAAATTGGCCGGTGCCAGCCAAGGACGTACCTTGCAAATAGGCCTTCCTAATGAAGTAAGTGTGACAGTCCTTGGAAGGACTTGACTTAATTCCTTTGTGCTACTGTCCTTCATTGTAACTTACCTGGGAGGTGCCATGTGGACACAGACCAGCCTCTGCCTTGTCCTTTCATTCCTTTTTTTTTTTTTTTTTTTGGTTTTTCGAGGTAGGGTTTCACTCTAGCCCAGGCTGATCTGGAATTCACTATGGAGTCTCAGGGTGGCCTCGAACTCATGGTGATCCTCCTACCTCTGCCTCCCGAGTGCTGGGATTAAAGGCGTGCGCCACCACACCCGGCTTCTTTCATTCCTTTTTATTGCAGCTTGTGCAAAGTGTTTAGAAAGACTAGAGTGAGGAAAATAGTAGGGCATGAGGAGTGGCATACATTTTAGGTAAGCAGTTTTTGAGAACAATGAGAGCTTGCAGTCAGAAAAATAAGCACCTAGAGCCGGGTGTGGTGGCGCACGTCTTTAATCCCAGCACTTGGGATGCAGAGACAGGAGGATCGGCATGAGTTCAAGGCCACCCCGAGAATACAGAGTGAATTCCAGGTCAGCCTGAGCTAGAGTGAGACACTACCCTGGGGGGTGGCGGGGAGCACCTAACGTCAGCTCCTGGTGTCCCGATAATTGCAGAGATCCTGTGCACTTTGAGGTGGACTGAGGTTTTCCGTGCACACAGATGGATGATGTGTCTATCCCTCTCTTTCTTGGGACAATTCAGTGTAATTCACTGGGAATGTTCCTGTTCTACTTACTGAAGATGACTTTGGGTGCTAAGCTGTGGAGTTAGAGCTGAGGCTATCCAATCCCTGCTGTAATGGCTGCTTCTGATTTGATCCTTGAAAATTGCTAAGGAATCCTCCTGTGGTTTGTAGGGGCCAGTCTCTGCTGGGTTGTGTTGCACGCAGTCATATGTGGCTGGCTGGCTATAAACATGATTTTTTTGTGACTGAAATTTTTTTTAAGCAAATACTCTTTTTTACTTTACTTTTATTTTAATTTATATGAGAGGTGAGGGAGAGAAAAGAGGAGAGAAACAGAATGGACAACACACCAGGGCCTGCAGCCACTCTAAATCCACTCCAGAAGCATGTGCCACCTTATGTATCTGGCTTACATGTGTACTGGGGAATCGAATCTGGATCCTTAGGCTTCACAGGACAGAGCCTTAACCGCTAAGCCATCTCTCCAGCCCTCAACTACAATTTTTAAATGACTTCATTCTGTTTTTATTATTTCACAGACAATTCAAATTTTATTGTAGGCTTTGCTCTACTAGTTCCTTCTTTTTTCTTTCTTTATATTTTTGGAGCTAGGGTCCCGTCCAGGCTGACCTGGAATTCACTGTGGAGTCTCAGGCTGGCCTCAAACTCAGCAGTTCTCCTACCTCAGCCTCTCACGTGCTGGGATTAAAGATGTGTGCCACCATGCCCCGCAAATTTGTTCTTTTGCTTGTGGTTATTAAAATGGAATTTATGGGCTGGGAAGATGGCTCAGTAGTTAGTTGGGATTTGTTTGAATGCTTATGAGTTAACTGGCTAGAAATACTGTTGTTCATTTCTTGACTCAATGTGTACTTTAAAAGTTAGATGTTAGCCGGGCGTGGTGGCGCACGCCTTTAATCCCAGCACTCGGGAGGCAGAGGTAGGAGGATCGCCATGAGTTCAAGGCCACCCTGAGACTCCATAGTGAATTCCAGGTCAGTCTGGGCCAGAGTGAGACCCTACCTCGAAAAACCAAAAAAATAAATAAATAAAGTTAGATGTTGTGCCTTCCAAGGCTCAGGGTCTAATGCAGAAGAGGTAGCGGAAAGAATTTAAGAGCCAAAAGAAGGGTAGGGCTCCATACAACATGCTCCCTCCAGACACAAAATGGCCTGGATATCTGTGGCCTCACAGTGCCTGATACTACCTGCATAAGACCATCATAAGAGGAGGAAAAGATCATGACATCAAAATTAAAAGAAAGACTGAGATGAGGGAAGGGGGTATGATGGAGAATGGAGTTTCAATGGGAAAAGTGGGGGGAGGGAGGGTATTACTGTGGGGTATTTTTTATAATTATGGAAGTTGTTAATAAAAATTTGGAAGAAAAAAAATTAAAAAATGAGGTGTTGTGTTTTATTGGTAGGCTGGCAGATTCTGAGAGAAATTTTATTTATTTATTTATTTATTTGCAAGCATAGAGAAGAGAGAATGGGTGCCCCATGGCCTCCAGCCACTGCAAACAAACTTCAAATATATACGCCACTTTCTGGATTTATGTGGGTACTGAGGAATCGAACCTGGGTCATTAGGCTTTGCAAGCAAGCCCCTTAACTGCTAAGCCATCTCTCTGACCCTTGACTCATAATTAAATCCTACTACTTTAGTTCATGTTTTCCTCGCAAGCAGGTTTTTTTTTTTTTTTTTTTTTTTTTTAATTCGTATACTTGTGGGCTGGAGAGATGGCTTAACAGCTAAAGTACTTGCCTGCAAAGTCAAAAGACCCAGGTTCCATTCCCAGTACCAACGTAAAGCCAGATGTACAACATAGTACATGTGTCTGGAATTTGGTTCCATTGAGGTCCTAGCCTGCCCATTTTCATTCTCTCTCAAATAAAATATTTTAAAAAATGTGTATACTTGTATAGGGAATTATAGTTTAAAAATAAAGTTCTACAGGGATGATTTAAGAAAAAAATAAAGTTGATGAGATAGAAACATTTCTACTTTTGCTTTAAAAAATTGAGTTGGGCTGGGAGTGGTGGCACATGCCTTTAATCCCAGCACTTGAGGGGTAGAAGTAGGAGGATCGCCATGAATTCAAGGCCACCCTGAGATGACATAGTGAATTCCAGGTCAGCCTGAGCTAGAGTGAGACCCTACCTCAAAAAAAAAAAAAAAAAAAAAAAAAAATTGAGTTGGTTGTTGTGATCTATAAAAGACTTACTTATCAGATTATTGATAGCACTTTGTTTTATTTAAACCACACTTACTTCATTACTTGAGCATTTTGAATTCACATCACATGCAGAATATCTTAATGTTCCATAGATTAGCCTGCACCATATAGATGAGCACTTGAATTACTTCCAGCCTTTTTCCTACTATAAATAGTGCTGGGCTGGAAAGATGGCTCAGTGGTTAAGGTGCTTGCTTACAAAGCCTAATGACCTAGGTTCGATTCCCTAGTACTTATATAAAGCCAGTTGCACAAAGTGGTGCATGCATATGGAAATTGTTTGCAGTGGCTAGAGACCTTGGCATGCCCATTCTCTCTTTTTTTCTCTCCTTGCAAATAAATGAATAAATAATTTTAAAAAACCAATGCTATAGTGAGTAGCCTTATACTATGCAGAATAGAAAAAAACTCCCAAGAGTGGAAGTTGAACCCAAGGGGACTAAGTTGACTTTTATAGATTTGTAATTGTGTGTGTGTAGGCGAGCTTGTTCTGGGTTTTTGCCTCACCTTCCATCTCAGAGTCAGGGTCGTATGTTCACCATTGCTTCCCCTCCCTCCTGTCAGGTCTCTTGTCCCCTCCCTCCTCGTCTTGCCTGTAGGCCGTGCAAGCACCTGCCACAGCATCTGATTTTTTACGTGGGTGCTGGGGTTCTGAATGTAAGTGTTTATCCATCGAGCTCTCTCCCCAGCCCATCTTGTAACACTGAATTACCCATCAGCATACAAGAGAATCACTTGCTTCCAAATAGCAGTGTTTGAGAAAGTTTCTAAACCTCCACGTCCAGAGTCACCACTGGTTGGACTGGCTCCGGGACTTGATTGGTAATGGGAAATCTGGTGTTCTCAGCAGATTGTGCTGTATTTATTGTCTTAAAGGTACGACGTGCTGATAAAATATAAAAGTCATTAGCAGACAAAGGTGTATTAAAGGAGACCCTCCCCATTTTGCTAGTGCCTGTAAACTCCTATGTTTTGTGTTGTCTGCCTTTTGTGGTCACACAATGAAAGGACAAGCAAAGGATGCTCTTGTTTTCTGTGCTCATATTAGGATGAAGTGGGGGTGGGGTATGCAGTTTCTGCAGCCCAGGCATGTGTTTTGATTCTGGGCTTGTAGAATTTGATGGTTTTGCTCAGAGACTGGGAACCTTCATGTGAGTACCTCCTGGATGTGGAACCATACACCCCTTGACCTCCTTTCATTTTGATTTGTGTTTCAGCCCTCCACCTCCACATCAGAAGACAAATAATCAAGTGCTCTGTATACTACAGGATCTTCCAAGAAAGCAGTACATTTGACTTTTAGATGCCAAGTTCTTGATATACAACTTCTTTTATTTATTTTACAGTGGAAGATTGATGATAAACCTGTTAAAATCGATAAGTGGGATGGATCAGCTGTGAAAAACTCTTTGGATGATTCTGCCAAAAAGGTACTTTGTTACGGAGAATTGTGGGAGTGTGTGTACAGCTGAGGCTCCTCTCCTGCAGGGTCTCTCCCTTTAGAGTGACTTTAGCTCTCTGTGTCAGAAAATGAGCCAGAAAGCAGTCTCTACAATTGTACAGATTAAACAAGCGGAAGTGTGTGAAAGGCTGTCTCAATACAATTGAGTATTCAATGTTTTGAGATTAATTAGAGCACAAAAAGATGAGAAGCTGGAATATTCATCCATTCACCCAATCAAATGGATTAGTCCATTTGAAAGAGAAAGGACAATTTTAGCTATATCTTGTGAGGAAGGTTGAGAACTTAAAATATTATAAAAATTGTTAAACTTTCTCTGGAACCTTTAAAGATAGTTTGAGTCTTCTTTATTTAGGATAAGGTGCTGGTTGGAGAGAACTGCTCACTTACTTTGTAACTTAACCTATAATGGAATTCTAGAATAAAAGCGGGTATTTGGAAGTACGCATTCCAGTTACCTTGATTCCTTCTCCTCACTAGGTACTTCTGGAAAAATACAAGTATGTGGAGAATTTTGGTCTAATTGACGGTCGTCTTACCATCTGTACCATCTCCTGTTTCTTCGCCATAGTGGCTTTGATTTGGGATTATATGCACCCCTTCCCAGAGTCCAAGCCGGTATTGGCTTTGTGCGTCATATCATATCCTTTCTGTTCAGGTTTGTCTTCACTCCCTGCTCTGAACTCTCCCTTGCTTTTCACAGCTCCTGTCTTACAGCCTATTAAGGAGAAAATTTAACGTTACGTGAGCTGTGAGCATCTGTAAATACATGTGATATCATTAATATTTTGTATTTGATGTTATTTATTTATAATATGCTTTAGTTATTAACCATAATAATGAGTACTTAGTTGTAAAACACAAATAATATTGAGACTCAGTTCTTATTACTTCTAGCCGGTTAGATTTTCCCTGTTAGGCTAGGCTTGCATGTGCCTGTGTGTGTATGCAGGTATGCGTGTGTATGCCTGAGCTTGCTAAGGTCAGAACAACCTCAGACACCTTTCCTAGGGAATGCCATTCACCTTTTCTTTTTGAGACATTCTCTCTTTGGACCTGGGACTCACCACCCGACTAGGCTGGCTGGCCAGTGAGCCCCGGGGACTTTCCTGTCTCCTCCCCCAGCACTGGGATTAGAAGCGCGCACCACGCCTGGCCTTTTGTCGTCCTCGTATGTTTGCGTGGGTGCGCACATTCCAGCATGTGCGCAGAGGCTAGAGAACGTCGGGTGTCCTCTACCACTCATACGTGTATTTCCTTGAGATAGGGTTTCCTGCAACCTGGAGCTGCTATCAGCAGTCCCTAGCAATTCTCTGGTCCTCCCCATCTTCCCTCTGAGAACTGCAGTTACAGACATACCATGGTGGGCTTTGGCCTCATTACCTTCTTTTTTTTTGAGGTAGGGTTTCATTCTAGCTCAGGCTGACCTGGAATTCACTATGTAGGCTCAGGGTGGCCTTGAACTCAGGTTGATCCTCCTATATCTGCCTTCCAAATACTGGGATTAAAGGGGTGCACCACCATGCCCTGCTTAGTTACCTTCCTGTTGCTGGGATAAAACACCTGACCAAAAGCAGCTGAAGGGAGGAAAATTGTTTATTTAGGCTGACAGTCTTCAAGGGAAGCTTCATGGTGGCAGGGGATAGCATGGTATGAACAGAGACTTGACATCACCTCTGCCACAGCAGGTAGTAAACCTTAGCAGAGTAGTGAGCCAACTAGCACTGGCATGCTAGGGCTAATCTCAAGGTCCACCCCAGGAATATACCTCCCCCAGTAAGACTCCACTTCCTAAATTAGTACCTGCTGGCAACCAGGCATTCAGAACTCCTGAACTTACGGAAGACATCTGATTCAAACCCCCACAGAGGCCCTCATGCTTAAGCAGCTAGTACTTTAAAAAAATTTATTTATTTGAGAGAGAGAGAGAGAGTAGGTGTGCCAGGGCCTGTAGCCATTGCAAATGAACTCCAGGTGCATGTGTCACCTTGTGCATCTGGCTTTATGTGGATACTGGGGAATCAGACCTGGGTTGTTAGCTTTGCAGGCAAGTGCTTAGCTGCTGAGCCATCTCTCCAGCCCCTGGCTTTCTCCCCAGCTCAGCCATGCCCAGCTTTTTATGTGGGTTTTTGGGGATCCAAGTCATGTCGTTGTGCTTACAAGGCAAGCGCTTACTGGCTGAGCCATCTCCATGCCCTAGACAGGCTGCCTGAAGCCCCTCGTCGCAGCATCAGCGGTAGAAGTTCAGATCTGTTTCAGGGTTCCTTAAAGCTGGGGGGCTGGGCTGGGAGATGGCTTTAACTCTGAGGCTGCCCATATTCTTTGCACTACACTTTTTGCCTCTCCAGTTTATAAAGTTTAACTGACACCATATACAAAGCTTATAGGCCAGTTTCTGGCACACTAAAGTGCTCAAATATGGAAGTTAATGCTGTTACAATCGGTATATTCATAAGTCTGCATCTATAGAGGATATGATTGGTCTTAGAGTAAACTAATCTGAAGTCATTTTTCTTACATACCCCTTGAAATTGGTTAAGCATGGTCAACCATGTTGTGTTTCGATGTTTTTTAGTGGAGAAATAAGCACCGCCTCCAACCCTAATATACCCTGAATGGCACCCCATCTCATCCGACCTTGGATGCTAAGCAAGATCAGGCCTTATTAGTACTCAGGTGGGAGAAAAAAGCACAGGTTGTTATAGTTTTGACTTGCTAGGTGCCAGGATGTTCTTACACCTGTCATCCTTCCGTGTGAAAGATGAGACTAAGGTAGTTTGTGCCCTGTTCCTTTTTGAGATGCCAGCAGAATTAGCCAGAGAAAACATACTTCTTTTGATACACAAATACACAGTTTAAAAGAAAAATGACTAAATTTTAGTGTTTGTAGAAAGACTGTCTTTAGGATAGCCATGAAATTTTTCATGGCCCTTGTGTATCAGTTTTCATTAAATCTGTTTGTTTGCATGCTTGTATGTTTTCCCCTTAACTTCACTGAACATATTTTGTGATGATGGGTATTCTGACCATTTATACCTCATATAAGGAGAAGAGCATCTTTCTCGTGGCCCACAGGAAAGATCCTACAGGGATGGATCCTGATGATATTTGGCAGCTGTCCTCCAGTCTGAAAAGGTAATTACTGTCCTTCCAGGTTCTAACTTGTGGGCGGTTGTCATTACTAATAGTATTCTGTTGTGCCTTTGTGCTACGCAGGTCATGGTGCTAGTCATGTACAATGAAGGAGGATGAGTGATCGAGGTTTCTTCCTAGCACTGAAGTGCTGAGATTATACTATCATGGAAAAGCTCTAAGAATAAAAACTGGGCTAGAAAGTACTTTGGTGGAAGGCTGAAGAATAATTCTTTTCTTTTTTTTTTTTTTTCTTTGTGGCCAGTTAATAACAGAGGTATAAGTTTAGTTATCTTTGAAGAGCTTCTGTTTAACTTCTATGGCACAGTCCAGCCGGGTGTGGTGGTGCACACCTTTAATCCCAGCACTCGGGAGGCAGAGGTGGGAAGATCGCCTGTGACTTCGAGATTCGAGGTCACCCTGAGACTACATAGTGAATTCCAGGTCAGCTTGGGCTACAGTGAGTCTCTAACTTGAAAAAACCAAAAAGAAAAAAAAAATTACCCCTTAAATTTGCTGGAAAGGTGAAATGTCAGTAATAGGAGCAGGTGTTATGTTCAGTATATATTGGGTATTGGTGCTAGATGCATAACTTCATTTACTCTTTACAACACCCATATATAGGTAGGAGCATAGGTACAAAGGTTAAATTGATTCAGCCCAGAAGTGATAGAGAAGAATGCCAGCTAAATTTTTTTTTAAAATATGTTATTATTTGCAAGCAGAGAGAGAGAAAGAGCAAAAGAATGGGCAGAGCAGAGCCTCTAGCCAATGCTAATGAACTCCAGATGCGTGCACCACTTTGTGCATCTGGCTTGACGTGGGTACTAGGGAACCTGGGTCAACTATAATATCAGCACCAAATGGCCTTAGTTCCCTTTCTCCTTACTGCCACACAATAGCTGATGAGAGCAGTTTAAGGAGGAAAGGGTACACTCAGCTTGCAGTTTGACATTACAGTCCATCACGTCCACATGGTGAGGACAACATGGTGGCAGGAGCAGGAATAAGCTCTGGTGCTCAGTCCACGGTGAGGAAGCGGAAAGTGCTGAGTGCTGCTGCTCAACCCGCTCTCCCCTTTCATTCTCAGGGCAGGGCCTCACTCTAGCCCCGGCTGGCCTGGAATTCACTGTGAGTCTCAGAGTGGCTTCAAACTCTTGGCGATCCTTCTACCTTTGTCTTGAATGCTGGGGTTAAAGGCATGTGCCACCACATCCAGCTTTAGCGCTCTCCTATTGATATAGGCCAAGACCTCAACCTATGGAAAGATGCAACCCATGGTAAAGTGGGTCTTTCCTCCTCAGTTAATCAAAATAATCCCTCCCAAAATGCCCAGAGGCTAGCTTCCCATCAAGTTGATGGTCACTGTGAGCCATGACAGTGGCCTGTGAGGAAGAGGAACAGGTTGTCTTTCTTATGTTGCAACTGAGCTCTTGCTTTCCTCATGCTGCCCTCTGGCCTCAGCCATTGTAAATCTGCACTTCAGACCTGGCTGCTGACCCAGTGTTGCATAACCCTAGCGTCCAGCGACATGATAATTTTTGTTTTCAATTGCCCTGTTCTTTCTGAAATAGTTCTATTGAGGTACACTTTATCTGCCAAGCTATTTGCCCACATAAACTACAGCTACATAAATACATAAACTGCATAAATACATTGATTCCCAGTGTATTTGCAATTGGAACTGTTAACACTGGTATCGTGAGAACATTTTTATCACCTCAAAATGAACCCTTACATCTTCAGTTAATACCTCCCTATTGCCTCATCTTCTCCAGTTGAGCCGTGACTTCATCATGCAGGTGTACCATTTTCTGTTTACCCATTTGTCATTTGATGGGCATTTTTGAGTTATTTACAACTTTTGGCTTTTATGAATAATATTGCTATAAACAATTGTGCCTGTGTTTTATGTGATCTGTTTTCATTTCTCTTTGATAATATACCCAGGAGAGGAATTACTGAATGATATAGTTACTCTTTTAATTGTTTGAGGAATTATCTGTTTTCCATAGTGGTCGTACCATTTTACAACCCCACTAGCAGTCTATAAAGGTTCTGATTTTTCCACATTCCATGTTGACTTTAAAATTTTTTTAATTAATTATTTGAGAGAGAGAGAGAGAGAGAGAGAGAGAGAGAGAGAAATGGGCACACTAGGCCTCTAGCCACTACAAACAAACTCCAGGCACATGTGCCATCTTGTGCATCTGGCTTATGTGGGTCCTGGGGAATCAAACCTGGATTCTTTGGCTTTGCAAGCAAGTGCCTTAACTGCTAAGCCATCTCTTCAGCCCCCTTGCTGACTTTTTGTTAGTGACCATTATTGGCGGAGTATGAATGTTCTTGCTCTGCTCTCCTTTTCCCCTCAGAGTGATCTGGCTGCCTGGTCATGTGACAGGAAATTGCAGTAAGTTTCATATAGTAGCAGTTGGCATATGCAAACTTAATATAAGTTATGGGATTCAGTTGCTCTTTGGCACAGCCAGCATATAGTGTATATAAACTCTTTCAGCATATGAAGCTTTTCAACATCTGTCCCCAATGACATCTCCAGTTATCTTCCACACCCCTCCCAAAACACATCTTTTCACTTCTTCATGGAATTTGTAAGGTGCTAAATTCTCTAGGCTTCCCAATGACCCTATTTAAATAGATTCTTCTTTCTAGCTTGCCTGCCACCTGCTTAACGCTTTTATCGCTACATTCTTCTGAGAAGCCTTCCTCATAGGCCTGAGTCTGTTAGGTATTCCTTTTTTTTTTAAATTTTTATTAGCATTTTCCATGATTATGTTAGGTATTCTTAAGAACATTTTATACTTAACCAGTGTTGCCTGTGGTTACATGAAGCTATTATCAAGGTTGACTTGTCCATATCTTTTCAACCAACCTTCTCATCTTTTCTTTCCTTATCTTACTTGACTATTAACCAGTGTCTGCTGTAGTTGTTACCTGTTTCTTTTGTTGTTGTAACTTGTCTTCTGGTGCATCACACTCCAGCGTGCTTCGTTTCTCTTCATTCTCCCTTTCTCTAAATAGATGTGCCACTACGGCTTTTTCCTAGAGCGATTTTTCCATTATGAAACCTTAATGTAGATTTTCAAGACTTTAACTACTATTTGTATAATAAAGATCTAAGTCAGTGTTTTTATCCTAGACTTCTTCTCAGAACTTTAAATTTATTCTGCTTTCTAGTTGACATTGGATCTTAATGAGCATCCCTATTAACATGTCCAAAGTCTAACTCAGCTGTCTACTACCCAAGGTGCTCTTCCTCACTTTTCCCTTCTCAGCAAATGGCAAGTCCATTCTCCCAGAACTGCAAGTCATTTGGACTCTAGAGGTTCTCTGGTCTGCCAGCTCTGTCCGGTTGTATCCAGCCTGACGTCTGCCATCTGCGTTACCACACCACATGTCACCTAGGTTACTGTAAGGGTGTTCAGGTGGTCTTCTGAAGCTGCTCTCCCTTCTCATACTCCATTACCAACAGAAAAGGAAAAGGGATCCTTCAAAAACAGAAGTCCCATCAACTTAGTCTGTGTTTCAAACCTCACACAGGCTGAATTCCTAGGGCTGCTTTACCAGCCCCGTGTACTTCATATGCATCACCTATGGCTCCCAACCCTCCTACTTCATCACTGTGTCCTTTTCTTCACACCTTTCAGGCATGTTCCTGCATCAGTGTCTTTGTTCCTTCTGCCTGAAAAATTCTTGTCTCAGTAGCCTGTTCTTCCCTCTGTACAGGCTTTCTGCCCAGACAGTTACTTAATGAAGCACATCATATTGATGATATATTTAAAAAAAAAAATTGTTCCCTCATACACTAAAATGAAAGTTCCCAAAGTTAGGTTTTTACGTGTTTTCTGCTGTATGTCCTGAGCATCTCAAACTCCCTGTCACATAGTTGAAGCTCAGTACATACTTGAATTAGTGAATGAGTATTTTTAAAAGGTGTCAGCTCGTAACTCTGCAAATACTTGGTGCTATATTGTTACTGGTTGAATCTTTTTTTTGGGGGGGGGGGTTGGTGCTCTAGGGCCTCCAGCCAGTGCAGTCAAACTCCAGACACATGGGCCACTTTGTGTGCATGTGCAACCTTGCACACTTGCATCACCTTGTGTGTCTGGATTGCATGGAACCTGGAGAGTCGAACGTGGGCCCTTAGGCTTCGCAGGCAAGTTCCCTAACTGATAAGCCATCTCTCCAGCCCTGAATCTTTTTATTAGCTTTTAAAGTTAGCATACAAAGTAGTGGATTTCATTGTGATATTTCCATACATATGTTTTTACTGGTCTTACCTCACATCCCTCCTCACCCCCTATTGCCCTCCTGACTCACTTCTTTCTGTTTTCATGTCATATGTATTTCATTACCCTCTTCCTCCACCCTTAAGATCTCTTGATCTTCCAGCTGTATTGCTTTTTATTATTTTTTTGGTTTTCCATATTGCTTTTTGATTGGTTGTCTTTGTCCTGATGCTTAGGTTCGATGACAAGTACACCCTGAAGCTGACCTTCATCAGTGGAAGAACAAAGCAGCAACGGGAAGCTGAGTTCACCAAGTCCATTGCTAAATTTTTTGACCACAGCGGGACACTGGTCATGGATGCATATGAACCTGAAATATCCAGGCTCCATGACAGTCTCGCCACTGAAAGAAAAATAAAATAGCCAATTCTAAAAGCAGCTTTCTTTCTGCTGGATCATGCTGAAATACTGGTGGGTGGGGGGAAGAAATGAAGAATTTAAGATGGGTAAAGTATGACCTGTTTAAAAAGTCCCTGTTTTGTCCTGAAAATTGAGTCCATTCCGGATAAGTGGGATTTCCTAGCACAGAATTGAGAAGTTGTAGCTCCAATATTTAGCTCTAGCTTCCTTGGTCTGCTGGTTGTGTTTTGATTGCTTTTCTGGAGAAGCATTTTTGCTAAAAGCTATATAGACATTTTCCTTTGTACTTAGCAGTACTTTATATAGTATATCTTTGTGCCATGCAGCATTTGAACACTCAGTTCTTGAGAATTGTTAGCCTTGCTGGATGCAGTAGTGCACGCCTGTAACCCCAGCACTGGGAGGCTGAGATAGGATCACGAGTTTGAAGCCACCTTGGGCAACGGACCAGAACCCTGTTTTGTGGGGAGAATTGTCAGCTTGTTGCCAACTCTGTAAATCCTTGCTTCAACAACTTTCCTTGATGAGTTTAGGATACAACTTACTGTGTATGTCAGCTTTCCTTCACACACCATTTTTGTGGGTGTGTGTATATAAATATATATATATCTGACTTGGAGAGAATTATTAAAAAACAGCTTTTAATTTGTGTAAAACAGACCTTCTGCCTGTTACATTTTGTGCTCTTAACTAATTAAAGAAGCCAGTGAATGGCATTTTTAGTTTTATATTGTCTATGTTTTCCACTAGTATGTTCTTGTTGAGTTGTTTGTGCCCTTTCCTAACTGCCATTTTCTAAAAATTTTTTTCAATAAAAGGAAAGAAGATGTGAAAAACTGGAGTCCTAGTCTTGATAGAAGGAAGAGTGCAACAAGTGCCAAGTGTTGTTACCATCATAACAGGCTTGGTAACAGACAGGTCATTGTTCAGGGGACACCGAGAACTGTACTTGAGGAACTCTTAGCTCTTCAGTGATGGGTGAATTTCTTGATACACATTAAACCAAGATAAGATAATAGACAGATATGTAACAAAAAGCGAGGTTAAAACAGTAATAACAATATCTCCCAAGTAAAAAATGTGCAGACAGGGCTGGAGAGATGGTGTAGCAGTTACAGCGCTTGCCTATAAAGCCAAAGGTCCCAGGTTTGATTCCCCAGGGTCCATGTAAGCCAGATGCACAAAGTTAGCACTTTGTGTCTGGAGTTTGTTTGCAGTGGCTAAAGGCCCTGGCATGCCCATTTTCTCTATATATCTGCCTTTTTATCTCTCTCAAATAAATTTTTAAAACCTTTAAATATTTTGTTTTTATTTATTTACTTATTTGACAGAGGGAAAGAGAGAGTGACAGAAAGAGGCAGAGAGAGAAAGAGAATGGGCACGCCAGTGCCTCCAGCCACTGCAAATGAACTCCAGATGCATGCGTCCCCTTGTGCATCTGGCTAACATGGGTCCTAGGAAATCGAGCCTCGAACCATGGTCCTTAGGCTTCACAGGTAAGTGCTTACTGCTAAGCCATCTCTCTAGCCCCCAAAGCCATTCTTTACAGAAACAAAACCAATTTTAAAATTTATGTGGAAGCCAAGGTAATCTTGAGTAAAAAAAATGCTGGTGGTATCACTAAAGCTGATGCAAGTTATACTGTAGAGCCATAGTAGTAAAAACAGCATGGTATTTGCACAAAAAGACACAGATCAATGGAACCTAATAGAGGACCTACATATGAACCCACACAACTAGTCATACAGCCACTGCAGCTGACAGCTGACATGATAAAGATGGCAAAATACACATTGGAGAAAAGTCTTTTTCAGGGTTTGAGAGATGGCTCATTGCTTTAGGCACTTGCTTGCAAAGCTTAACCATCTGGGTTCAATTCCTCAGTATCCAGAGTGGCACATACATCTGGAGTTCATTTGCAGCTGTTAAGAGACCATGGCATGCCCAGTCATATTCATTCTCTCTGCTTGAAAATAAGTCTTTAACAAATGATACTGGAGAAACTGGATCTCTACATGTAGAAGTATGAAACCGGATGCCTATCTCTCACCCTGTATGAAAATTGATCGAAGACTTTAGTGTAAGATCAGAAACAGGAAAAAGGGGAAACACTTCCAAGTGTATAGGCTTTGGCAAAATTTTTCAGGCATTCAGGTAATACCAACAATTGACAAGGATTTCATGAAATTTAAAGGCTATACAGCAAAGGAATCATGAAGAGAGCCCACAGAATGAGCAAAAATCTTTACTACTTATATATCTGACAGGATTTTTGTCTTGAAATTGTGAACTAAAAAGAAAACAAAGCTGGGTGTGGTGGTGCACGCCTTTAATCCCAGCACTCGCGAGGTAGGAGGATCGCTGTGAGTTCCAGGCTACCCTGAGACTCCATAGTGAATTCCAGGTGGGCCTGAGCTAGAGTGGGACCCTACTTTGGGGAGTGGAAGGGAGATGAAAAACAAATGGGCCAATACCCATGAAAAATGTCAACCTTGGACCAGGGTGGTGTTTTAATCTCAGCACTCGGGAGGCCAAGGTAGGAGGATTGCCTTGAGTTCAAGGCCAGCCTGAGACTACATAGTGAATTCCAGTTCAGCCTGGCTAAAGCAAGAAAGACCCTACCTCAAAAAAAAAAAAAAAAAAAAAAAAGGGCTGGAGAGATGGCTTAGCGTTTAAGTGCTTGCCTGTGAAGCCTAAGGATTCTGGTTCAAGGCTCGATTCCCCAGGACCCACATTAGCCAGATGCACAAGGGGGCACACGCGTCTGGAGTTCACTTGCAGTGGCTGGAGGCCCTGGCGCGCCCATTCTCTGTCTCTGTCTCTCTGCCTCTCTCTCTGTAGCTCTCAAATAAATAAAAATAATTTAAAATAAAACAGACAAAAAAGAAGGCCAACCTTCACTAGCCATCAGAGAAATGAAAATTGAAATTCCTCTATGCTACTCAGGTGGCAGTCATTAAGGAAACCACAGCCAGTGCTGGCAAGGAGTGTCTAAAAGGTAACCCTCATACCCAGCTGGTGGAGGTTGGAATGTAAGTCGCTCACTATGAAGATCAATATGGAGGCTTCTCAAAAAAAAAAAAAAAAATTCCAACTACCATATGATACAGCTGTTACTCTGGTATTTACCAAAGATACTTCAATTAAACAGAGATACATGCACATCCATGTTTATTGGAGTACTATTTACAACTAAGGTTGGTTTCCTCCAGAAACTGGTTCTGGGTGGAGTTTGCTCGTAGTGCCCTTGGCACCAACACTTCCAGAAGGCGGGGCAAGAAAGCAAGCTTGCCAGTGAGTGTTGCAATGTAATAATGTAGGAGTGCCTACAGCCTTCACTCACTGCACAGGCTAGTCTGGAGCTAAGGTGCTCTCTAATGGCCAGGACTGTATTCCTTCGCATTGGCTAGTCACTTATTGGATGTGGGCCAGCCTGGCAAAGGGCATATTCTTGTGTGCAACAGCTGAGGTAAACCCTGGATCATCTGACAACTGGACACACTTCCACACTCCCTACAGCTGTGGTCACAAGCTGGGGGCCTGGGAAGCGTGTTCCAGTGTTCATGACACCAGGAAAACTGGGTTGACCTGCCTTTTGGCAGAGCCCCAAACTCAGAATAAAACTCTCAAGAATAGTTTTGAATCATTATAGTATTTTAAAATTATTTATTTATTTATTTATTTGAGAGCAACAGACACAGAGAGAAAGACAGATAGAGGGAGAGAGAGAGAATGGGCGTGCCAGGGCTTCCAGCCTCTGCAAACGAACTCCAGACGCGTGCGCCCCCTTGTGCATCTGGCTAACGTGGGACCTGGGGAACCGAGCCTCAAACTAGGGTCCTTAGGCTTCACAGGCAAGCGCTTAACCACTAAGCCATCTCTCCAGCTCATTATAGTATTTTAGAAATACCTCCTGTGTCATCTTGAAGTACTTTTATTAACCTTTAAAGAAAAGCCAATGGAGCCGGGCGTGGTGGCGCACGTCTTTAATCCCAGCACTGGGAGGCAGAGGTAGAGGGATTGCTGTGAGTTCGAGGCCACCCTGAGACTACATAGTCAATTCCAGGTCAGCCTGGGCTAGAGTGAGACTCTATCTCGGAAAAAAAAAAAAAAAAAAGCCAACGGTGATATTTTGTTGTTTCTTCTATGTTTATTAATTGGGATTCTACTCTTAGGAAGAGCTATCCCTTCTCCCTGGTTTCTTGGTACAATTATTCATATCAGTATACATTTGGCTTTATTTTTCTTCTGTGAGGGATGATTAATCTCACACCACTAATGTCCTCTAAACCAGTTTTAGTTCCAGCTTGTGGCCAGTAGGCACTCCTGTAAGAGAAAATCTAATCATCTTGTGATCTCTTTATGGCACCACGGTATGTTCCACACTCAGCTTGTGTTTTGTCCTGCTTCAGCTCTGGAATCAAGTATTTTTTAGTACTTTATTTTTATTTATTTATTTGAGAAAGAGAGAGAGAGAGAATGGGTGCACCAAGGCCTCCAGCCACTGCAACTGAACTCCAGACACGTGTGTCACCTTGTGCATCTGGCTCACATAGGTCCTGGGGAATTGAACCTGGGTCTTTGGCTATGCAGGCAAGCACCTTAATTGCTAAGCCACCTCTCTAGTCCCTGGAGGTGCCGTGGACTGACTCTCGGGGAGATCAGGACAGAGGGAGAACAAGGGCGAAGGCTCAAGGAAAACTCGGGATTCGGCGAGGAAATGACAGACAGACACACTCTAAGTTGAATATGCTGCTGCGATTTACTGAAGTTTTCATCAAGGTTTTATACAGATTGAACAAGTGATCTCAAGAATTATTAATCTAAACAATCTTAAGTATTGTTCTATTCTATACATGCAGTGTTTATCAGGCAGGAAATGTACCCATTTTCTGAGAAGCATGTCTCGCACCATTGACCACAACATTATACGAACAGAAACTAGGGCAAAAGGTGTAAGGTGAATAACAGGTTACTTATTTCTTATACCCCAAGGACTGTCATGCCCCAAGGACTGTCATGCCCCAAACCATCTTTTTTCCACTTATTAAATCATTTATATAATCCTCATATTCATTATAAAAGTGTTTCCATCCAAAAGACCACCAATATTTTAAGGCTGGTGTACTACTTTTCAGAAATTCCCTTCTTACTTGTTTATTGTATAAACACCAAGGCTTACACTTCCTTGCTAAGCATTCCCATAAATGGAAGAGAATGCCATAGCCTCCTTTTTTCTTTATAATTCACCCATCTATTACCGAATTCATCATATCCTCCCTCATAGGGGAGTGGAACTAAGTAGATTCCAGCTCTAGGAGTCCACCATCTGCCCTTGATCAAGTACTGAACATATCCCCCAGGAAGTTTCCTGGTGGGAATGCCTAAGTTTTGCAACTCCTTTTCTGCAGAACTGTCATGTTTCTTATGAACATTACTGATCAACATTTCTACTTTCATATTCTCAGGCTCAGTATCATTCTCAAACATCATAAGCTGTTTTTGCTCTACACCATCAAAAAATTGTCCTAAAGTTAATTTTTTTATTCTTAGTAGAGTTATACATTCCCTCCATTGCCCTAATCATAGGAGGGGCACATTCAATGCTTAGATTGTTTCTTGTACTCTGATTGCGTGCATGATTACTAATAAGTGTTGAATTAGCTGTTCTTAGACAAACAGCTAGAAGGAAGCAGGAAAGAAACAGAGCGCAGAAAACAGCTCATTGGCGCCAGTAATCAGGTCGTCGTGACTTCATGGGCAGCAGGAACCATTACAGTAACTGACTGCCAAGGGGTCACCGGGGGCATCCCTCCGAGGAGTGCTGGCCCTCTGTCCTCAGCTCTCTTCCAGTGTAGAGGCATCTTTGCTACACAGGCGAGGTCGCCGTGGACGTAGCATGGAGGCAACTATTTTTTTAAATATTTATTTGAGAGGGAAACAGAGAGCATGCCAGGGCCTCCAGATGCATGTATTACTTTGGGCATCTGGCTTTATGTGGGTACTGGGGAATTGAACCCAGGTTGTCAGCTTTGCAAGCAAGCACCTTTTATTTATTTATTTATTTATTTGAGAGCGACAGACACAGAGAGAAAGACAGATATAGGGAGAGAGAGAGAATGGGTGCGCCAGGGCTTCCAGCCTCTGCAAACGAACTCCAGACGCGTGCGCCCCCTTGTGCATCTGCCTAACGTGGGACCTGGGGAACCAAGCCTCGAACCGGGGTCCTTAGGCTTCACAGGCAAGCGCTTAACTGCCAAGCCATCTCTCCAGCCCCAAGCAAGCACCTTTAACCACTGAGCCATTGCTCCAGTCTGGGAGTCAACTTTTTTTTTAAATGTATTTTTTTTTATTTATTTGAGATAGAGAGGGACAGAGAGAAAAAGTGGGTACGCCAGGGCCTCCTGGCCATTGCACATGAATTCTAGGTACATGCGCCACATATGGGTACTGGGGAATTGAACCTGGGTCCTTTGGCTTTGCTGGCAAGTGCCTTAATTGTTAAGCCATCTCTCCAGCCCCAGTCAACTACTTTTTTCTAAGGAGTCCTGGTTTCTTGTATTAAAGAAGAATGTTACGATCTATGAGCCTAAGCCAGGTGTGTTGGTGCACCCCTTTAATCCTAGCACTTGGGAGGCAGAAATAAGAGGACTGTTGTGAGTTCAAAGCCATCCTGGGACTACAGAGTGAGTTCAAGACCAGCCTGTGCTAGAGTGAGACCCTGCTTACAAAAAAAAAAAAAAAAAAGTGACCTTTGATTGTTACTGATCAGTTGAGTTCTTTCAGAAGAATCAAACAGGCACATTTCTTCAGAACAAGACTAGGTGAGCTAGCATGTGGGAAGAGATAAGTCCCAAGATGACTCCAATGAGAGAAAGAAGAGCAAAGGTTTTATCATGCTGCTTGGGTGGGCAAGGAACTGATCTCTTGTAGAGGTGGAATTCTAGTTACTCGTGAGCTTTTACCTTTAAATTTTCGAGTTAGGGTCTCCCTAAGTTGCATAGGGTGACCTTGAACTCACTCTTGAGATCTAGGGAGATTCCAAACTTGCCATCGTCCTGCCTCAGCCTTCCGGTTATCTGGGGTTACAGGTCTATGTCCAGCTAATATCTTTCTTACTTGTACCTTTTCCAAGGAGAGTGGCTAATGCTTTGTGTTCCCCTTCTTCCTTTTTTTTTTTTTTTTTGTGGTCCCCATTGAGGCCCGGAACCTTTGCTCGACTCCTAGGCTGTCCAGGGAAGTTTTAGACAGTGATACCAACCAGTCGATAAAGCGAGTGCCACCAGGGGCCCCAAACACCGAGGGACCCGCGGGGGCTGCGCGGCGAGGGGCGGGGCCAGCGCCGGGGGGCGGGGCCGGACAGGCCGGGCGGCCGCGGTGATTGGTGGAGCGCTGCAGCTGTTTCTAGGGCATTGCAGCGTACGCGCGCCTTTCCTCCTGCTGATCCCGTCTGCCCTCGTCTGGGCGCCTCTCCCTGTGCTTGCTGCCGGCGTTTGTCTCCGGGCCCGCAGTTTCTGTGGCCCCTGACCCGTCTGCCTCCCTCTCCCCAGCCGGGCCGGGACGTGGCCTGCCCCACGAGCCATGGAACAGTGCCTCGCTCCCGGCTCGGCCCCGAGAGACCCCGCGGAGCCCGGATCTCCTGCAGGTGAGCGGGCCTGGGCATGGGAGGGCTCCCCCGACCTCCCCCCCGCCCCAAATCGGGGCCCTTGTACCGCGGGGAGCAGGTTGTGCAGCACAGTCACGGAGGAACGTTGAGTCAGAGCCTGGAGTGGTTCGGACCTGACCTAGCTCGAATATTTTTGGCTGTTCTATTTTTGGTTTCTTCCCACTGAAGCCACACTTAAACCTTAGCTTAACATCGTGGGGATGAAGCGGGAACTGAGACTAGGAAAACCCCCTGTTACTTCAAAGGAATCTGAGTGGCCAAAAAAAAAGCACCCCCCCACCCCCACCTAGCTAAAATTTATAACACCAGGGCCTTAGGGTTTGCAACACAAAATGGCCTTAGGTAAGTTTTTCCTCCTTCAAAACAAGGCTCAGAGTCCATGCCACGGTGTATTCTGCCAGTAAGAGACAGAGAGTTGGCTTGATCGGAAGGGGCAGTTAACAATTCTATTTCTCTGCCCAAATGAACGACTCCAAATAGACTATTTTTGCTTCTTCCCCATCCCCAGTTACCAACACACAGTTAGTGTGAATAACTTAGGTCTCAGTGCCAGAGCCACTGTCTGTGTTATTACCCTCATCTCTACTGTCAGCACAATCATAATTAATAAAAATTAATCATGACAATCTTTGCAGTGATAGCAGAGCTGTAAGTGAAGTTGTGAAGAGCTTAACATTTATAATTAAAGGCTTCCATTTGTTTATGTGTTATGAGAGAGAGAGGGAGGGAGAGAATGGGTGCACCCGGGCCTCTATCCACTGCATATTATATGGGTTCTGGGGAGTCAAATCTGGAGCCTTAGGTTTTGCAGGCAAGCACCTTAACTGCTAAGCCAACTCTCCAGTTACAAGGCTTCTATCTGTATAGTGTTTAAAGCATTTTTGAATTTGAAAAAGAAGTGTTTCTTCATTTTGGTCCTCATAAGTACATGTTATCCACATTAATTTTTATTTATTTATTTATTTATTAGAGACAGAGAGGGAGAGAGAGTGAGAATGGGCGTGCCAGGACCTCTAGCCACTGCAAACAAGTGACACCTGGAGAATCGAACCAGTGTCCTTAGGCTTTGCAGGCATGTGCCTTAACCTCTAAGCCCTCTCTCCAGCCCATGTTATCCACATTTTACAAACAAGGAGTGGTCATGGTAGCTTATACCTTGTTGCAGTCAGCTTCCTGTTGCTGTCCCAAAACACCTGGCCGAGAGCAGCTTGTGGGAGGAAAGGGTTTATTTTGGCTTAACAGACTCTAGGGGAAGCTGCATGATGGCAGAGGAAAACAATGGCATGAGCAGAGGTGTACGTCACCTCCTAGCCAACATCAGGTGGACAACAGCGGCAGTTGAGTGTGCCAAACATTGGGGGAGTCTGGCTGTCACACTCATAAACCCACCCCCAGCAATACACTGTCTCCAGGAGGATCCAGTTCCCAAATTGCCACCAGCTGGGGACCTAAGCTTTCAGAACACTAAAGTTTATGGGGGACACCTGAATCAAACCACCACATACCTGTAATAGGCTGAGGCAGGAGAACCATGAGTTCAAGACCTGTCTTGGCTACATAGCATGACTCAAAACTAAAAGCTAAGACTTTGAGAGTAAAGTAAGTACTTTGATAGTGTGAAGTGGAACCGGGTCATGAATCCCACCATATGACAAGTTGGGCTTCTCCTCTCATGATCTCCCCACTTCCTTTCTCTTTCCTAGTACCTCTGTCCCTCTCCATGCCCATCCTGTGTTCCATATTACCTCCCTGAGAATTCCATTCCACTAGACAGTAACTAATAGATGTGTGTTAATTAATGTATTACTGCTATTGCTGTGGCAAATATATAAACCAGTAACATGCTTTATTTATCGTTTCAAGTATTGTGATATATATATATATCACATATATATCTACATATCTATATCTATCTCTATACATTTTGGTTTTTCTACGTAGGGTCTTACTCTGGCCCAGGCTGACCTGGAATTCACTATGTAGTCTCAGGGTGGCCTTGAACTCACTGTGATCCTCCTACCTCTACTTCCCAAATGCTGGGATTAAAGGTGTGCGCCACAACTTGCCCTGTTAGGTACACAGGCACACCAGCAATCCTAGCACTCAGGAGGCTGATGCAAGATGGTCTCAGTAAACCAGGGATGGGGTGAGGGAAAACACTATGTAATGATTTCTAGTTTAAAAAATAATTGTCATACATTGTGCTCATGTTATGTAATAGGCTTTGTAGCAAGTACTTAAGTCTCTAATTTTTTAAAAAAGTATTCTATTTATTTATTCATTTGTGAGACGGGGAGAGAGAAGCACAAGCAGAGAGAGGGAATGGAGAGAATGGGCATGCCAGGGTCTCCAAGGCACTGCAAACACATTCCAGACGCATGCGCCACTTTGTGCACCTGGCTTACATGGGTCCTGGGGAATCAAACCTGTGTCCTTTGGCTTTGCAGGCAAATGCCTTAACCACTGAGCCATCTCTCCAGCCCATCTTTACTATTTTTAAATAATTTTTAACTAATTTATTTATTTGAGAGAATGGGAAAGAGGCAGACAGAGAGAGAGAATGAATGAATGAGAATGGGCGCACTAGGGCCTCCAGCCACTGCAGATGGACTCCAGAAGCACGTGCTACCTTGTGCATCTGGCTTACATGGGTCCTGGGGAATCCAACCTGGGTCCTTAGGTTTTGCAGGCAAGCACCTTAACAGCTAAGCTATCTCTCCAGCCCCAGCTCTTTAATATTTCTTATGAAGAATTTAACTCATTTTATAGACGAGGATCCTGCAGCAGAGAGAAATGGAATGACATGCACAAGAACATGTTCTAGGCTGAATCTTGTTAGCCATCACAGCAGGGTAGTTCAGAGACAGATGCAAACTCAGGAGAGAACCTCACCCTCTCTGGCAGGAGGGGCTGAACTTGTGGAGGAGGTTTGCTCTCATGTGTGAAGAAGACATTCTAACCCTTGTTATCTTTTTCCTTGTTATCTTTTGATTATGCTTTGAGAGCCTAATCGTGGGAGTTGTGAAAGGCTGTTTCTTCCGAATCCCTGAGGTCAAGTCCCCGCAACTCCTCTCATTACAGTGAGCCATAGTTCTTTCTGCGTTTAATAAACAAACGAGTCATTCACAGGCTGGTGGACGTTGGTTTTGCTTGACTAGGAGACTGTAGCTAGAAATGGTGTTACCCCATAGTCCGCTGCCCTGAATGCTGCCTGAGAAATTGATCTAAAATGATCAAACTGTTCCCGTCGGAAACTCCATAGAGTGGCTCCTGTGTGCGGGATGAAAACTGTAATAAGGCACCGGAGCCTCCCAGGGTCTGGACTCTGCCGAGACCTCTGGTCGTCGCTTTGCCCGTAGGTTTTGAGTTCTGCCTCACCGTTGACATTCTGAGCTTCGGAACCTCTGCACAGCTCAGACTTCTGTTACCTGTAGGCCTCACACACGCTCCCTCTCTCTGCTGTTCACTCTCAGTTAGCTAACTCACTCTTCTTCATTTTATCTTCCAGTTCATTCAGTCAGCCAACAAATACTTTCTGTTGTTGTTGCTTTCAAACAAGGTCTCACTCTGGCCCAGAACTCACTCCGTAGTCCAAGCTGGCCTCGAACTCATGGCGATCCTCCTACTTCAGCCGCCTAAATGCTAGGATTAAAGATGTGTGTCATCATGTCTGGCTAACAAGTGTTTTTTTGTTTTTTTTTTTAATTATTTGATTGAGAGAGAGAGAGAGACAGTGGGTGCGTCAGTCTCCAAACACTGCCAACAAACTGCAGATGCATGTGCCACCTTGTGTATGTCTTACGTGGGTACTGGAGAATCGAACCTGGGTCCATACGCTTTGCAGGCAAGTGCCTTAACCACTAAGCCATCACTCCAGCCCCCAACAAGTGCTTTTTGAGTGTATGTTTAGTGTTCTAGGTAAGAAGATAATAACAGTGAATGAAGTCGACTTGCTCTTGCCCTCCATGGAGTCTTCACTTTTTTAAAAAAAAAATTTTATTTTTATTTATTTAGTTATTTGACAGAGAAAAAGAGAGAGAGAATATAGGCATGCCAGGGCCTCCAGCCACTGCAAACAAACTTCAGGTGCATGTGCCCCCTTGTGCATCTGGCTAACCTGGGGTCCTGGGGAATCAAACCTGGGTCCTTTGGCTTTGCAGGCAAACGCCTTAACCGCTAAGCCATCCCTCCAGCCCGAGTCTTCACTTTTTAGCATGTGTTGAATATACATAGTTTATGAAAGTGGTGTGGAGAAACAAGCAGGAAAAAGGGATAGAGGTGGCAAGGGAGGTGTGACTGGGTGGTATTTGGAAAGAACTGAAGAGGGAAGGAGGGAGAGAGGGAGCTGTGTGGCTGTCTGGGAAGGAATGTTCCACATAGAGCTCATAGGTACTTGCCTCTCCAGGAACCCTTTTCTGAGGCCTTACTCTGGAGAGGGGCCTCTTTTCTGTTTTCCTTCTTGCTCACGTGTTTACTGCTAAAAAACAAAACAAAACAAAAAACAGCACTTATTGTGTCGTGTTTGCATGCTTGTCTCTTTCTCGTGGATGTGGGATCCTTGAGAACAGGAACCTCTGGTCCTTTCTGTCTCCTTAACACCTACTGACAGGACCCAGTGGAAGTAGGCATCCAGCAAACCTTAGTGAATAAATATGATGGCCTTGCAAGCCTAGTTCTTGCTGCTTGATTTACTTCTTTTGTAAGATAGGGTTGGTGTGTATGTGTGTATAATTTGTTGTTGTTTTGTTTTTCTGGTTTTTTTTCTTTTTTCAAGGTAGGGTTTCACTATAGCCCAGGCTGACCTAAAATTCATTATGTAGTCTCAAGGTGGCCTCAAACTCATGGCAATCCTCCTACCTCTGCCTCCCAAGTGCTGGGATTAAAGGCATGCGCCACCACATCCAGCTTAAAGATATTTTTATGTATTCACAAGCAAAGCGAGAGCAAGAGAGAGAGAAGAGGGACAAGGAAATAGAATAAGACAGGGCCTCCAGCTGCTGCAAATGAATTCTAGATGTATGCACTACTGTGCATCTGGCTTTACGTGGGTACTAGGGTAGCGAACTTGGGTCATCAGGCTTTGCAGGCAAAGGTCTTGGCTGCAGAGCCATTTCTCCAGCTCCTGTAAGATAGGGTTTTGATGACAAATGATTTGAAGAAAAATAAAATCGTAAATCTGCTTTTGTCTGTCTGGCTTGATTCCCTTCTTGGGCCTCTGAGAAGTAAAACATCTGGCTTCTTTGCCAAGAACACTGGGTGGGTTTCCACTGTGAGCACTGACACAGGCTGGCCAGCTGAGGAAATAGTGGCTTGACTATCAAGAAGTGTGCTGGAAACACCCTGGTTAGCCCCTTAACCTTCCCTCGGCTGTTCAAGATGCTTGCTAGTCACACCTGAACGTTTGGGCCTTAATACGCCTGTCCGTGATAGCGGCGAAATGTGCGTGTATGCATGGGTTGGCTAGCTGGAGCTGAGGTCACATGAAGCTGCACATCTTAGCATCTTGGTTGGGTGTAAACCCTCCGGCAAAGTGGGCTGGGTCTCCACACTGACACAGGACAGAGAAGATGACCTTCTATCTATCCTCAGCCTCAGTGCAGGGAGAAAATTTCCCTGGCGAAAAGTTACCCACATACTTTCATTCAGTTGGATTTGAGTTGATAACCTAGAAACCCCAAACCCCAAGAAACTGGCATTAAAAATCACCTCATTTTGGGCAGGAGAGATGGCTTAGCAGTTAAGGTGCTTGCCAGCAAAGCCAAAGGTCCCATTCACAGGTTCGATTCCCAGTACCCACAAAAGCCAGATGCACAAGGTGGCGCATGTGTCATACAGTGGTTAGAGGCTCTGGTGCATTCATTCTCTGTTGGCCTTTATCGCCCCTCAAATAAATAAATAAAACATTTTTTTAAAAGTCATTTCAGTGCTAGAGAGATGGCTTAGCAGATAAGGTACTTGCCTGCAAAGCCAAAGGACCCAGGTTTGATGCCTCAGAACCCACTTAAGCCAGATGCACAAGGGGGTGCATGCATCTGTAGTTCTTTTGCAGTGGCTATAGGCCCTGGTGCAACCATTCTCTCTCTCAAATAAATAAATAAAATATTTTTTAAAAAATCGCTTCATGGGCTGGAGAGATGGCTTAGTGGTTAAGCGCTTGCCTGTGAAGCCTAAGGACCCGGGTTCGAGCCTCAACTCCCCAGGACCCATGTTAGCCAGATGCACAAGGGGCCACAAGCGTCTGTAATTCGTTTGCAGTGGCTGGAGGCCCTGGCGCACCCATTCCCTCTCTCCCTCTCTCTATCTGCCTCTTCCTCTCTCTGGCTGTCGTTCTCAAATAAATAACAAAATAAATTTTTAAAAATCTCTTTGTGCTGGTAATACCCATGGGCTCCCAAGCAGAAGCCAATGCAGACAACCCTCTTTCTGGAGAGAGGCACACTTGGCAGACACGTGCTGCTTTGGATTCTCTGAGCCTAGAGAACAGATTTGTCAGATGAGAGTGTGTACTGCTTGCTTTCTGCTGCCAAGACCAGTGTCCCCTTTGTATGAAAAAGTAAACATTTGCGTACCTGTGTGAGCCCCCGCACCCTCCAGCACCAGAATGACAGAGAACTTGCACGCAGGCCAGCATCTTGTACGGACGCACACTGCATTGTCTCCTGTCCTTGCAGAGATCGTGGGAGAAGTGACATCGTGCTCCTGTACCAGCATTCTCTTCCGACAGGAAAGCCAGAAAGGTGTCACCTACCGGATCCCAGCCTTGCTCTACGTCCCCCCCACCCGCGCCTTCCTGGCCTTTGCCGAGAAGCGCTCCTCAAGCAGGGATGAGGATGCTCTCCATCTGGTGCTGAGGCGGGGGCTGAGGACTGGGCGCTCCGTACAGGTGACTCATCTCCATAGGGCGGGTTGCCTTCCGGGTCTGGGTGGGGCTCCATGTGGGGAGCTGAGGAGGAGTAAACAGAGGCTCACTGAGTGCTTCCTGTATGGGGGGGGGGCACAATGGCTTCTTCACAGCCCTTCTGTGTTCTAGGTCCCATCACATTTAGCCTGTGAGGAAACTGAGGCTCAGAGAGATTGCTATTTGCTTAAAGTCATACAACTATGTTCCACCATTAAAAACAAGCTTCAAACACAGGCTCAAACTCCAGAGGCTTCCGTGGTCCAGTCAGATCCAGCTAACATGTGACACGCTTTTTATTTCTACTCCTGTAATCCTCACAAGTAACCCAGGAAAGGAAACACTGTTAGCATCATTTTGCTGGTCAGGGATCTTGGTGCTTTACAAAGTAAGTAACTTGTTTAAGACCATCATAAGGTGGACCATATCAACAGGAGAGTTTGCTAAACACTGGCAAGGGGAAACTGGCTATAACACCCATAAGCCCACCCCCAACAATACACTCCCTCCAGGAGGCGTTAATTCCCAAATCTCCATCAGCTGGGAACCTAGCATTCAGAACAACTAAGTTTATGGGGGACACCTGAATCATACCACCACATTCTGCCCTTGGCCCCCATAAACTGATAACTATACATGATGTAAAATGCAATGTATTCGTCCAACTTTAAAAGCCCCCATAGTTTTTATCAATTTCAATGATCATACATCCTCATAGTCCAAGATCTTTTAACTGAGCTGTAATACCAAAAAATAACCTCAAAAAACCCATAATGGCACAGAATAAACATTCACACTGCAAAAGATGGCATTGGGCATAGCAAAGAAATATTGAACCAATACAGGATTTAAAACAATCAGGGCAAACATCAAACTCTGTAGCTTCAAGTCCAACAACTGTAGCCAGTGACAAGTCTCCAAGTCTGATAATTCTAATCAGCAACAAGTTTCTGGCATTCCAATTCCACCCCTCCAGCTAGGCTACTCACAGTCCTGGAAGACTTCACTGGGGGGCGGCAGCTTTCCTTAGCAGCCATCTCATGGTCGCGGCATCTCCATTGGGTCTTCACTGCAAACCATGGTTCATCCTCGTGGCCTCATGGGGTCTCTATGCAGACAACCGGAGAGATGGCTTACTGGCTAAGGCACGTGCCTGCAAAGCCTAAGGATCCGGGTTTGATTCCCCAGTACCCATGTAAAGCCAGATGCAGTGACTTGACATGCATCTGGAGTTCGTTTGTAGCAGCTGGAGGCCCTGGTGTACCCATTTATTCTTTCTCTCCCCGCCATCTTCTTTCTTTCTCTCTGCTTGCTATCTCTTTAACCACCAAGTCATTTTTTTAAGACATAGCTTAAAAAAGAACCTGAAGATGGTAGTCATTTAGACTTTCAAATTAAAATAGAAGCTAGGCTGTGACCAGTCTGCACAAATCATAGTAGACTTAGAAGCTATGATTCAGCCTTTAAGGCCAAGTCATGAGCACCTGACATGAAGGGTTGAAAACAGTGATCCTGCCCGTGTTAAATCCTAACAATTGTTAGGGTTTTCAACCTCGAGTCATTGGAAGGTTTGTCTGTACCTCCACTTTCTTTGTCTTCCTACACACATAAGGCTGTCAGATGAATTGCCCAATTCTTGGCCCTTCAGTTATTTATTTTTTTTTTTTTGAGATACCTGATAAGATATCTCAGGATAGCCTGAGACAAAGAGAATCTTGAAATATCCATTAACTGTCTTTTGGCCTGTAATTTGTCATTGTCCTATTGGCCCATGAGTGCTTTTCATTTTAATATTTTTTTTTCTGTTTTTTTCTAGTGGGCAGATAGGTTAGTCTGATTACTTAGTTTACAATTACCAGAAGTCCTTTTTTTCCACATGTGTCCTGCAAAAATATATATGTTTCACGCACTTTTTTTGGTTTATTTAACAATATTTTATGGAAATCTTTTCTATATCAACATATATTGAAAAAGTTCACCTCATCTCTCCCCTCTCTCTTTTTTTTTTTCTTCTAGGTAGGGTCTCATTCTAGCCCAGGCTGACTTGGAACTCACTCTGGCTGTCCTTGAGCTCACAGCACTTCAGCCTCCTATGTGCTGGAATTAAAGGTGTGTGCCACCACACCTGGCATTTTTCCCTTTAAAAAGTTTATTTATGTATATAATTATTTGTTCAGTGTGTGTCATCAGACCGCCTCAAGGTACCTGTGCTCCCCTTTCCTTGAGACAGGCTCTCTTGCAGTTGCAGTTGAATGTCAGGCTAGCTGGCCTGTGCCCGTCTGCATCCAGCTTTATATGGGTGCCAGGGAATTGAACCTGGGCTAGCAGGCTTTGAAACCAAGCAACTTTTAACTACTGAGCCATTTTAAGAACAATGAGATAAAACCATGTATTGTATGCTAGCTCAACTAGTCCCCATGATGAATATTTAGGATATTTACTATTACAAACAAAGCTACTGTGAAATATTAGTTTAAGAACTTTATAAAGAAAAGAGGTTGATATAGCTAACCAGTTATTTATGCTGTCCTTTTTCTGTGGGGATTGAACCCAGAGCCCTACATGCTACACAAGTGCTTTACCCCTTTTCTACACCCCCAGCCTTTAAACAATTCATTTATTTTTTATTTTAATGTATATTTGTGTGTGGGGGGTCAGGAGGACGGGAGGGGAAGGCCACACCAGGGCATCTTGCCACCGCAGATGAACTCCAGGCTCATGTACTACTTTGTGCATCTGGCTTTACATGGGTACTGCAGACTCAAACTTGAGCTGGCAGGCTCTATTAGCAAGTGTCTTTAACCACTGATCCATCTCCATAGCCCCCAGCCTTCAATTCATGAGCAAGTATGCTTAGGATCAAGTGGGCAACCTGGGAAGGATTAAACATACCTGTGCATCAGGGCTGGGCCGTGTATGTTCCTGACCAGGGAAGCTGCTTCCTCACATCTTTCCTAGCAGAATATCCAGCAGTGTGATTTTAAAATTTTGCTAGAGGGAAAAGGCTGTCGTGTCTGTTGAAGTTCGGTTTGTGTTTCTTTCTTATGTGTGAGGTGGAACGTAGCTTTGTCTTGGTTTTCTTTTTGTAACAGGCCTGATTTTGCCCTTTGCCCATTTCTATTGGGCTTCTGGAAATTTTCTTACCAAATTCTAATTAGGGATGAATGGGTGCACCAGGGCCTCTAGCCACTGCAAACAAACTCCAGAAGCATGAACCACCATGTGCATCTGACTTACATGGGTTCTGGGGTGTCAAACCTGTGTCCTTTGGTTTCACAGGCAAGCACCTTAACAGCTAAGCCATCTCTCTAGCCCTGATGATTTTTTGTTGTTGTTGTTTGAGGTAGCGTCTCTAGCCCAGGCTGACCTGGACTTCACTATGTAGTCTCAGGGTGGCCTCAAGCTTATGGCGATCCTCCTTCCTCTGCCTCCCGAGTGCTGGGATTAAAGGCGTGCACCACCACGCCTGGCCCTGATGATATTTAAAATTTTCCATTTAACTTATGAGGAAATGTGACGTAGACTGGTCCAGTGTTTCAGAACCGGATGGAGGCAGGGTTGAACTAGCTGTCTCTGACTCTGGGCTTGGGCCTTTGATAATACTGTTAGGAACTGTCTTTCTAGGGAAGCACAGGAAGAAAAAGAATCTGTCTTGGAACTTCCATCTTGGCCTAAAACTTCCCTATTTGCTTATCTTTCTTTCATTTTTTCCCTTCCCTTTTCTCTTTCTTCTCTGTCATCTTTCTTTTGGTTTTTTGAGGTAGAGTCTCTAGCTCAGGCTGACCTGGAATTCACTATGTAGTCTCAGGGTGGCCTTGAACTCACGGTGACCCTCCTACTTCTGCCTCTTGAGTGCTGGGATTAAAGGCGTGCGCCACCACGCCCAACTCTGTGGTTTAACTTCTAGCCCTGTTTAGAACATCTTCTGTGTGGAGAAGCTTTTAATGTTAATGAGGCCACACCTATTAATCTATTACTCTGTGGGTTTCACTTTTGCCTCTGTAAAAGATGTTCCTTATGCTGATATCTAACATGTTCTTCTATGGCTTTTTCTTTAAATGTCTGTCTACTGCTGGTGATTGAGGCAGTATAGTAGGTCTTCCTTCTTTCTTAGTTATTTCAGTAGTTCAGGTCAGCAGTGTGCTGACTGTTCTGAACTTCCTTATAGCCCGAGGTGGTCAGGTCACCTGGGGTTTGCCCACTAAGAAATATGTAGAAAACCAGTAGGGATCTGTGAAGCTTTTTGTTGTTTGTTTTGTTTTTCGAGGTAGGGTCTCACTCTAGCCCAGGCTGACCTGGAATTCACTGTGTAGTGTCAGGCTGGCCTTGAACTCACAGCAGTCCTCCTACCTCTGCCTCCCGAGTGCTGGGATTAAAGGCGTGTGCCACCACGCCCGGCTTTCTGTCATCTTTCTTGTCTTTTTTTGTTGTTGATTTTTGGAAGTAGGGTCTTGCTGTAGCCCAGGCTGACTTAGGAATTGACTATGTAGTCTCAGGATGGCCTCAAACTCAAGTGATCCTACCTCTGCCTCCCAAGTGCTGGGATTAAAAGCATGTACTACCACACTGGGCTTGTCTTTCTTTCTGTGTTTTTTTTTTTAATGTTTTTATTCTTGTGTAACATTTTTAGAGAGAATTGGCCTCAGCTGCAGAAACCAAACTCCAGATGCTTGTGCCACCTAGCAGGCACGTGCAGCCTTGTGTTTGCCTCACCTTTGTATGTCTGGCTTACATGGGACATGGAGAGTTGAACATGGGTCCTTAGGCTTCATAGGCAAGCGCCTTAACTGCTAAGCCATCTCTCCAGCCCTTGCCTGTTGTTTTAATAGAATTGCATTTAGCTACTATTATGTCCCTGGTGCTGGTGATAAAGTATTATAATTTGGGTTCTACTCAAAAGGCTCATAGGCAGTCCCCCCCCAAAAAAAAACAGTATACTGTTATATAATGTATATAATGAGTTTAAATATTTTTATTTATTTATTTATTTGAGAGCGACAGACACAGAAAGACAGATAGAGGGAGAGAGAGAGAATGGGCGCGCCAGGGCTTCCAGCCTCTGCAAACAAACTCCAGACACGTGCGCCCCCTTGTGCATCTGGCTAACGTGGGACCTGGGAAACCGAGCCTCGAACCGGGGTCCTTAGGCTTTACAGGCAAGCGCTTAACCGCTAAGCCATCTCTCCAGCCCATGAGTTTAATTTGTAGAAAAGGAGTGGTGCTTCAGGGAAGCTAGTGGTAGGACCATGGTGGTAAAGGAGTGCCCAGCCACTCATGAGAACCCTCTGCTGGACCGTTGTTGGAGCTGGAGGAAGGAAGGGGGCCGTCATCAGGAGCTCACCCAACCACTAAGAAACAGTTACCTAGGCATCTTTCCAAAGGAAGTGACAGTGGAATTGGGATGATTTGGAAGTCCAGATGAGGATTCTAAAGAGAGGACGCAGCATGTACAATACCTAGCCTTGTCTTTTTCCAATGTTTATAAAAGTTGTCACATTTTAGAATTGAGTGAAAATGTGGCCCTTCTAGGTTTTGTATGCTTCAATATCATTTGTTTTTTGTTTACTGAAAGTACTGATGCTTTCCGTGAGCTTCCTGCCTTCCCATAAGTACCTCACTGCCACTTTCTCTCTCTCTTCCCCTTGACTAGTGGGAACCCCTCCAGCCACTGATGAAAGCCACATTGCCTGGGCATCGAACCATGAACCCCTGCCCTGTGTGGGAGCAGAAGAGCGGCTGTGTGTATCTCTTCTTCATCTGCGTGCAGGGCCACGTTACCGAGCGTCGACAGATTAGGTCAGGCAGGAATGCCGCCCGCCTCTGCTTCATTTGCAGCCAGGATGCCGGATGCTCATGGAGTGAAGTGAGGGACTTGACCGAGGAGGTCATTGGCCCGGAAGTGAAGCACTGGGCCACGTTTGCTGTGGGTCCGGGTCACGGTGTCCAGCTGCGCTCTGGGAGGCTGGTCATCCCCGCATACGCTTACTACTTCACACACCGGTTCCTTTGCTTTCCGCTGCCCTGTGCAGTCAAGTCTCACTCCCTGATGATCTACAGTGATGACCTAGGAGCTACATGGCACCATGGCCGGCTCCTGAAGTCCCTGGCGACAGGGGAATGCCAAGTGGCAGAGGTGACCGGAAGGGCTGGTAACACTGCGCTCTACTGCAGTGCCCGGACGTCGCACAGATACCGGGCAGAGGCTCTGAGCTCTGACTGCGGGGACTGCTTTCAGAAACAGACCCTGAACCGGCAGCTCTGCGAGCCTCCCTGTGGCTGCCAGGGCAGTGTGGTGAGTTTCCGGCCCTTGGAGATGCAACACGGACACCAGGATCCTCGCGGTAAAGACGCTGCCTCCACTCCGCAGAGTGAGGAGGAAGCCAGCCCACCATCAGGAACGTGGCTCTTGTACTCACACCCAACCAATAAGAAACGGAGAACCGACCTAGGCATCTACCATAACCAGAGCCCCCTGGAGACTGCCTTCTGGTCCCGGCCCTGGATCTTGCACCGTGGGCCCTGCGGCTACTCTGATCTGGCTACTGTGGAGGAGCAGGGCTTGTTTGGGTGTCTGTTTGAGTGTGGTCCCAAGCAGGGCTGTGAGCAGATTGCCTTCTGCCTGTTCTCAGACCAAGAGGTCCTGAACTGTGTGCAGGAGGACTGAACCAGCCTGGGCTTGGAGCCCAAGCCAAATCAAGACTGGCGGGCCAAGGACCCTGCTTTCCATAGGACTGAGACGGTGGCGATTGGCTGCGTGTCCGGTGTGCCTGGAGATGTCTGTCCAAGAGCTTGCCCATGCTGCTAGATGTCTCCCAAGTTCATTTTACTCATACTGTCTGTGGGGTCTAGTGACCCTTTCATCTACAGAGAAGGTTTTCACTCTTAGGAAGATCTCTGGGCCACCAAACTGTGAGGCCAACTTGCTTGAACCCACTAGACTCGGTCCTCATCTAATAGCCTTGGGGCTGCCCTGTGCCAGTGCTGGGTCTTTCAGCTGCCACTGGATGGGGTTGTTTCTACAGCAAGCAGCACCTCCCAGTCACCTGTTACTGTGACAGACTCTGTCACGAGAGATGTAGTCTTTACCCCTATTTTAGGAGGATGACGTTTAAACCACCAGCTAAGTAGTTTTGGTGCTGGGTAGTGACCAGGTCTCTGCTTGAGTGCAGCAAGAGGGCTAGGCTTGCGGTTACACCTGGTTAGGAGAGAAGCTTTAAAAAAAACATTTTTATTTATTTGAGAGAGAATTGCCGCACCAGAGCCTCCAGCCACTGCAAACAAACTCCAGATGCATGCACCACCTCGTGCATCTGGCTTCCATGGGTCCTGGGGAATCGAACCTGGGTCCCTTGGCTTTGCAGGCAAGCGCCTTAACCGCTAAGCCATCTCTGCAGCCTGGGAGAGAAGCTTTTGAATTGGAAAAAGGTCTATGTGCTTACTTCAGAAAAAGTAAAGAGAAACGGGTTGAGGACAGACCCAGAGCATCCGAGAAGAGGATTAGATGGGGGTGATGGGAGCTGGGAAGAGAAAGAACAGCAGGGGTGAGCCCCTGAATCTTTAGGAGGAGAGTGAGTGTGGCTGGCGAGATGGCGTACATGCGCGGTAGCTCTGGGAAGAAGAAATGACAATGGTCTGGAGCTGTTTCCTGAAACTCAGGGAAGGAAGAGAGCCCTGCACCGGCCTGTGGCTTAGCCAGCAGAGGAAACCCAACCCAACCCTGTACCTTTAAGCTGTCTTGGCTCGTTCACGATTCCGGTTACCAACAAAGACAGCTGGGGCATCCCAGCTCTATTCCAGTCACCGAAGGCTGTCAGGGCCCTGGGATATGTCCCGCCACTAGAGTACAGGACTGCGTGGGAGAGGCCTCCTTACCCATTCAGCCTCCAGGCCCTGTGCACGTTCCTCCATACTCCCCGCAGGCCCAGTTGTTTGGTGCTCTATTTGGACTTGTATCTTCTGGAAACTAGTTTCCTTCCAGGGAGCCACAGGCTATCTATCACGAGGCTGCAGGGTGGAGGTAAGAGACACCAAGGCCAACCTCAGGCTGTAGGGTTTGATCTCTTCATCTCAGCCCTTGTTCGGCGGCTCACTCTTTTCCAGTGGGCTGGTGGTAAGTTCACGGCGTTCTGCAGAGATGTCATTTCATTGTGTGCGTGCTGCCGCAGTTCATTCTGAGCCTCCCTTTGGTCCTTTCTACAGGTTCCTGTATACTCTTGTCTGTTGGGTCCTCCAGACCTCAGTGAAGTTGGTACACCTCCTTTTGTCCTTTCTTACCTTGAATCTCAGTGACATCTGAAATCCATGTTTTCCCGTCTATGGTCATGCCAGCCATCCTGAGCATCTCATCTCATCTGGAATGTTTTCCTATCACATTCCGAATTCCTTGATGGGAAGGACTGATTCCTCTGCGTCCTCTCTACCCAGCAAAGGGCCCCAAACAGATTAAGCAGCAGAAAAGATGATGAGTGAATCCAAGTGAGTGAAAGATTTTGGCCCTCAGCCTTAACTCCAGAAGCCCGGGGAGTTCAGCCCCAGCAGGGGCGCCGCCTCCCTCTCAGTCGCCCGGCATGCAGAAGCTGGTGAGCGCTCGCTCAGCCATGGTACTGCCCGCACGCCCAGGCCTGAAGCCACGCCGGGACGCGCGGGCTCTGCTTCCACTGGTGTTTCCCTTCTGTGCTTGACTGGATTTTCTGTAACTGCCACTCCGCTGGGACGCCAGGGGAGATGCCGAGTGAGTCTTGCTGTGTGATGTGAATCATCAGACACTGTGACCCCTGCCCCGAACCCTTTCCACTGTCCAAATGACAATGTGGAAAAGTGCAAGAGAGTGTTATTAAAGTTTACTCAAGGAAAAGTTCTTTGGAAAAAAATAAATTGCCTCAAAATTCACTTTTTTATAACTTAAAAAAATTAATTTATTTACTTATCTGACAGAGCAAGAGGGGGAGAGAGAGAGAGAATGGGAGCGCCAGAGCCTCCAGCCACTGCAAACAAACTCCAGACACATGCGTCCCCTTGTGCCTCTGGCTAACGTGGGTCCTGGGGAATTGAACCTGGGTCCTTTGGCTTTGCAGGCAAGCACCTTAATTGCTCAGCCATCTCTCCAGCTCTCAAATTTCACATTTTGTAAAAATGTTTACTCTGATAATTATATGTTGTGGTTGTAGGCTTGAGAAAAATACTCCAATCTTCATAAACCTTAGTACCTCAATTTATTTAACTCAGTTTTAAAAATATTTATTTGCAAGCAAAGAACAAGAGAAAGACAGAGTGGGTGCACCAGGGCCTCTAGCTACTGCAAACGAACTCCAGATGCTTGCGTGTACCACCTTATGCATCTGGCTTTACGTGGGTGCTGGGGAATTGAACCAGAGTCATTAGGCTTTGCAGACAAGTGCCTTAACCGTTGAGTGATTACTCTATCCCTTAACTCACTTTTTGAAAAACTTTGGATACAAATTAGATGTTAGGAGGATAATCATTTGTTTCCTTATTAAAAAAAATATGGTAGTCACCAGATTAAGATCTTTATTCATCTTTCTTGGTTCTAAGTAATGGCCAACTTTATGATATAGAGATGGGTCATAATACTTGGAGTCCCATAATGCAGTTCAGAAAATGACTGACTTAACCACTTGAAATAGTTTTACAATAATTATTTACATAATCATTTAAAATAAGATATTTGGCAATCTAATAAAGATGCAAAAATAGATGAATTTATTTAAGTCACCCAACATTTTATGAAAGTCTCTTAAATATTTAAACAATAAAATGTTTGATAATCTGCCTTAAACACAAATCCCTATTTCAGGTTTACTAGAGTTTATCCTTTTGGGTATTTCAAGCACTGTAAGTAGTAGATGAATTGTGACTGATCCAGTTAAAAACACTGTTATAGCTGGGCGTGGTGGCACATGCCTTTAATCTCAGCACTTGGAAGACAGAGGTAGGAGGATTGCCATGAGTTGGAGGCCACCCTGAGACTCCATAGTGAATTCCAGGTCAGCCTGAGCTAGAGTGAGACCCTACCTTAAAAAACCAACCTCCCCCCCCCAAAAAAAACCAAAATAAAACACTTATAACAACATGAAGTACAGTACTGAGCCATGTGTTTTAATTTTATTACTTTTGCTTGCTGGAAGTTGTAGTTTTTCAGTCTTTCTGGAATTTTGATAACTTTATTATATGCTTCCCCCTGTTTTCCCAAGGAATGTTGAAATAGTAACTCCGATATTTAAAGAGTGCCACCTCAGACAGGCTCTCTGTCCACTGAAAGCACTAAACTTGGAAGGCTGGTGGCCTGGAACCCCAGAAGGACATCCTTGACCAGTGGAGAATGGCTTCACGGAGGAGAAACCTGAGAGAAGAGCTATCAGGAAGCATCCCAGGGCCATCCATGAGGCCTGTCCCTATCGTGGGAACCACTGACCTAGACCTTTATTCCTTAAGCTATTTTGAATTAGGTGTATATAGCATACAACTGGAAGAATTTAGATACACATCCTTAAAGAAAATGTGATTAATTGTTGCTGTATCCTGTTAGTACCTGGAGCTGAAGTCCAAGCCAATAGAGATGAATTTTCAATACAGTCTAAGTTTGATTGAAGGGTGTGCTACCAAGAGGGACTCTAGATAAAATTCGGCGCTTATTAGAAAGGGTTTTTGTTCCCCCCCCCCCCCCACTTATATTAGAGCTTTGCTGTGATCCTGATGGATGACTGCAAACTACTGGTCTTCTCTGGGAACCAGTTCATTCAGCTACGGCCTGAGCACATCTTTAACCTGCCACCTCAAGGAAGGGTTAAGGAAAGCTTGCGTAGATCTAACAGATGAGGGAATCTTCAAAAGGGATTGGTGGTGTAAAAAGGAAGAGCATCAGTGGCCTGTATCCTACCTTTTGTCTTCCTCATCCTCACTACTGGCCACATTTCGTGGCTGAATGCTGAGAATAAGTGATGGGGAAGGGAGGGCCCACCGAGGAGGGCCCGCCAAGGTACACAGCCGTCTCCGGAGCAGACTGCAGGCCTGGTGACCGCCAGACCTTCTACTCCTTTCTCTAAGGGATGGCCTAGCTTGGGTATGGAGGAGGCCACAGTGTTTGGGAAGGGACATGCTCTGAGTTATATGACTTCTGAGCTCATCGCAAGCCCAGCTCGTTGCAGTATGAGAAAGAAGGGTACAATAATGGGAAAACCATTTTTAAAGTACCTACTGTGTGCTTTGAGTGCTACAAATAGTTCACCAACTCTGCTTCAGATATAAGAAGCTAGATTCAACAGGGTACATGATGTGTCCCGATGCCACACAACCAGCAAGTGATAATAGATCTGATTCCAAACCTAGCTTGTCATCTGGAGAAGAGACAGGAGAAGCCAGGTGTGGTGGTGCAGAGGTAGGAGGGTCACCATGAGTTTGAGTTTGAAAAAAAAGAGACAGGGCTAGAGAGATGACTTAGCGGTTAAACGCTTGCCTGTGAAGCCTAAGGACCCCGGTTCGAGGCTCGGTTCCCCAGGTCCCACGTTAGCCAGATGCACAAGGGGGCGCACACGTCTGGAGTTCGTTTGCAGAGGCTGGAAGCCCTGGCGCACCCATTCTCTCTCCTTCCCTCTATCTGTCTTTCTCTCTGTGTCTGTCACTCTCAAATAAATAAAATTTAAAAAAAAAAAAAGACATGAGTGTGTTAATGCATAGTCTGCATGAGGCAGAGAGAGTACCTCTTAAGTCCTTGGGTCATGTTGGACATTCAGCAGGTACGAAGCTGACAGTGACGATCTCTGTAGTGCTGTGTATTATAGTGACACTAGACAACCTCTCAAACCAAGATCCTCCTTCCCCTTTTCACCCAGGAGGCGTGTAATCCATCCTTACCTCAGATCCTCAGACCTGGAGGAATTACTTTCCTGTCAAGCAGCCATCTCCCAAGACCCAGAGTCATCCTGAGCATAGTCTTGGTTTTCATTGAGAGAATCGGAGATGAGAGCGCAGGTTCTCTTAAAGCAGGCGGGGTGGGGGTGGGGGCCAGATACAGAACTTGCCAGCAAGTGAAGCTGGTGTGCCAAGTGGGAAACTCAGCAGCTTGCAGGCTCACGTGGCTCTCGGAACTATAACTGGAAGAGAGGTTTCATGTTGGACCTCCACTAACAGTGCCTCACCTACCTTTCTCCTCCATAGTGGGGAGGACGTTGTCTGGGGTCCTATGCGGTGGCTAGATCCTCACGATGTGGATGGTCGCCGTGTATCGCGACTTCTCACAACAACCAGAAGCAAGTTGTTACCATCCCAAACCTGCAGATGAGAAACTGAGCATTAGAAAGATTAACTGATGAAGATGAGTATCTTTATAGTTTTTATACTAGGATGAGGGCTGGAGAGATGGCTTAGTGGTCAAGCACTTGCCTGTGAAGCCTAAGGACCTGGGTTCGAGGCTCGATTCCCCAGGACCCACGTTAGCCAGATGCACAAGGGGGTGCACACGTCTGGAGTTCATTTGCAGTGGCTGGAGGTCCTGGTGTGCCCATTTTTTCTCTCCCTGTCTGCCTCGTTCTCTCTCTGTTGCTCTCAAATAAAGAAATGAAAAAAGGAAAAATAATTAAAAATAAACAAATGGGTGTGGTGGTGCACGCCTTTAATCCAAGTGCTGGGATTAAAGGTGTGCGTTACTATGCCCGGCCCAAAAATAATTTTTATTTATTTTTTGCAAGCAGGAGTGGGGAGAGAATATGGGTGTGCCTGGGCCTCCAGCCACTGCAAACAAACTCCAGATTCTTGCCCTATATCTGGCTGTATGTGGGTACTAGAGAATCAAACTTGGGCTGTCAGGCTTTGTAAGGAAGTACCTTCAACTGTGGTGGAGCCATTTCTCCAGCCTAAGGCTTACAGTCAGATAAAAGTTATCAAGTATATGATGGGTAGGTGTGACAGCACCTGCCTGAAATCCTAGCGCTTGACAGGTGAAAGCAGGAGCATCGCAAGTCATAGGCCAGCCTGTTCTACACAGTGAGGATCTGTCTCCAATAAGCAGGCAAGTGCCTTTAGCCACTGAACCATCTCTCCAGCTCCCCAAAGGTGATGGCATTGAGAGATGGCATTTAGGAGATTATCTCCCCCTTCAGTCATGTGGGCATGTGGCTGCAAGGGGCCATCCATGAACACAAACCTTCATCAGAGCCCAAATCTACTGCTTCTTAATCCTGGATTTCCATTCCTCCAGAACTCTTGAGAATACATTTCTTCATATTTATTTATTTGATGGTAAGAGGCAGAGAGGGAGAGAATGGGCACGCCAGGGCCTCCAGCCACTGCAAACGAACTCCAGACGCATGCGCCCCCTTGTGCATCTGGCTTATGTGGGTCCTGGAGAATCAAACCAGGATCCTTTGGCTTTGCAGGCAAACGCCTTAACTGCTAAGCCATCTCTCCAGCCCCTGAGAATACATTTCTGTTGTTCATAAATGATCCTGTCTAAGATATATTCTGGGTACATCAGCCTGAATTGAGATAGTATATTAGCAGTACTGCTCAAACTTCTTTGTACATTTGAGTCACCTGGAGAGGATTTTAAAAAATCCTCCATCATGCCTCCCTCCCCACAAATCAGATTCAGCAGGGCTAGGATAACTCCCTTCTCTCCAGAGCATCAGACTCGGGATTCATTGGGGGTCACACCACTGGGAAATTGTCACTGAAAATTTGCATTCCTAATAAGCTGTCGAGTAATGTACACTGCTTGTCTGTGACTCATCTTGATTAGTACTGTTTGTCACCCATCTCTCCGTCTACTGTCCACTCATTCCTGCCAGCCCCATGAGGTAGAAGGAACCAAAACAGTCACTCTAATGCACATGTGAATGGAGCTTCATATCCCAACAGATGTCAAGCGTGGCTCCCTAGTCTACTGGTCAGCAATATTCTTCCTGGGTCAGAAATTCAGCTCTGCTACAGCAGGATAATCACCTAGGATTTCTACTTAGACTCCTGCAAAATCTCATGGAGATTCCAGATAATCCTATAGATTAGCCACAGACCTGGGTTGATGAATGCAAAATTCCCTTAGGTCAGGGTAGCTCTGTCACTCCAGGGCCCCTGACTCAGTTTTCTGAGAAACTGTCAAGAAGTGGAGATGACAACCTCTGCGTCTTGCTTGAGAGCTCAGCTCCAGTATTGAAAATGGGCCATGGTATGGTGGTGCACGCCTTTAGTCCCAGCATGTGGGAGCTGAGGTAGGAGGATTGCTATAAATTCAAGGCCAGCCTGGTACTACAGAATGAGTTCCCGGTCAGCCTGGGCAACAGTGAGACCCCACCTCAAAAAAAATAAAAAGGGAGCCAGGTGTGGTGGTGCACGGTTTTAATCCCAGCACTTGGGAGGCAGAGGTAGGAGGATCGCTGTGAGTTTGAGGCCAACCTGAGACTCCATAGTGAATTCCAGGTCAGCCTGAGCTAGAGCAAGATCCTACCTTGAAAAACCAAAAAAAATTCAAATGAAAGAGGCCATGGGGTTTGGTCTATAGGCAGGTGTGAACTCTTGAGGGGAGGACATCAAATCTATTTGATTTCATATTATTCCTCCAGCATAGCAGCACCTTGATAAACATTTGTTGAATGAATGATTAATGATCATTCCATTTTCTTATTTATTTATTTATTCGAGACAGAAACTGAGAGGGAGGGAGGGAGGGAGAGAATGGACGCACCAGGGCCTCTAAGCCATTGCAAACAAACTCCAGATGCATGTGCCACCTTGCACATCTGGCTTCCATGGGACCTGGGGAATGGAACCTGTATCCTTAGGCTTCACAAGCAAGCACTTTAACCACTAAGCCATCTCTCTAGCCCTGATCAATCCATTTTCAATCATTTGGAGAGTAGAGCTTTTTCAAAATTGGAAACTCAAAGGTGGGTCTCAGACCAGATGGGATCCTCCTCCTTTTTCTTTCTTTTTTTAAAAAATTATTTGTTAATTTATAAGCAGAGAGAGAGAGAGAGAGAGAGAGAGAGAGAGAGAGAGAGAGAGAGAGAGAGAGAGAGGTGGGAATTTCCTGAATGAGACTCATTCATGCCAGTGGACTGACACCCAGATCACTCTGCAATGGTGTTAGCCCTGAGCTTAGGCAAGAGGGCTTTTTATCTTCCTACAGGAAAACGAGGGTACAGAAGCGTATGTGGCATGAACAGGCAGCTACATTGTTTAAATTTCTTGTAATTTCTGATCCAGTCAGCCCAAAACTATCAGTAACTCGCAGCATGGGCAGGGAATTTATTTTCATTCCCTGGTTGTTCCTTGTTGGCAAGAAACTTACCTGTGCTTTCATCGCCTTCTGTGAAGGCTTGAGGGCAAGTGGGGGCTTATCTCTCTGTTCTCTAGTCTGTCCCTGTGGGTGGCTCAAGGGCGACCACGGACTTTGCTCTCTGTGGGTAGCTTCTGGCCTGTTTTTTTTTGGGGGGGGGGGCTCTGTAACCCAGTACAAGTTTTATTTTAATATTGCTATTTTCTGCTAGAAGAGAAGGGAGGGGAGAGAGACACAGAGAGAGGAGAGAGAAAGAGCATGCCAGGGCTTCTAGCCACTGCAAATAAACTCCAGATGCATGTGTCCCTTTGTGTATCTGACTTTACGTGGATACTGGGGTATCAAACCCAGGTCATTAGGCTTTGCAGACAAGTGCCTTAATTGCAGAGCCATCTCGTCAGCCCTTCTTTTTTTTTTTTTTTTTAAACATGTAGCCCAGGTTGGCCTCACTGTGTAACTGATGATTTTTGAACTTCTGATCCTCCTGTGTCTACCTCCCAAGTGTTTTGATTACATAAGTGTCACCATGCTCTAATTTTCACAGTGTCTGGGATTGAGCCCCATGCCTGCTAGGCGGGCGCTCTCTCAACCGTGCGATGGTCCCGGTCCACTCCCCTTCTTCAGCGTTTCACTGGAGACTTCATGGCATTAAAATAACCTCAAGGGCCCTTGGCTTCCCACCAGGAATCGATGATAAGACCCTATTGCTGAAGACTCCACATACTTGGGCTGCAAGGCCACTGAGAAATCCTGCTGGAACTGAGCTGATAACCTCCTCCATGTAGACCAGCTGACAGAAAGCTGGAAGAAGCCATTCTGCATGCAGTTCGATGGGAGAAAAATCACCAGTGAAGATACTCAACAGTGGACACTGCAAGCCTTATATTTGGCCAGCCAGGCGGAATGAGCCAATGGGTACAATAGTGGCATGTCTGTCATGGTGGAAACCAACTGCCCTCCAATTGGACTGGAGGTCTGTTTCATGGGAAGGAATACATCCCTGATACTGAAAACTTAAAACAGGGATAGCCGTGAGCCCTAGGGGTATAATGTCTGCTGCTGTCTGGCTAAATGTATATACTATGCTTATCAAACTGCCCAGTAAGCACTTCTCTTAAGGTTAATACCCTTATATTAATGCTACTCTCCCTTTTGGTAGAGAATCTTCTCTTTTCAGATGGCAGTGACCTTGGGATGACTCAGAAGGCATCATGGTGCTGGAAAGAAGTGACAGGAGTGCTCAGTACTGTAATATCTCTATCAGACCTTCCAAGGCTCAGGGTCTAATGCAGAAGAGGTGGCGGAAAGAATGTAGGAGCCAAAGGAAGGGTAGGACTCCTTACAATGTGCTCCTCCAGACACAAAATGGTCTGGATATCCATGACCTTACAGTGCCTGACACTACCTACACAAGACCATCATCATGAGGAAAAGATCATGACGTGAAAATAAAAGAGAGACTGATTGAGATGAGGAGGGGATATGATGGAGAATGGAGTTTCAAAGGGGAAAGTGGGGGGGCGAGGGAGAGTATTACCATGGGACATTTTTAATAATCATTTTATAATCATAAAATTTGAAATAAAAAAAATCAGAGAAGACCTGAAGAGTAAGATGTTTCTGGAGGCCAAGACCTGGCATCTTGGCTGCCCTCCACCCCTCATGTGAAAAGTCTCCCATGGAAGAGAGTGGCAATCTTACAACTCCATGGAGGGGGCCTGTGGGTAAATGCCCATCTCTGCTTTCTAGGGTAGCGAGTGTCCTGCTGATTCCAGAGGTTCCAGGAGAGGGCACAATCCTTGTGCTACGCCCAGAGCCAGGAGCTGGGGCAAGTCTTGTAGACCTCCCTGACTCCATTGGGCCTGATGAGGATTCAGAGCCATGGGCACATGTGTACTTGTCTAAGAGGAACTAAGGCTGATCCCTGCCAGCTGGGGACCGATGGCTTCAGATTCTGGAACTCACATGCATGGCTATATTTTTTCAAGGTAGAGTCTGGCTCTAGTCCAGGCTAACCTGGAATTCATTGTGTAGTCTTAGGGTAGCGTCAAACTCACGGCTATCCTCTTACCTCTGCCTCCCAAGTGCTGGGACTAGAGGCGTGTGCCACCACACCTGGCTTAAAATATATTTTCTGGAGCTGGAGAGATGACTTAGTGGTTAATGCACTTGTCTGCAAAGCTTAAGGACTTAGGTTCAGTTCTCTAGTACTAAGCCAGATGTATAATGTGGTACATACATCTGGAGTTTGTTTGCAGTGGCTAGAGGCCCTGGCATGCCCATCTCTCTCTCTGTGTCTTTCTTCTATCTCTCTCTGCTTGCAAATAAGTTTAAAAAATTAATATTTTTAAAAATAAGACTGAGCCAGGCATGGTGGCACATGTCTTTAATCCCAGCACTCAGGAAGCAGAGGTAGTAGGATTGCCGTGTGTTCAAGGCCACCCGGAGACTACAGAGTGAATCCCAGGTCAGCCTGAGCTAGAGTGAGACCCTACCTCAAAAAAGAAAAAAACAAAAAAGACGGGGAGGGAGAATGGAGAACAGTTAGGTAACATTTAGAAGAATGTCATTTATTGAATAGAACCTTACTGAGTGCAGCAGATTATAAGAAATTAGAGAAGTTGGGAGTCAAAAGAGAGTTTGGAGCACAGATAAAGGCTCTTAAGTCTGAATTCCAATCTTAGCCTTTTTAAAAAAAATCTCTCTCCTTGCCTTCTCCTCACTTTTTTAGACCAGCTAAATGATAATTTGGGCAATGTATGGCCCTCTAAGCCTGTCTCCCCTCCTCTGGAGACTGGACATGGCAACACTAACCCAGAATGCATCTGTGCCAGGCACTTGGGGCAGAGACGAAGAGAGCATGTTCCTGGCCCTGCCTCAGTCCTGCTCTCACGTCTGTCAGGAACAGGGATCTGAGAGACAGCCTGGGCATGAGTGCGAGGCTGGGTGAGGCCTCGCTTTGAGAGGACCCCGTCACCCCTGAGGAGACCTGACTGCAGGCCAGGGAAGGACTTGGAGGTGTGAAGGTGGTGAGCCTGGCACATTTTATCAGGACTGCTCAGCCAGTCTCCTCACTGTCCCCCCTGTTGTTTTTCTAGCCCATTCTGCACACCCAGTAGCCTTTGCTTTGGTGCTCTGGGACCAGTCTACCTTTCTATTCCCCTCCCACAAGAATCCTCCACACCCAGGTCAGATATGAACAGGATGTTGTTTTTGCATCTAGGTAGCTATTCTTGCTTGCAATGCCTTTTTCTTCCTCTTCCTTGATAACAGAACTCTTTTTCAATAATATAGTTTGTTTCATTTACTTGAGAGAGAGAAAGAGAGAGAGAGAAAGAAAATGGGCACACCAGGGCCTCCAGCTGCTGCAAATGAACTCCAAACGCATGTGCCACCTTGTGCGTCTGGTTTACCTGGGTCCTGGGGAATCCAACCTGGGTTCTTTGGCTTTGCAGGCAAGTGCCTTAATCACTAAGCCATCTCTCCAGCCCAAGAACTCTTCTTCATCCCAGTGTAATTTAAATGCCCCTTTCACTGAAGATCCTACCCCGAACTCACATCAGGATAGGTCCCTTTTACAGCCTTCCGTGTCCCCAGTCACACAGCGCTGACATGCTGTATGAAACATTCTACTGCTGTGAATGTTTTCTAGTCTGGGTCCCCCAAGGCCGGGGACAATCGGTATCTGAACCTATCCTTGTCTCCAGAGAATATACAGGATCCTGGCACTGAGTGTGAGCATCTCAGAGCTTGTTGCTTGTGAATATGTGTGAAGATAATGGAGAAGGTACACAGTTACAGGTAAGTTGCAAATGACAGGTGGCCCTGTCCCCAGGTCCTAGAGGGACACCAGGACTGGAATCTGAATAGAGAACTTATGATCATTGGTCTCTTTTTTTTTTCTCAATTTTTATTAACATTTTCCATGATTATAAAAAATATCCCGTGGTAATACCCCCCCCCACTTTCCCCTTTGAAATTCCATTCTCCATCATGTCCCCTTCCCACGTTGGTCTCTTTTGCTAAAGGAAACCATATTTGAATTCATTTCCAAAAATTAGAACAGGTTTTCTGCATGATTATCTGGGGCCAGCAGGACAAAAGTCTAAGGCAATTCTAAGACATTAGAATGATCAAGGGGTCCTGCCTAGCTCTGTTCAAGGTACTGCCAACAGTAACCACCAGGTGGCAGTCTTCCCCCAACTCTCTGCACACCCCAGGCGCAGTGGAATCTTAAAATATTTAGGATATTAGAATCTGTTTGGGGGCAGAACAATGGTCCTGGACTTTCAAAGATTCTGTGAGACATCATTTATTCACGGGATTGTCCTCAAGTGAGGGGAGGAACTGGTGCCCCCAAAGGACGAAGGCTTTCCGGAGAAGGATGTTCTGTGTGCTGCTGTTGCAGAATATTTTGGAAAGATCATTTTAAAGCCAGTATGAGTGAAAGTAGAGGAGCTTATTTGCCTGAGGCCAAAAGAGCTTGAGATAGCTCTCTAAAGAAGCTCTGGCCTGGGCTGGAGAGATGGCTTAGCGGTTAAGTGCTTGCCTGTGAAGCCTAAGGACCCCGGTTCGAGGCTCAGTTCCCCAGGTCCCACGTTAGCCAAATGCACAAGGGGGCGCACGCATCTGGAGTTCGTTTGCAGTGGCTGGAGACCCTGGCATGCCCATTCTCTCTTCTCTCCCTATCGCCTCTTTCTGTGTCACTATCAAATAAATAAATAATAAAAAAAGAAGGTCTGGCCTCAAGCTGAGAATTTCTTTTCATTTTATAGTTTTTATAGCCGAGGGGAGGGGTAGGTGAACAAAAAAGATGTGGCAGTTTGTATATTAATCATTTCTGTAGTCAGGCCGCCCTAACAATGCACTCCATTTCACTTTCTTTTAGCCTAAACTCTCTCTCTCTGTCTTTTTTTTTTTTTTAATATTTTTTGTTCATTATTTATTTATTTATTTGAGAGCGACAGACACAGAGAGAAAGACAGAGGGAGAGGGAGAGAATGGGCGTGCCAGGGCTTCCAGCCACTGCAAACAAACTCCAGACATGTGCAACCCCTTGTGCATCTGGCTAACGTGGGACCTGGGGAACCGAGCCTTGAACCGGGGTCCTTAGGCTTCACAGGCAAGTGCTTAACCGCTAAGCCATCTCTCCAGCCCTCCCTCTGTCTTTTTAAAATCATCCCTCTGGGCCCTTTCTTTTTAAATTTAACTAATTTATTTATTTCAGAGAGAGAAAGAGGTAGAGAGAGAGAGGGGAGCGGGGGGATGGGCATGCTTGGACCTCTAGCTACTGCAAACAAATTCCAGAAGCATGTGCCACTTTATGCATCTGGCTTTATGTGGGTACTGGGGAGTTGAACCTAGGTCCTTAGACTTTGCAGGCAAGTGCCTAACCACTAAACCATTTCTCCAACCCCTCTGGGCCCTTTCTAAACAGCTTCTCAGAACAAACAAAGCCCTCCTCATGAGGCTCCTGCTGAATTGGCCCCCTTCCCTCAAGTTCCCTGTGTTTACACACATATTCTATTTCATACCTCTCCTTACAGGTGGGGTCTTAGGGCTCTAGTCTTCAGCTTTGGGTCCTCACTGCAAGTGCTGAAGTGTCGTGACACCTGCCATGTGTCCCTGTAAAAGTTTACCTCAAAGAGAGGAGGATTGGGGTTCCCTGAGGTTCACTGTCATTGGAGCTCCTTGCCTCGAGCATGGGGCCTGCAGGAGACAGGTCGAGGGGCAGTTCCTCATGTGGATGAAGGGCCCTGCTGTGTCCTTACGCCCTGCTTTGAAACAGTCTGTGCCTCTCAGCAGGACGGGGTCTCGTGTTCCCCTCTACAGAGGAACTGGGGCAGGGTGGGGAACAGAACAAGTATTTGTGAAAGCGAGCATTCTGCGGCAGCTATTTCAGGGTTTCTCACATTTCTCTCATTCATATGCTTCTTCCATATTGGTTAAAGCTCTGTATTATTTTTAATATTTCCCCATTAGCATTCTTTATATAAATGTCTAATGTCATGGTCTCCAAAGCAATGATACTTCCCGGGCTTGATGTATTATGTTTCTCCCTGATGCACATTACAATAACTATGTAACTATTTAGGAAAATAGCACAGAACACCGAGACACGTCCGACACCATCAGTGAGGTTTATCCCACTCCTGGGTGAGTTACTTTTCACAAACTGCTCTGACATCACTGATATCATTTTTGGTTTTTTCCAGGGAAAGAAACGGGAGCCCAGAAAGGTGAAGTGACTTGGCCAAGGTCACACCGAGTCTTCTGATCTTGGCCCCACAGCCTGGGGAAGGGAGGAGCAGGTGCTTGGGCAAAGGAGGGGGGGGGCAGCTAATGAAAAGAGAAAAGGGGGGGCAGCTTCCAGTGAGAAATGGAAGAAGGTAGGGAATACAGGGGTTAGGGGATGAGATGCCATGTCAGAAAAAGCAAATGACCCGAATCCCAATGTCCTATGCTCAGTAATGGCCATGAAAATAGCTGCAGATTTGCCTGCGTTTGTGTGACCAAGATTTATCGTGCCAGCAGCGCCGGTAATTGGATGAGGAAACGCTGCAGCTGGGCCTGCTGGCTGGAGAGTCATTATGTGGGAGAGGAGGTGGGTGGGGAGTGGCCCGGGGTTTGTCCAGCTGTGGAGATGCTGTAACCCCTGAAGGAGCAGGCAGACAGACCTCAGAGAGCTAGGGGACCCTTCCCCGTTCGGAGGGGATGCTGAGGGTCATAGCGATAGGCTCAATGCCATGGCCATTCACTGCAGAGCAGGAGAAGGGCCTGGCCTCTGCCGAAGGTGATGGACAACCCAGCAGTGGACTTGAAGCTTGTGGCCAGCAGAAGAAAAAAGAACCCCCTATTTATCTCTTATTGCCTGTATGGCCTTGGACAGGCGACTTCCCCAAACCTCAGCTTCCCCAGCCGTATACTGGGAGTGATGGTGCTGGCTCACAAGGGAGTTGTGAGAAGACTGGTCCTGTTTAGACCCAAGATCTACTCTAGGGAAGCCTTCATTCTCACCCTGAGCACTCAGGTCTGGCCCTTATTCCCCTCGTCTGGGTCCTGTGAACCCACAGCCACTCCCGTCATCCCTAAAACTCGATGAGCAGTCACTGCGGGCACTTTCTACGTGTATTGGGAGGGTCCCAGGAAGAAGCCCTTAAGGAAGGAGGATTTGGGAAACAGTATGCTCCCACTTCACAGGACTCTCAAGGGAAAGGGAGCTGAAAGAGCTGGGGATGTAGAAACGGGCTCAGCCAAGGGAGGATGAGTGGCTCTGGAGAAAGACGGCTCTTGGATTCCAGGTCCAGCTCTACCACTAAGCAAACTAGCTATGTGATTTTTCGTAAGTCATTTTCCCTCTCAGCCTTTGTTTTGTCATCTGAGAAAAGAGGACGTGCTTTATTTGGATTTCTGCTTACATGTGGCTGTTTGGACAAAGTGGAGTTGAATATGAGCTGTGGGGACTAGAGCAGGAATCGAACACTGGGGCGGCAGAGACCACACAGGCAGGGGCCTGGCTTATCCTCCCCTTTCTGTCACTGGGTCTCGGTTGCTGTACGTTCACTCCACTACTCACTCACAGGCCAATTCTGCCCTTCTCCTGGGCTCCTCTCTTCTCTCTCACAGCTTCTCTTTCTGTTTGGCTGTGGCATGTCCCCCGTAGGCTCGTGTGTTTGAAAATTTAATCCCCAGTTGATGGTGCAGTTTGGGAAGGTCGTGGAGCCCTCGTGAGGAAGTGGTTGCTGGGAGCAGGCCTTGAGATTTTTATAGTCCGCCACCACTTGCCAGCTCACCCTGCTTTCCCTCTGCTGATGTGAAGATGCGATGTGCTGCTATCTGCTCCTGCCACGCTTTCCCCACTGTGACAGATCTTCCTCTCCGCGCTGGTTTGAATGTAACTGTCCCCCATAGCCTCAGGCATTTTTGACTAAGCTTCCTACTTAGCCTCCAGCAGGTGGAGCTCTGCTAGAGGAGGTGTGTCACTGGGAGTGGATTTTGAGCCTAACATACTTGTGTGTTCAGAGCTAGCTTCAGCTCTGCTTGTTCTCTCTGTGCTGTGGATGCATTTTTTAGTGAGCCAGCTCCTCCTTGCCATGATAAAGCTTTTCCTTGAAACCGCAAGCCTGAAGTAAATCCTCACAAGCTACTTCTGGTAGGGTGCTTTGTGCCATCAATGAGAAGGTAACTGCAACACGCTCAAAACTGTGAACTGAAATAAAGCCTTTCCTCCCAGCTGTTTTGTTTCAGCAACCGGAAAGTAACTGATACATTCAGAATCCCTGCTCCAGAGCTTACACGGATCTTTTCATCGCTGCAGCCCAACTTCACGATTCCTTGGTCTGAGCTCTTCCCTGCACCTACTCCTCACCCTTCCCAGTGCATGTGCACACAAAAGTCTCTGATTGGCCCTGTTCATTTTCCTACCCCCCTTTGCCAGTGTAGAACCTACTTATGATCTGTATCGGGATAGAGTCACATGGCCTAAAACTGAGATGAAGGACTGACAAGCCTCGTAGTGAGTGGAGGTTAGTGGAGTTGGATTAGGTCACATACATTAGTGCCACACATGTTACTTGACATACCACAATACTCAGAGATGCTTTTGAAGAATCTTCCTTCCTAACATAAGCCGTTCTGACTCTTTCTTCTTGCTTCCAGACTTGGCTGTCTTCTCCCCTCACTACTTTTCCCAGCATCCCTTCCTTCCCTGACCAGCCTGGACTTGAGATGGGCTGATTTGCCCACCTAGACCCACTACAGTGCCCTTCACCTCGGCTAAGCTCACCCTTACAGCTTGCAAGCCCGGCTGTCATCTCCCTTTCCACAGACCTCCTGCCAAGGTCTTTGTCACTCACTGGTAGGGAGAAGGTAGTTGAACTGTAAGTTCGCTGACATTCACTACCACTGCCTGGCCCCGAGCTTTACTCCTTATGACATAAACAATTCATGGTCTCCTCTTGACAAAGAGCCTTTTCTCAGATGGACAAACTGTGATGTAGCATGCAGTGGCATGAACTTGGCCTTAACTTGAAATCCTTGACTCAAGAGCAAAGCTGTTAGTCCACTCCGATATTCCCCTCTTCTCCCTAGCTTTCCAAGATGAACTGTCTAACATATGACTAATTAGCAGCTGATTTATGTGGGCCGCTAACAGCTAACTTTATCAAACACTTCATACGTGCCAGGCACTGTTCTAAATAATGTCCCACATTCTTCACCTTCAAATGACTCTGCAGGATAGGCCAATACCAATTTTCTCATTCCTGTGAACAAATGCCTGACTAGAATCAGCTCAAGGAGGGAAAGGGTTTATTTTGGCTTACCGTACCAGGGGCGTACATTCCATCATGGTGGGGAAGGTGCTGTGCCAGGAGCATGAGGCCAAGTTGGTCACATTGCAGCCAGAGTCGGGAAGGAGAGGGTGAACAGGAAGTGGGGCTGGACTATAAAACGTCAAGGCCTGCTGCTAGTGACCCACCTCCTCTAGCAAGGCTCCACCTCCTTCAGGTTCCATTAACCTTTCTCCTGCAATCTTGTTTCTCCTTTCTTTCCTATTTCTCTTTCCCTTCCCATCTCTTTCCTCTCCTAATGCTACTCTTTCCTTCTTCCAGGACCTCCAGAAAAGATTAGATAGAAGTCACTAATGTGTCAGCACCAAGAGATGCCCCTGTGTCTAAGGCACAGAGATAATTCAGGGCCATCAGGAGGGTGTTATCGGTTCCTTCAACTGTTTGGTGACACTGTGCCACTTTGTCACTGCAGCTGGGGACCTGCAATAATCACTGTTTTGCAAACTTTTGTCTTAGGTTAAGTAACTTGACTGAAGTTGCACTGCCCTGTCTGAGCCTATTCACAGCAAGACCATCTGGTTTCAGACCCTGAGCTCTTTATCGTTATTGTAGAATTGGCCAGAATTGAAGTCTCACCCAACTTAAGGACCTGCACCAATTTCCTTTCTACTTCCTCTGGGCACTGATTCCATCAGTCACCCCTTACCTCGGTAAGCCCTTTCCTCACCAGCCTCTTAGTATTCAATATGATTACAGCTTTCCCATCTCCAAAGTGTCCTCAGTTCCATTTTACTCAATAGCTACTAACTACTCTTTCTTTCCTCACTAGGACAGCCCAATTTCTCAAGATTCTCTACTTACCCTCTAAACCTCCTCTCCATTTTTCTTTTTTTAATTTTATTTATCTATTTTGATAGAGAAAGTGAGATAGGCAGATAGAGAGAACAGCTGTGCCAAGGCATCCAGCCACTGCAAATGAACTCCAGACACATGGGCCACCTTGTGCATCTGGCTTACATGGGTCCTGGGGAATTAAACCTGGCACCTTAGGCTTCTCAGGCAAGTGCTTTAACTGCTAAGCCATCTCTCCAGCCCCATCCTCTCTGTTTTTCAAGCTGGTCCCTATGTCCTGCTTCCCTCCCACCTAAACTCCCTTAAATATATGGAGTCTAGACACTTACATCCCTAGGGGTGAAATGATTCCTTTCAATGGCTTAGAAATACTGTCAATCAAACATGGCATCAGCTTTGTGAGTTTAAAGCATGTTACAGCCCTAGTGGTTTTGTAGGTTCTTCTATTGAGATTAGGAAGATAGGCAAAGATACACCTGGAGTCTTTGGTATAACAGTGGGCAGTGACAATAACCCTTCGTTGAGCCTTCTCTATGCGGCTAGGGTTTGGCTTTTCTGTTCATGTGCACTCGATTATGATACCCAGCTAAGATGCCATTCGTCGACAAAGATGGAAGTGTCCTGCAGGGGCACCTGACTGACATGCACATTGTTCTGTTTCACTTGGTACACACAGTGCTTGCTCTTTGTTCCTTTGCTGTTTTGGCAATGACAGCTCGTAATATCTTTCTTGGTCAATACAATTATTTGAAAATAGTATCAAAATTAGTTAGTTTCTTTTCTTTTTTTAAATCAGTTATTGCACCTTTCTAACAACAGTCTTCATGTGTTTCTCATCTTTCTCTTTTCTTCCTGCAACCTTGTTTCTCCTTTCCTATTTCTCTTTCCCTTCCCATCGCTTTTCTCTCCTAATGCTACTCTTTCTCTCTTCCAGAACCTCTGGAAAAGACTAGATAGAAGTCACTAATATGTCAACAGATTCCCCCATGCCTAGAGCACAGAGATGCTTCAGGGCCATCAGTAAGGTGTTATGGGCTCCTTCAACTGATTGGTGACATTGTGCCCATGAAGGCCACTTTGTCAAGGTTCCTATAACTACTGAATACCTCTTCTCCACCCTGCCTGCTCTCAGTAAAACTTTTGGCTTTCACCTTACTGATCCCTTGGCAGCACTGGGAACCTTCCTGAAGCAATTCTTTTGCTCCTTGGCCTCTTGTATTCCTCCTCTGAGGGTTGAGTTCCCAAAGGTCCCACACTTTATCTTTCTTTGTAAACACTCTTTCCATTCATCTCACCCATTCATGTGACCATGACTGTCATTGGTCAATAATTTTCAAATCTCTGCCTCCAGGCTAGGTCTTAGTGCCTACCTACATCTTCAAATGTCCTCTATATTTCCACTGGTCAAGACCACACTCACCATCCTCTCCCAGGCCTCCCACTTTTCCTGTGTTCTCCTCATCCTTCACCCTCCCTGGCCAGAAGCCTGCATGCCATCCTTCACTCCTCTCTCTATTTTGCTTTCCACATTCAAACAATCCCAAAGGTCAGACAAAGTCTGTTCTGTCTCAGGTGTTTGGAAAACTGCCTTCTATTCCAGGAAGCAGAACAAATCGAAAGACCTGAATTGGACAGGTATGGGCATTAGGATTGGGCAGTTCTGTAAACTCTTGTCTCCACTACTTATTGACTGTATGATTTTAGATAACTCTCTTAATTTATTCATCTTAATTTCTTTTTAAAATATTTAAATTTATTTATTTGCAAGGAGAGAGAGAGAGAGAGAGAGAGAGAGAGGAAGGATGGGCATACCAGGGCCTCTAGCCACTGCAAACAAATTCTAGATGCACATGCCTACTTTGTGCATTTGGCTTTATGTGGGTACTGGGAAATTGAGCCCAGGTCATTAGGCTCTGAAGGCAAGTGACTTCACTGCTGAGCCATCTCTCCAGCCCAACTTGTCTTATTTTTTTTGTTGAGAAGATGAGGGATATTAATCTACTTCAAGAATTATTGGTTAGAGTTAGAAACAATGATGTAAACATTTAGCACTGTGCCTATCTGCTATTGACACTTAATGCTAGTATTTATCATAAAAATGATAATAATAGTATTTCCTGGTCCACTGTTATTGCTGTAATCCTTGACAGGGTCTTCACTCTCCTAGACCATTGCATCAGTTTACTCATTGAATTCCCTTTCTTCTTTCCATGCTCCTAATGTTAAATCTGCTTTTCAGAGAGATTTCTCTAAAAATCACTACCTGCATGGACCTCCCTGCCCCCGGCTTAGTGTGTGTGTGTGTGTGTGATTCATATACATGATTATATGTGCACATGGGTGTACATATTTATGCAGGTATGCATATCTGTGTGTGCATGTGGAGACCAGAGGTTCATGTTGAGTGTCGTACTCGATTTCTCCACCTTAATTTTATTAATTTATTTGTTTATTTTGTTTTTATCAAGGTAGGGTCTTACTCTAGCCCAAGCTGACCTGGAATTCACTCTGTAGTCTCCAGGTGGCCTCGAACTCGTAGTGATCCTCCTACCTCTGCCTCCTGAGTGCTGGGATTAAAGGCGTGCACCACCACACCCAGCTTCTACCTTACTTTTTTGAGACAGGGTCTCTCACTGAACCCGTAATTCACTGATTCAACTAAACTAGCTAGCTAAACAAACAAGCCTCGGGGATCCTCCTGCTTCTGTCTCTCCAGCTCTGGGATTACATGCAAGTGCCACCCCACCCACCGTTTTACATAGGTGCTGGAGAGCTGAACTCAGGTCTTCATGCTTGCCAATCCTTCCCCCACCTCCTATGTACCTATGCCCCAGCAGCAGTACCTGCAGATGTCCAAGCACACACTGATGGCTTCTCCCTCTCCAGTCATGTTTATTCAAGCATTCCCCCCTCCCCCCCCCCCCCCCCGCTCTGGCGTCTGCCTGGATGTCTCACTCCCTGTCTTCCCTTGAGTCCTACCTGACATATTTGCATCCTCCACACTCAGTACTGATGTCTGCGCCTCTCTATGGGGGTGTCTGTTTATTTAGCATCCACTGCCAGCTCCATGAGGGGTAGGAGCAAGCCTGGTTCTTCAGGGTGGCCCCTGCCTTGCTCACACCAAGCATGGCTCAGAGAAGGGCTTCGTGGAACACTTCTGGGTGTGTGTCCAACACAGTGGGCCAGCGGCAGGGTCAAGGATGAAGCTCAGAACTCTTTCAACTCAGGATCCTTCCATTTTTTGCTTCAGTGACGCCTGAGAGCCAAAGGCAGGTGTGTGGGGGTAGGGGAAGCACCCCAAGTGAGGGCGGCGGGCAGCCTGAGGACAACGCACATCCCATCTCAGTGCCGCACCTGATAAGTGAGGGAAGGATCAAATTATCCACTGCCCGTGTCCCCTATCTCCCCATCCTACATGGATGGGAGATGAAAAAAAAAAAAAAAGACTGACACAAAATCCAATCTTCCTTGGTGCGGAGGCTGGCAAGATGGGGGTGGGGGCTGACGGCCAAGCAGCAGCTTTATCATCCTCCACATCTCATATTTATTGCCTCATAATTGAAGGCAGCTTGGACATGTCCCGGTACTGGTCCCCCGACAAGACAGATGGGGTACAGAGATGCAGAGGGAGACAGCCAGGACACAGACTTCCTCAGGGGATCGCAGCCATCTGGGAGGAGGGGTAAGGCAGCTAGCTGGGGGTTTAGTCAGAACTGACTCAGGTTCAAGGTCCTGCTTTTCCACTCGCTTGTGATGACTTGGGACCAGACACGCTCCTCTCCAGGCAATGACTTCAGGCTTCTGGATTTCCTGAGCAGGGTAGAGGAGAACTGTTTAGGGAAATCTGAGCTTCTAATTTTCTGTGAGGCTTTAGGTCAATCTATACCTCCCTGGGCTCTGTGATTTCTCCTTGTGAAGAGGAGAAGATGCCTTCCTCTTCTACATAAAGGTGGAGAGGGTTGGGTTGGCCTAGAAGCAGTCAGGTTGTGCATTTCAGCAATAGCACTGGAAGAAAAGTTCTTGCTGGGGAAGAAGACATGCTGCCAAATAACCAAGAACCTGCTATGGTTTCCAGTTGCTATGGAAATGGTCCAAGTTCCCAGGTTTGTCATTCAACACTATGAAAGCCACACGGTCTTGCTTTGGCCGTTTATGTCACCGCAGGGAAAGGGAGCCGGGAATCCGGAAGCCAAGTCCTGCCTGGGGTTTGGGCCAGGCTTACCATTCTCTTGCTGTGTGACCTTGGGCAGGACCTTGCCCATCTCTGGGTCTGTTTTTCCATCCATATGATTTGCATATGTGATCTGTCTTCTTCCAGACTAGTCTCACTTTCACGATGTTGTCTTTTTGACCCACTGAGTTTAATCAGGGGTGCTTGCATGAGCATGGGGTGGGGCTTATTTACCAGAGCATGGGCAATTTGCCAGTAACGAAAATGTCCCCCTCTCCTCCCCAGCAAGCATCACTGCCAAAAATTCCTCAGGGAGGGGACAGAACCTTATGTGTTCCTCCACCATCCATGAGGGAATGTTGACAAGCATTTTGCAAGTACCAGCAGCCACTGTAAGCTCATGAACTCAACAGGCATGCCATATTCTGACAGCTTTCCAGAACTCTCTTCTCCATCCTCTGGCTCCTATATGCTTTCTGTCTTCTCTTCCACAGTGTTTCCATGTTTTTTGTTTTCATTTGTTTGTTTTGTTTTTTGAAGTAGGGTCTCACTCTAATCCAGGCTGACTGAAATTCACTATGTAGTCTCAAGGTGGCCTCAAACTCATGGCGATCCTCCTATCTCTGCCTCCCAAGCACTGGGATTAAAGGCGTGCGCCACCACATCTGGCACGTTTCCATGTCTTTAGAGAGGCTGATGTAGATGTCCCATTTAGGGGTGAGCACTCAACGGTCACTTATTCTAAGCACTTTGATGAGTCTTGAGTCTCCCTAGTGGGTGATGCCCACTGCCGTTTCTCCTCCACGCTCCATTCCATACATGGCCACCAGCCAGCCCAATATCATTTCCCTCCTGCAGACCAGGATAGCTGCCTCTTCCCACTACCCATTGCTCTCCACATTCTAGTCAGAGTGACTGTTTGACATCATGCATCACAGGCTAGGGATGGAGCCGGTAGAGTTCCCAGTGTGCCTGAAGCCCTGGGTTCGATCCCCAGTATTTCATAAAAAAGTGGGGACAGGGCTGGAGAGATGGCTTAGCGGTTAAGCGTTTGCCTGTGAAGCCTAAGGACCCCGGTTCGAGGCTTGGTTCCCCAGGTCCCACGTTAGCCAGATGCACAAGGGGGCGCACGCGTCTGGAGTTCGTTTGCAGAGGCTGGAGGCCCTGGCGCGCCCATTCTCTCTCTCTTCCTCTATCTGTCTTTCTCTCTGTGTCTGTCGCTCTCAAATAAATAAATAAAAAATGAACAAAAAACAAATATTTAAAAAAAAAAAGTGGGGACAATGCACAGGCCTGTAATCTCAACACCTGAGGTGGAGGCAAGAGTATCAGATGTTAAAGGTCATCCTCAGCTACCTAGACAATTAGATGCCAGCCCGGGATATGTTGAGACCCTGTTTCAATAAAGAACAGAGCACCGGAAGTGCTGATGAAAGCATGCGCCTCCCATGAACTAGCCCTTCCTCTGTTCCCCACAGCCCTCACTGAGGCTCCTTGGCTTGTCCTTTAAGGCTCTGCATGATGTAGCTCTGTCTTGCTTCTTCTCCCACTTCTTTCCCCAGTTGGCCTCCCCGTTGCGCTCTCCAGTTCCAATCTCATGACTGGACCTTTCCAAACAGAGGCTCTGTGGTCTTGAGGATAGCAGTGGGTGGGGGCAGGGTTATGCTTGTGCCCCAACTCTGTCCAGAGCTTCTGAAGTTCTGAACCTGGTCCCAGGGCCTCCAAAGTGAAGGCTGCTGCCTGTTCCCTTCTTGCAACTGGTGCCTAGCGACTGAGCTAAAGGGTCTCAGAGATGACCTCCTAGAGTTCCCCAATGTATAGATGGACAAATCTGGGTCCAGGGAAGGCAGGGGTCACAGAGCACGCCGGTGCAGAGTCCAGGTGTAGCTCCTCCTTGCGCTGTCCAGGGGAACATGGGCAGTAGGGGGCATCCAGTTATTCCCTCAGTGATCAGGCTGGGGTTATGGATCAAGTTCCCATCCCCTTTGTGCTTCCAGGAGATTCTGACCCATTAGAACTCCACGAATCTGTCTCCTTTAGCTACTGGCTACATGTTCCCCCTTCATGGATTGGGGAAGAGACAGTGGGAATCAGGTGAGGTAGGGCAGGCACTGTGCGCTTTTACACTCTGGGATGTATCAATCTCTATATCGGCCATGTGGCAGTCTAGTATGTTTCCTCTGCTCTGTGACAGAGGCTCACTGTCTCCTGGAGTAGCACCTGCTTTGGAAGACAGCTGAGCCCATGCAAGATATCTTGTTCCCTCTGAGCTGCAGAGAGCTCTCAGGAGAAGGGGGTTCTCCGCAAGTTGTGCTTTGGGCCTCGCATCAGTTTGTAGACACTGGGGCCTCTGGGCCTGTTTTTCTCCAGGACTGGTGGACTCTCAGGGGATGTGGTGTCTGGCTCTGCTCAGTGCAGGGGGTTCCTTGTTGGAGCGTCAGTCTACTGAATCCGGTCCTGAGGGCATGCAGATGGGAAGGCTGAGGCCCAGGTAGGACAGAGTATTCCCAACTCCTCCAGTATTTGGAGTTGGGCCTGTGTCCACAACTCAGGACCTGGGTCTTAGCTAGGAGACCTTTGCTCATGAAGTATTCCTTCTGTGTAGCATGGGACACTGAGTGGGGCCTGTACTCTGAGGTTCTGCAGAGGGGAGCATCTGCTGACAAGGGCTTGTAATGGATGAAGAGGAGCCTCATGGGAACCTAATGTTCATAGCAAGGGCCTCAGTCAAGGGTAGATTTCATGCAGGCCCTCCATGCATAACAGCTTACATGCCTCTTGGGTGTCATGAGAGCACCATTTATCCCTCATTGATCTCAGGAAGCTGTGTGTGTGTCTGTCGTCAGTGATAAACTGTTTTTTTTTTTTTTGTTTTTTTTTTTGAGGTAGGGCCTCACTCTAGCTCAGGCTAACCTGGAATTCACTATGTAGTCTCAGGGTAGTCTTAAACTCACAGCGATCCTCCCTCCTACTTCTGCCTCCCAAAGGCTTGGATTAAATGTGTGCACCACCATGCCCGGCTAGTGGTAAACTTTTTTAATCACTCCCCTAAGATAGTGGGATTTTGTGCATTGCTGCCATGAGGGTACTTGCACAAACCCTGTATTGTAGTAGGCCAATGGGGTGTGGGCTAGGTGACCCCTATCACTCACTGGGTTTAGAGCCAGGCTGCACAGAGCTTTAAGCGTCACACGTAGGAGCTTGGACTTTATCCCACAAGAGATAGAAATCCAATGAAGATTTTCAGGGAGGGAAGGTCGTGGTCACATTGTACTCTAGAAAGATCTCTGATGTACATAGTAAGGGAGATGGGGTCATAAAACAGGCTGCGGACATAGAGGAGGCTAGAGAGGCTCATGGGGATGGATTTGAGAGATCTCCTGACAGTTGTCCAGCCCAAGACGAATGACAATTTGTTGGGGGGAGAAGAGAGCAGCTAAGGGGATGGTCTAGGTGTAGCCTGGGGAACCTTCAGGACAACTGTTAGAACCATCAGTTCAGGTGGACTTCGCTGCTATGAGTGAAAAGCTAGCTTGTGCCTCAGCGAGGAGGAGCATGTGGCATGTGACAGCCCTAGGGAGTTCATCCAGGCGTGAAGGAACTGGCTTCCCAGACGTGCTCAGGAGGAAGACGGCTGACATGGAGGCCAGTTCGGGTAGCCGCTGAGTCAGCCTATCGACACAGCAAAGCTGAACGCCCCCACGCAGAATGTCTGCTAGACCCTGTGTTTGTCCCACGAATAAGTACAGAGCCAGGCTCAGCAGTCCAAACGCATTGCCTGCTTTGTTCTTTTCTTGTGTTTGCTCCTGTAGTTTTGGTAGTTTCTTTTTCACATTTAGCCGTTTTCCACTCACCACCTTGGCTAGGACATCACAGAAGAGTGTTTGCCTTGAGCCTTGAAAGGCGAGTGGAGGTACGTGAAGTAGCCATTGTGAGGGCAGGACCTGTGGGGTGGGCAGTGATCCAGCCCGTGCCTTAGCACCATAAGCCCAAAAGAACTGAATGAGCATTTGTGCCCACGGGGAAGCCAAGTGAGAAGTCCATTCTTGCCACCAGGGGCAAAGTGGGTCTGGGTCAGAGCTCTCCTGCAGAGGCAAGGGCAGGACATTCAGTGTGTACTTCCTTACTTATTTTATTTATTTTTGAAAGAGAAAGAGGGGGAGAGAGAGAGAGAGAGAGAGAATGGGTATGCCAGGGCCTCCAGCCTCTGCAAATACATGCACCAGATACATGCGCCTCCTTGTACATATCTGGCTTATGTGGGTCCTGGAGAATTGAACCAGGATCCTTTGCCTTTGCAGGCAAATACTTTAACCTCTAAGCCATCTCTCCAGCCCCTCAGTATGTACTTTCTAAGCGCTGGGCTGGTTCTGCTGTCACGAGGCAGGGCCCCTGGGACCTTGTTACCACCGTCAGCACAGATCATACATGTGGCCCGTCTCCCAAGGCCTTGATTTCCTTGGGGAGTCTACAAAGTTATTCTCTTGTCTGGAGCAAGTAGCTAGGGACTTGGGGACCCAGATTCCTAGGGATTTATTAGGGCTCTTCACTAAGATCTATTTCCCTTTTGGAGGCCAATTAAAGCAACTGGGCTCTTGGGAAATGGGCAGAGGGGACATAAACATTTGTGTGGGTACTTGAAGCAGGCCCTTCTGTTCACGGTGCCCTGAGGACTTCAGTGAACTCCTGAAGTCATGGGAGCTATCATTCGTGGCTATCTAGTCTTACAGCTTATCGGTGGAGAAGTATAATCGTATGTCAATTTTGGGCAAAAACCATAGCAGGAAAATCCCTTGATGCACAGAGTTTGGAATGTATTACACCCTTCCAGTTGGCCCTGATGATCTGGGCTTCAGCTGAAAATAAGTATGACAAACTTCATGAAGAATTACAGAATTTTAGTCGGGTGTGGTGGCACACACCTTTAATCCCAGCACTTGGGAGGCAGAAGTAGGAGGATCACTGTGAGTTCAAGGCCACCCTGAGACTACATAGTGAATTCTAGGTTAGTCTGAGCTAGAGTGAGACCCTATCTTGGGGGAGGGGAAAAAAAAGAAATAAAGAATTTAGTTAAAATTCAAGCTACAGCTGTGTTGTAGTCAGTTTCATGTTGCTGGGAGGAACATCCAACCCAGACACAGTCTATAGGAGGAAGGGGTTTATTTCAGCTTTCAGATTTGGGGAGAAGTTTCATCTACAGTGGAAGAAACTGGCTCCCATTTATAAAGGCATGCAGGGAGCGAACCTCCACCAGCCAGCTAACACCAGGAGCAGCAAGCTTACCACGAGCGGGACCCCTGCAGAGCTCACAGCTCTTTGCCCACCTTTGGGCTGGAATTCAGGTCCACGCTCAGTGACATCTTCTTCCAGTCAAGTGGCTGGAGACCCAAGGTCCAAGCTTTAATAAGATACCCGAGTCTATGGGGACCATACATTCAAAATACCACATGCTGCCTGTGTGGAAAAGTTTTAAGGAAGCAGAAGTGTTTGAAAGACTGTTTGGTGACCCAAATTCTCACATAACTTTAGAAAGGAAATTGCTGATGACAATCTCACAAAAAAGATACAATCCATTCCTTTTTCAGCACTTCAGCCATAATTTTACATGACAGAGAAAATTCAGAGTTATGTGAATTATGTCTTCGATGGGAAAAAAAAGATGAACTTTCTGATGAAGGCATCAGCAAAAGTAGTGGGAAGTGGAAAAGCAAGAACAGTAACTTCTAAGGATAAGCCAAACGGTCGCATTATTAAAACCAAAACTGAAGTTGATTTTGGTGGAGGAAAAAGGTCTCATAAGAATCTCTTACCTGAGTTGAACCATAGAAGCAGGAAAGAAGAGATTACATGGTTTATTGTCTGTAATTATGGAAGTTGTCAATAGAAAAAGAAAGAGGAGGTTAGAAATGCTTCCAAGTAAAAAGTATGCTTACATGATACTATAGTCTAATAATATATGATTATATATACTATATATAATACAGATATATGGAATTATGTCTAAAATGTAGCTTAATTTTAAAAATATAGCTTAATTTGAAATACTTTATTGCTAAAATGTTAATAATAATCTGGCTGTTAGAAAGTGGCCGTGAGGGGTGGAAAGATGGCTTAGCGGTTAAGTGCTTGCCTGTGAAGCCTATGGATCCCGGTTTGAGGCTTGATTCCTCAGGACCCATATAAGTCAGATATAAAAGGTGGCGCATGCATCTGGAGTTCATTTGCAGCAGCTGTGAGCCCATTCTCTCTCTACTTATCTGCCTCTTTCCTCTTTCTCTCTATCACTCTCAAATAAAATAAATTAAAAAAATAAACAAACCAACAAAAAAAGAAAATGGCAATGAGAGTTACTTGATTCAGGATTGCCAGAAACCTTCAATTTGTTAAAAATGCACACATGAGATATGCATATTAACCAATGAATGAGGTGTCCATGTGCTGGATTTTTGTCATTGTTGTTTTGCAGAAAGGACTCACTCTAACTCAGGCTGATCTGGAACTGGCTGTAGTCTAGACTGGACTTTGAACTCATGGTGATCCTTCTACCTGAGCCTCCCAAAGTGGTGGGATTATAGGCATAAGCCACCATACCTGGCTTGTACTTTTAATTTATTGTAGTCACTCTTACCAGAGACCTTATCTTTTAAAATTTGTTTTCTTTCTTTCCTTATTTGCAAGGAAAGAGAAGTGGGAGGAGAGGGAGAATGGGTATACCAGGGCCTCTAGCTGCTGCAGATGAACTCCAGATGCCTGCACCCCTTTGGGCATGTAGCTTTTTTTGGGTACTGGGGAATTGTACCCAGGTTTTTAGGCTTTGAAGGTAAGTGCCTAAACCACTGAGCCATCTCTCTAGCCCTTATCTTTCTTCATTAATGTGGCATTGATGTACTTGAGCGTCAGCCTGAAAGATTCTTTTGTTGCTTTCTTTTTTCTTTTTTCTTTTTTTTTTTTCCTTTTTGGTTTTTCAAGGTAGGATCTTATTCTAGCCCAGGCTGATCTGGAATTCACTATGTAGTCTCAGGGTGGCTTCGAGCTCTTGGTGATCCTCCTACTTCTGCTTCCCGAGTGCTGGGAGTAAAGGCGTGCGCCACCACACCAGTCTCTTTTGTATTTCTTATAGAGAAGGTTTGCTAGTGACAAACTCCTCAGTTTTTGCTCATATAGGAATATCTTAGTTTTCATTTAATTTTTTTTGGTTTACATATATATTTTTTCTTTTTTCAAATTTTTATTAACAACTTCCATGATTATAAAAAATATCCCATGGTAATACCCTCCCTCCCCCCACTTTCCTCTTTAAAATTCCATACTCCATCATATCCCCTCCCCCTCTCAATCAGTCTCTCCTTTATTTTAATATCATGATCTTTTCCTCCTCTTATGATGGTCTTGTGTGGGTAGTGTTAGGCACTGTGAGGTCATGCATATCCAGGCCATTTTATGTCTGGGGGGTGGTTTTTTATATTTTATATATTATCATTTTGAATTTCTATTCCTTAAATTGGATAATCTCAAACTAGCATATTGTCAAGTTCACTAATTCTTTTACTTGTCTGTTGCTATTAAACCTATCTAGTGAATTTCAGTTATTTCATTTCAATCATTATACTCTTTAGTTCCATAGTTTATGTTTTGTTCATGTTTATAATTTCATTCTTTATTGATATTATCCAATTGTTGAGATATTTTTCCTGGCTTCCTCTTTTTTTTCATAGGCTTCTTTAGCTTTTTAAAATTTTGTTTTTTCGAGATAGGGTCTCACTCTAGCCCAGGCTGACCTGAAATTCACTATGTAGTTTCAGGGTGGCCTCAAACTCATGGCAATCCTCCTAGCTTGGCTTCCTGAGTGCTGGGATTAAAGGCATATGCCAACATGCCCGGCCTGCTTTAACTTTTTTTAAAAAAATTATTTATTTATTTATTTATTTGAGAGCGACAGACACAGAGAGAAATACAGATAGAGGGAGAGGGAGAGAATGGGCGCGCCAGGGCTTCCAGCCTCTGCAAACGAACTCCAGACGCGTGCGCCCCCTTGTGCATCTGGCTAACGTGGGACCTGGGGAACCGAGCCTCGAACCGGGGTCCTTAGGCTTCACAGGCAAGCGCTTAACCGCTAAGCCATCTCTCCAGCCCTGCTTTAACTTTTTTTTTAAACATTTTTAAAATATATTTTTGTATTTATTTATTTATTTGACAGGAAAAGAAGGGGGGGGAGAGAATGGGTGCACCAGGGCCTCCAGCCACTGTAAACGAAATTCAGATGCTTGCGCCCCCTTGTGCATCTGGCTAAGGTGGGTCCTGGGGAATCGAACCTGGTCCTTTGGCTTTGTAGGCAAATGCCTTAACTACTAAGCCATCCCTCTAGCCCCCTTTCTTTTTTTAAGACAGGTAGTTTAAACTGTTTAGAAAGTCCAATATCTTGACTTACTCAAGAGTACTGTAGTAATTATTTTTCTCATTGCTGTGACCAAATGCCTGACAAGAAGCTGTTGAAGGAAGGAAGGAAGGGAGGGAAGGAGGGAGGGAAGGAGGGACGATTTTGGCTTACAGTTCCAAGGGTCCAGTCCTTTGGGAACTGCATTGCAGGAAGGGCAGCGGCAGGAGTGTGAAGCCTGCTAGTCACATTGCATCCACAGTTAGGAAGCAGAGGGCAAACAGGAAGTAGAGCCAGTGATACACTTCCTCCAGCAAGATTCCACCTCCTAAAGGTACTGCACCTTTCCCAAATAATGCCCCAAACTGAAGACCGAATATCCAAACACATGAACCTGCAGGGGACATTTCACATTCACACCACAGTAGTCTTCCGGTGACACCCATAGGCTCATTATCATCTTATGATGCAAAGTGCATTCCAACTTAAAAAATCCCTGTCGTCGTTACTAGTACCAATTCTGTACACAAATCCAAAGTCCAGAGTCTCTTCTGAGATTCAAGGCAGTCTCTTAACTGTGATCATTGTAAAATCAGACATGTTATGTACTTCCAGCCTAAAACGGCACAGAGCACACATTATCGATCCAAAAGGTAGGAATAAGGGTATTGCAAGAAAAGATTGGACCAATATAAGCCAGAAACCCAGAAGGGCAAACAACCAATCCTGACGCCTCATGTCCAGAACCTAGGAATCCATGAGGGGATTGACTTGGCTCAATAGGGTTTGAGTGGCCTCAGATGTCTAACTCCTCTGCCTGTAGCACACACAGCCTCTTTCTTGGTCAGGAACCCCAGTGAACCTACAGCTGTCCCCAGCAGACCATGTACGTTTCCTGGCATCTCCCACGTTCTGGGAACTCCACTGCTGCTTAGGCATCATCAAAACCACTTCATGCAACGTTCTCTCAGAATCTTCTCACAGAGATTCTAACCCAGACACACAGTACTCAGTCTCAGTGGCTCTCTGATACCATGGAGAAAGATGCTACGACCTCTTTCATCTTGCAGTTTTGATGCCTACAAAGTCAGTTCCATGTAGACCATGCTTCCGTTTCCTGCTGCAAGCCTGGAACGAAGTCTGCCCCACCCTGGACCGAAGCTGCAGTGCTCTCTGTGTGCCTTTGTGGCTAAATCTGTGAAAAAGTTTTCCTAGGTGGCTTTTTCCTGGCACGTGTATGTAGCATATGTCTATATATATCATATACACTTGTGTGTGCTCACACCACTTTTTACATCTGGTTTGCATGGGTGGTTTAGAAATTTAACCTGGGTGGGCAGGCTTTGAAAACAAGTACCTTTAACCACTAAGCAAGCTTCCCAGCCCTCTTATTTTTGAAGAAGCTGTCAAAATATACATTGGAGCTGGGTGTTGTGGCACACACGAATCTCAACACTCGGGAGGCAAAAGTAGGAGGATCACCATGAGTTCGAAACCACCCTAAGACTACATAGTGAATTTCAGGTCAGCCTGAGCTACAGTGAGACCTTGCCTCCAAAAACCCTACACACACACACACACACACACACACACACACACACACACACACTGGAGAAAAGAAAGCTTCTTCAATTAATTGTGCTGGGAAAACAACTTGTCCCTATGCAGACAAACGAAACTGGATACTTCTATTAATTATTTTCTTATTTCTGGAGCGAAATGCCTGACTCAGAGCAAATTAAGGAAGGAGGGGTTTAGTTCAGCTTATAGTTTAAGGTTAGTCCATCATGGAAGGAACGGCATGGTGAAGGAACAACTGGTCACACTCAGTCTACAGTGAGTGCTCAGCACGCTGTCTCCTTACTCAATTCAATGACCCCAGCCCATGAAATGGTCTTCTTAACTCAGTTAACCTGATCAAGATAATCACTCGCAAATATGCCCAGAGGTTTACTTCCATTGTGATGGAAATGGGAGGGAAAGATTGTTCTGCTCTTGGTGAGCTAGGCTATAGTAGTCCTTGCCCAGAGGGCAGTAACACAGCACCATTCTTGGCTTTAAGACAATCACAGGCCTGTAGAGAAATGTGATGGGCTTTATTAAACAGGATTCGGAGACACAGTACAGGCAGAAATATCAGACAAGCAAGAAAACACACATTGACATGGATGAGAGCTCCCCCAAAATGGGAAACTCAAATGTGGGCTGGATTTGAGAAGTTTAAGTATGTTGGGGCTGTCTCTATCCATAATTGAGAGTATCATAAACTGATGGTCTGTTGGAAGTTTAGTAGTAACCTGGAGATCCTTTGTGCTGAGGAGGGAACAGGGGACTAGGCAGGCTGATGACAAAAGCAGTGATTCACCTTGGCCGACCACAATCCTTTTGGGTGAACTCCCAGAGCCCCAACCTGGCCCTGGTCATCCATGCAGTTTCTCCATCTCCACACCAGCTGTACAGCTTCTAGGTTTCTTAACTATGTAATTTCCAGAAGTGGGGAATTTCCCCCTCAATTCTAAATCCCATCAAGTGGACCTGAGTAACCATCACAATACCTAAATCCCATCCTGACAAAAATCAACTCCAAAATGGACCAAAGATTTTAATACGAACCAGAAGCTCCGAAACTGCTAGAGAAAAACGTAGGGAAAACACTTTAAAATAGAGGAATAGGCAAAAACTTTCTGAACAGCACTCTAGCCTCACAGGAAATAATCCTAGGAACTGAGAAATGGGGCTACATGAAGTTTAGAAGTTTCTGCAAAGCAAAGGAAACAACTGAGTGAAAAGACAACCTACAGAATAGAAAAAATAATCTTTACCAAATACACATCAGCCAGGGGATTGATATCCAGGATATATAAATAACTACAAAAACTAAATACCAAACCCCAGATCATCTCACCAATGAAGGGGCTAATGAGCTAATTTGAGAGTTTTCAAAAGAAGTACAAATGGTTGATAAATACTTGAACAAGTGATATGCATCCTTACCAATCAGTGAAATGCAAATTAAAACTGCTTTAAGATTCCATCTCATCCCAGTCAGAATGGCTGTCACCACGTAAATAAATGGTAACAATTCTGGCAGATGTGGGCAAAGAGGGGACATTATTCGCTGTTGGTATGAGTGAAAGCTGGTAAAGCCACAGGGAAAATCACTATGAAGGCCCCTCAGAACACTGGAAATAGAACTACTGTTTGGCTCAGCTAGCTTTCTCTCAGGTATATAAAGGACACAAGTAAGTCAGCACAGCACAGATGACTTGCACATCCATGTTTATTGTTGCACTATTCATAGTATCCAGGAGAGGGAACACTCCTAGATGTCCATCAACAGTTGAACGGATAAAACAAATGCGGTTCATATGCACCAGGGAATTTTATATAGCCATAAGGAAATAATCAAATCGTGACATTTTCAGGAAAATGGATACAATTGGAAATCATTATGCTTAAATGATATAAACAAGACTCAGAAGACATGGGGTGCCTTATACACAGAATTAAACTTCAAAGTTGTTGGGGGGGGTTGTTGGTCGATCAGGAAATTAGAAAGGTGATCATGAGAACGGAGGAAGAGATTTTTTTTTTTTTTTTTTAAATTTTATTTATTTATTTGAGAGCGACAGACACAGAGAGAAAGACAGATAGAGGGAGAGAGAGAGAATGGGCGCGCCAGGGCTTCCAGCCACTGCAAACGAACTCCAGACGCGTGCGCCCCCTTGTGCATCTGGCTAACGTGGGACCTGGGGAACCGAGCCTCGAACTGGGGTCCTTAGGCTTCACAGGCAAGCGCTTAACCGCTAAGCCATCTCTCCAGCCCAAAGAGGAAGAGATTTTTTAAGGGAGAGAGAAATAGGATAATGGAAGACGTGTGACAGAAAAGCAGAGTAGGGAACTAAGTGGGGGAAGAGAGGGAAGTGGCTGGAATGGGGAGGAGGCACGGAGAATGGCAGTGGGCAGGTGAACGAATGAGACAGAGCATCACCATACATATGTGTGAAGATGCCGTGATGAAACCCGTTACTTTGTGTGCTAACCTAAAAAATTCCTAAGGAAAGATAAATGTATCTTCCGCTCAAGAGATGTTAACTCCTGAAGGAAGCCTAAGGGTTAAGAAATGAAAAGATTATAAAAAAAGGTTAATAGATTAGGGTCATTATTTCTTAATTCTCATTTTAATTTTAGAGGTTATTAATTTTATACACTTGCTCTCACTTCCCTTTGATCATCAAAAATGTTAGTTGTATCATTAATCTTACTTTGTCAAAGTTTAGAACATTAATTTATATTCTGTAGCTATAATTCACAAAGTTCTTTCGTCTGGGTTCTATATTTAAATAGTGCTCACCACTGTCATTTATTTTGGTTTCTGATTTTATTTAAATATTTTTATTTATTTCAAGTAGAGACAGCCACATAGGGTGGGGAATGGGCAGGTCAGGGACACTAGCCGCTGCTTGGGTTTGCAGGCCAGCACCTTAACCACTGAACCATCTTTCCAGTCCCTTATTGTAGATTTCTTTTTTGGGTTTTCGAGGTAGGGTCTTGCTCTAGCCCAAGTTGACCTGGAATTCACTATGTGGTCTCAGGCTGGCCTGAACTCACAGTGATCCTCCTACCTTCACCTCCCAAGTGCTGAGATTAAAGGCTTGTGCGACCACACCCGTACTATGGGTTCTATTATGGATTCTTTTTTTTTTCTTGAGAGAGAGACATAGAACTGGCTCCACCAGACACATGTGCCGCCTAGTGGGCATGTGCAACCTTGCGCTTGCATCACCTTGTATATCTGGCTTACGTGGGATCTGGAGAGTCAAACATGGGTTCTTAGGCTTCACAGGCAAGCGCCTTAACTGCTAAGCCATCTCTCCAGTCCTATTATGGATTCTTAAGGCCAGTAATACTTTTTGTTGTTGTTGTTCATCTATTGGTTGTCTGGCTTGCTTTATGTAATACATTTCCAATGAAGAGCTTGCAGATGCCATCCTACCTGAGGTCCTTCATGTCTTATTGGCTGGTGGCCATTACGCTTGATTTCAGTACTACTGTTCATCACGTTGTGATACTGACGCTGTGGGAAGTGTTTTTCTTTTGAAGTGCTTGAAATATTTTTTCTTTCTCTTTAAAGTTTGATAACTTAGTCAAGGTATGCACAGACATCCATCTTCCTTCACCAGTTTGTCTTGAGATATGCTGTACCCTTTTCCATAGTAGAATTAGTTCTTTATTTCATGGAACTTTCCTGCTATTTATCTTTGGATAACCTTCCCATTATACTCTCTGACATCTTTACTTCAAGGTCATCAAGTATCCTTCTGAATGAAAGACTTTCCTTTTTACAGTGTGGGGTTTGAACCTAGGTCCTCATGAATGCTAGACAAGCACTCCATCACTGAGCTATTCCACAGCCCCAAATAGTCTTATGATAAACATTTTTCTTCCAGACTTTTTATCTTCCTTCCATTTAGGAGTTGGGAAGCAGCACGGTTTCTCTCTCTCTCTCTCTTTTCTGCCTTCCTTCAGTTCCTCCATCACTCACTAATGACCTGTTTATCATGCCGCTTGAGTCCTAAGGTTTAGCCCTTGCCCAGGGGTGGTTGTGAATGTCTACAATTCCTTATAATAACTTGGGAGGCTGATGCAAGGTAATTTTAAGTTCAAGGCCAGTTTGTGCTGCATAGCAAGATCCTATCTCAAAAACAAAACAAAACAACAACAACAACAAAGAAACATATTCTTATGTCTCTGAGCTGTCAGGGACTCAAAGAACCTAATTTGGCATCTTATTATAAAGAGGCTATTGAGGCTGAGGAAATAGCTCAATGGATAAATGCTTGCCTTGTAAACATGATGGCCCAAGATAGCCTGACATGACCCAAGTTTGAACCCCAGAACCCACATGAAGAAAAATGGACATAAACCAGGCATGGTGGCGCACACCTTTAATCCCAGAACTTGAGAGGTGGAGGTAGGAGGATTGCAATGAGTTTGAGGCTATGCTGAGACTACATAGTTAATTCTAGGTCAGCCTTAACCAGAGTGAGACCCTACCTCAAAAAAAAAAAAAAAAAAAAGAGCCAGGTGTGGTGGTGCACGCCTTTAATCCCAGCACTCGGGAGGCAGAGGTAGGAGGATAGCCATGTGAGTTCAAGGCCATCCTGAGACTATCTAGTGAATTCCAGGTCAGCCTGGGCTAGAGCCTACCTCAAAAAAACAAAACAAAAAACAAAAAAAAAAAAGAAAAGAAAAACATAGTTACACATGCCTGTAAATCCAGTTCTGTGGAGGACAGTGATAAGAACATTTCTGTGGCTCACAGGGTAGCCAATCTGACGAAAAATAAATAATAAAACAAGCAAAATGGCAGCTCCAGTTTCAGTGAGAAACTCCATCTCAAAGAAAGAACAGGGAGGGCATCTGAGGCTCTCCTCTGGCCTCCCCTACCTGTACACCAGAGAGTACCAGCACACATGTGCATACACACCACACATGTTACACACACATGCCAAAATTACACTCTGGTTCCAGGGATCAGTCTCTGCTCTGAGTGATAAATCCCACACTGGACTCAGCCCTTTGCCCGGTGGCCCCGCAGCCCAAGCCTCTTGACATTATTTCATCTGCAAATGTGTTAAGCTGCATTCCTAACTTTTCTGGCATGCATGAGCATGGGGCCTACAGGTTGGACCCACACCTGCCTGCATCTGACGGCACACCCCAGCCCTGACATTCCATTTCCACAGGACGGTTTTCTTCTGTTCTTAGAGATGAGCTGCCCTGCCTGCTTCGATGACCACTCATGAACAGGATCCCAAATTGGGCAGTTGAACCAGTAAAAGAGAGCAACAGTTCCTCCATATGCCTTTGCCCAGTGCCACATGTGTCTTTTAGAGGTTACAGATTTTGAATGTTGGCCTTTTGGGCAACTAAAATGGAGGGGATCCCAGCCTGTGAGGAGGGTTCCTTTAAGATTGAGATTCCAGTCAATCCCACTGGGGGCCATGTTTGCTTGTTTGCTTTGTTTTGTTGAGGTGAGGTCTCGCTCTAGCCCAGGCTGACCTGAAATTTCACTGGTGTAGCCTCAGGCTGGCCTCCAACTCATAGCCATCTTCCTACCTCAGCCTTCTGAACACTGGGATTAAAGGTGTGTGCCACCGGGCTGGACGGATGGTTTAGTGGTTAAGGCATTTGCCTACAAAGCCAAAGGACCCAGGTTTGATTCCCCAGGACCCACTTTAGTCAGATGCACAAGAAGGCGCCCACGTCTGGAGTTTGTTTGCAGTGGCTGGAGGCCCTGGCACCCCCCATCTCTCTCTCTTTCTCTCTGTCAAAAAAAATATATGTATAAAATACATTTTTTTTTTTAAAAAGGTGTGCACCACCATGCCTGGCCTCCTGCAGCACTGTGTTACAGTAGTAACTGCTAGCTTTGTCTAGACCCCAAGTCTCATTATTATGTAATACTTCCTGCTGCTTAGGTCTAGTAGATCTTCCCATAATGAGCATTAATTAAACAGCTCAGGGATAGAAAAAGTCCCTGGAAATAGAGATTATCCAAGACAATCTATGGAAAAGAAAAAGGAACACAAAGTGCTATCTAGTCTTTTAAGTTTCTTTTGTGGTCATTATTTTTTTTTTTTACAAGTGTATGTGTGTGGGTGCATATGCATATATGTGCATGTAGAGGTCAGAGGTTAACACTGGGTGTATTCCTCAATTACCCTCCATTTAACTTATTGAGACAAGGCCTCTCATTCGAACTCAGAGCTTGCTGATTCAGCTAGCCTAGCTGGCCAACTTGCTCCAAGAATCTTCTGTCTCTGCCTCCTGAGCCTGGTGGGGGGATCCAAACTCTGGTTCTCCTCCTTGTTGTGACAAATTCTTCATCTTCATCCACTGAACCATCTCCCAGCCCCGTGGTCATTATTTTATTTTATTTAAAAAATGTTTTTGCTTATTTTTATTCATTTATTTGAGAGCAACAGACAGAGAGAGAAAGAAGCAGATAGAGAGAGAAAGAATGGGAGCACCAGGGCCTCAAATGAACTCCAGAGGTGTGCACCCCCTTGTGCATCTGGCTAACATGGGTCCTGGGGAATAGAGCCTTGAACCAGGGTCCTTAGGCTTCACAGGCAAGTGCTTAACCGCTAAGCCATCTCTCCAGCCCCATGGTCATTATTTTAAATAGATATCTTCATGATCATGTCAATGCATGTATATGTTGTAAATGTACATACTTATACTTATATTCTATGTGCAAGAAGTATTTGAGACAGCTGTAGAAACTGAAGATAATGTGAAATGGGGCAAAATATCACAACAAATAATTTAGAGGGAGAGAGAAGAGCAATGGATATTTTTAGGCACTTGAAAGAGAGGTGCAAAAGATGAGAAACAGGCTCTGAGTTCCTGTCAGCCAAGGCAAAAAAGAATCTGGTGGGGTATGAAGTATGTCATTATGTAGCAAAAGAAAGGACAATAGTTTACTTTTAGATAAAACCTTTCACTTCTACTGCATTTAAGAAGAAAGTTACAGGGTGATGCTGAGTTATATAATGGACACTACATGCAACTTGCATTTCTGCACAGTAGTACTTAAAGCCAATGATGGTAAGACCCTGCCCCTACCAATATTTTTATTGCCATATTTTAATTATACATAACAATGGGTTTCTTTATTCTTCCTTTTTAATTTTGTGGTCAGCATATCCAGATTGCAATGGGTGAGCCTCATTCCAGGAAAAACCACCTTCTTGATCATGATGAACAAATTTGACACATATTTAACAGGGAACTTACCACAGGATAAGGAACTAAGGAGCATGGGTTGTAGGCTAAGGCCAGAAAAAGGAAAACCTAATACCATATTTCTAAACAGAATGCTGGCTATGGGAACTGTATGCCACTGATAAGGAGAAACTTCTGTACTTAGCCACCCAAGGGCATGGATAGGGAATCACGGTATAGTGAAAACTATAAGAACTGTGATGCCTTTTGCCCAAGTAGGTGTGCTAAAAAACACCTTTAGCAGAGCATAAGCTAGGAAAGGGCAAGCTCAGCTCATGAGACACTACAAGGGTCTAGCTAATGGTGGTTCGTCTTCTGTGGGGCTGGAATTGGACTATTTAACGATGGTCACCGTAAGTTCTCAGGCAGCTACGATTGAAATAGCCATTTCAATAAAGGGAAGAGAAAGGAAGAGAGGAGGGTACTTAATAGGTTGATATTGTATATATGTAAGTACAATGATTGTGCTGGGGAGGTAACATGATGGAGAATGGAATTTCAAAGGGGAAAGTGTGAGGGGGGAGGGAGGGAATACCATGGGATTTTTTTTATAGTCATGGAAAATGCTAATAAAATTAAAAAATAAAATAAAATAAAAGAAAAAAAAAAGAAATAGCCATTTCAGTTTTTCTTTGAGAGGTGTTTCTGAGAGGGTACTTTTGCAAAAAGGACAAGCGTGATTCACGTTTATGTGTCAGAAATTTTTAGAAGGCTTGAAAAAAAAATACACCCAAGAGAAAAGAATTTCTTGCCAACCAAATACTTGGAGTCTCTGAAAAATCAAGATTGTTTGAATTAATAGAAATGTGCCCCCTAATTACATTCATTGTCTTGTGAACCTTGGGATTCATAGGTTAATAATCAAAAACCCCTATCCATTTTGCCTATGAAGTAAGAAAAATACTATTTGATTAGAATGGAGGAACACATAGTTCTGTGTTTTGAGAATTACTGTTCTAATTACAGCTGGCTGAATTTCCCACATTTTCCCTTTTGTTGACACTCATGAGAAAAAGTTCAATTTATACCATTAGGGCTAAATTCAGGGTTTCTCAATGTTCTTTGGCATCTGGTGACATGCCATTTTGATAGCTGCCTTGATATCCTTGTTTCTCAGCGTCTAAATGAGAGGACTAAGGGTTGGTATGAGAATAGCATACACCCCATTTCCATGACGTGGAAGTCGAGGGGCAGCTCAGCCCTGTAGGACACATAGGCTATGGCAGTGGATGAGTCCTAGGTGTTCACCACCAGGGCGCGTGAGCTGCAGGCGGAGAAGGTTTTGGACCGTCCTTCTCCGGAGCTGACGCGAAGCACCGAGGCCAGGATGTGGACATAAGAGAGAAGCACCAGGAGGAGGGCGAGGAAGGACACTACCACGGTGACACAGAAACCCACGAGGGCCTGAGGGGTGGTGTCGCAGCAGGAGGACTGGGCCGGAGCCAGCTGGCCACAGAAGCAGTAGCAGAGGCAGGCAGTGTTGTTACATGCCATCTGAGAGGTCTTCATGACTGCTGGGATGGGTCGGAGGAGGGCAGTGAGCCAGGCACTGGCCACCAGTGCAGCGTTGGTCTGCGGGGTCATGTGGACAGGGCACTGCAGAGGGCGACAGATGGCCATGTAGCGGTTGTGGGCCATGACCACCAACATGACGGCTTCTGAGCACGTAAAGCTCTGGGGCAGATGCATGTGCAGTGAGCAGGGAGGGAAGGTGAGGAAGTGATCGCCCAGCAGGAATAGAGACAGCAGCTTGAAAGGGATGTCCAGGGCTGAGAGACTGATCAGAAAGAAGTCCAGGGCTTGTGGAGATGGGGCTGTGACCACCGCCACCAGGATCAGGACATTCCCCACCAGGATGAGCAGGTAGAAGAGGAGAAACACAAAGAAGAAAGGAAGGGAGATTTTATTTTATTTTATTTTTTCCTTTATCTTAGAGTGAGCATGAGAGAGAGAATCGGTGCACCAGGGCCTCAGCCACTGAAATTGAACTCCAGACCCTCTGCCACCTAGGGAGCGTTTGCAACCTTGTACTGCCTCGCCTTTGTGCATCTGGCTTACGTGGGATCTGGAGAGTTGAACATGGGTCCTTAGGCTTCACAGGCAAGGGCCTTAACTGCTAAGCCATCTCTCCAGCCCAGAAGAGGGATTTTTTTAAGAGAAGGTTTTCAGGTTAGATAGAAGACAGTCAGGGAGTCCCCTGATCCATTATAGGCTGTGGTCTCCATGGAGGTGAGAGCTGGATTCTCAGGAGGGGGACAGGGAAGACATTTGGGAACCAGGCCCATCTGTGAACAGAACAACCACAGATGCTGAGCAGAGACTCACATGATGATCACTGTCTAGTGAGTGCAGCCGACTTCTTTACCACCGATGCTAGAAGTTCAATAGCATCTTTCCTACCCCAAGTGCTTCATCCCATACCAGAATTCCCTCTCTCCTTCTAAAATCAAGTACAGAGAAATTACTCGTAGTATAAAAATGATGTCTTGTTTGCTGGATGGAAGTAGATTTGTTGATTGAGATAGAGATTTTGAATGTCACAAGGCTGAAATTCTAGTGATAAAGAAAGGCATTAAGCAAAGAATCTCATAATGATACAGTAGTTGTTGGGCTCAGGGCTAGGGAAGGACTTTTTCAGGTCTTCCTTTCCATGGTCTATGTGATTCTTCTGGGGCCATCACATCTCTCCAACTAATTAACTACTTGTCTTTGAAATTTGCCTCAAGGATTTATTTTTATATTAAGAGCATAATTTGTATGGATACATCATGTGTTGGTACCATCTTTTCCCTCCTCCCTGTCCTCATTCCACTGGGGGCCCTTCTCCCCCATGGGGTTGTGGGTTATACATTGGGGGAGCGGCAGTTATTGCAGGGAGGCAGTGCCTTTGGGCGTGACTTCCCAGCCTGTGGCTCTTACAATCTTTCTGCCCCCTGTTCCTCAAAATTCCCTGAGCCTTGGAGGGTGTGTTTTAAGTCTACTTCAGTGATGAGCTATTAGGAGCCTCTGGATTTCTGCTTCGGTAGGTGTTGAGTGTCCTCCGCATCTGTCTCCTTCATCCTGGCGCTGATTGTCAGGCTCAGCATGGAAGCAGCTCTCTTGCTCATCTCCCCACTTCCTCTGTGGTTTTCCTGGGCCTTGACTGCCATAAGAGGGGTTGTTTATCTCCTTGGGTCTCAATATCTTTATGCGTGTGCACCCTCTAAACTTATTTTTTATTTTTAAAAATATTTTTGGAGGCTGGGTATGGTGGTGCATGCCTTTAATCCTAGCACTTGGGAGGCAGAGGTAGGAGGATCGCCATAAATTTGAGGCCACCCTGAGACTACATAGTGAATTCCAAGTCAGTCTGAGCTAGAGTGGGACCCTACCTCAAAAAAAGTTGCGGGGGTGGGGAGCTGGAGAGATGACTTAGCAGTTAAGATGCTTGTCTGCAAAGCCAAGGATCCAGGTTTGATTCCTCAGGACCCAAGTAAGCCAGGTACACAGGTGGCACATGCATCTGGAGTTCCTTTACAGCAGCTGAAGGCCCTGGCATGCCCATTCTCTCTCTGTCTATCTCTTTCTCTCTCTCTCTCTTTCTCAAATAAAAAATAAATATTAAAATTTTTTGTTTATCTGTAAGCAAAGAGAGATAGAAGAGAGACAGATAATGGGCATGCCAGGGCCTCCAGCCAGTGCAAATAAACTGCAGATGCATGTCCCACTTTGTGCATGTGGCCTTACATGGGCACTGGGAAATTGAACTCAGGGTTGTAAGGCCTTTCAGGCAAGCATCTTAACCCATGAGCTATCTCCCCAGCCCCAATAATTTTTTAAAGATTTATTTTTATTTATTTATTTATTAGAGATGGAGGGGGTAGGGAGAGAGCAGGTGCACCAGGGCCTCCAGTCACCGCAAATGAACTCCAATAGCATGTGCCACCACGTGCATCTGGCTTACGTGGGACCTGGAGAATCAAACCTGGGTCCTTAGGCTTCACAGGCATGCATCTTAACCACTAAGCCATTTTTCCAGCCCCCAAGAATGCTTTAATATATTTTTTATTTATTTGAGAGAGAGAAAGAGGCAGGCGGGGGGGGCGGGGAGAATGGGCATGCCAGGGCCTCCAGCTGCTGCAAATGAACTCCAGATGCATGCGCCCCTTGTGCATCTGGCTAACGTGGGTCCTAGAGAGTCAGACCGGGATCCTTTGGCTTTGCTGGCAAACACCTTCATGGCTAAGCCATCTCTCCAGCCCCCAAGAATTTCTTTTCACTAACACTTTTGTCACCACCATGCACTTAGGAAGGACAGCTGTCTCTGGAGTTTACTCCATGCTGCCTTCCCACCACAATTATTAACCCAAGCTTGGCTCCTTCCTCTCGTTTGCTCGGTGTGGCTCTGCTGTCTCCTTCTAAGTTGAAGCATCTATCTGTCTGTGAGCGTGGGGCTCTTCGTCATTGTTACAAGACACTGTTACAAGAGACAGTGACAATGTTCTGGGTGGGAAGAGTCATTTCTGATGGGAATCTGGATGGTGGCTTCCCCCACGATTCTGCAGCAAGACAGAGTCCAAGATGGCGTCTGTGCAGGTCCATAGGCTGCTACCCCCTCGTGTCCACTGTGACTCAGCAGGTGCCCTGATTGACACCGTGTGCCCACCACCCAGCAGACCTCCCTGGACTCTGCTCAGAAGGTGCCATGGAGTCCTGGAAAAGCTCAGGGCATGGTTGGTAGAGGAGAACTGGTGATGGGCTTGCAGTGGTGGCTCCAAGAGAAAAAAGGAAGAAAGAAAACCCTCCCAGAGGAATCATAAGTGTTGCAATCCACAGACGTGAGGGTTTTAAGCAGAAAGAAAATACTGATTTATTTTCAACCTTCAGTTTGTCCCTTGGGCTAAGTAACTATTACTACGTCCTCAATCCCAAATGATTCCATGAGCAGTTTGACCTTATTTTTTCCACAGAGTCAGTTCTATTTCTCATTTTCTAACAAAACATCTCTCAGGCATAAACCACTCATATAATATGTGGAACTTTATTTTTTCAGTTGCCCATCACAGGTCAAAGACTGGGCATGGAAGTCCTGGGGCTTTCCCAGGTGCCAGAGCCAAGTTCCCAAAGAGAAACAATATTTGGACAGTTTTCTACTTCCCATTTTGATTTTTCAATTAATAATATCAGACATAACTAAATTTCTAAATTTTCTCTGGATCTTTTTATGATAGAACCTAATTGGTGTCTGGATATTCAAACATTTCCTTGACACTATGTCCCTGACCTGCAAAAAGAGTAAGCCAGGGCTTAGCAGTTAAGGCGCCTGCCTGTGAAGCCTAAGGGACCATGTTCCACTCTCCAGATCCCACATAAGCCAGAGGCACAAAGGTGAGGCAAGTGCAAGGTCGCATGTGACCACTAGGTGGTGCAAGCGTCTGGAGTTCAATTACAGTGGTTGAGGTCCTGGTGCGCCAATTCTCCCTGTCTTCCACTGTCTCTAAAATAATAATAATAATAATAATAATAATAATAATAATAATAAAAGGTCAGTCTGTTGGGCTTACCTCAAAAAGGGGGCTAAGCCAGTTTTGTCCCATAAAATAATAATAATAATAAAAAGAAAGTCAGTCATGAGCTGTCCTCTTGGGCTTACACAGAGCTGAGGGACACAAAGTCACAGGATAAAGCAAGAGGGACTTCAGGAGACCAGCAAGTCCAGCTACCCCTCTTCCCTACCTCCCTCCTCCATCCTCTTTCCTTTGGTTGCAGAGAACCTGGTGAAGAGTCAGCCTGTGTGTTTTTACTACAAGATGGTGTTGGATTGTCTAACAGGCAGCCCAGACTTGGGCTATCAGCAAAGCAGTGGCATTCAAGCGACCTACTTTCTTAAAGTTTTAAAGCATAGCCAGCCAGCCAGGTCATCATGGGAGATCCTGAAGTTTTCCTGGACTGTCTTGTGCTTACTTACAGGTTGGGGTTGTTTTAACCTGAATTTTATGTCACCTCTAAATAACTCAGTGCTGTGCTTAGGGCCAAAGGTCTTGCCCCAGAGGATCCCAGGAGGGACCATCCAGTGCTGGTGGTGGGAAAGAAGGGCAAGTTACACCAGTCACCCCGATGCCCAACCTGCCCTTGATGTTCACCATCTCTTCTCATCACACAACCCTGCCAGGGGTGGTTTTGTCCCTTCACAATAAGCTAAAGACAAGGACAGGCTCTCATCCAAGGTCACAAGTGGTGAGGAGAGAGAACACAGGATGTTCCTAGAGCCAACCTGTCTCAAAAAAAAATCTGAGCCCAGCCTGTCAATCAAGAGCCTTGACCCTGTCACTTTGAGCCCAGTCTTTGTCTTTCTCATCATTACAGCGAAGCCATTGAGGAAAAGATCTCTAAAGGGTTTCCAATTCAGTGAGGCAGCTTCTGAGTGCCCCGTGTGTGTTTGGCAGAGTTGAGGGGGCTGACGAAACAGATGTCGCACAGTCCATACCCCTAAGGGAGAGGACAGCTCTTCCCCTGGTGCCAAGACTCGGTCTTCATGATGCCATGCATGTCATAGCTGTCACACGTGTGACTGTTCCCAATGTTGTGTGATCCTCAGTAAGTCACTTTTGCCTCTGATCCTTGTTTCCCTCATCTATGGCCTTGAAGGATTTCCTTTATATATATGGTGCCCACACAGTGCCCACAGGGAAGCTGAGCAGCAAAAGACCCCAGAGCTTGCTGGCATTTCCAGTGGCTCTGCTGTCAGCAGCCTCCTGATTCTGGGGAAAGGCTTGGCCCTGATGGTTTGAATCCCATTTGTGATCACATACCATTGCCCTACCTGGAAGCAAATCTACTCCATGGTCTTATAGCTCATATACGATCTTAGAGCATGGGAGACTACTTGTCAGGCCTAGTCCTGTGTTTCTTATTTATTTATTTGAGAAAGAATGGACACATCAGGAGCTCTTGCTGTTGCAAATAAACTCCAGCCACATTATGCATCTGGCTTTACATGGGTACTGAGGAATCGAATGGAGGCCTTCAGGCTTTGTAAGCAAGCCCCCACGCCTGTATTCCCGAGATACCTGTCCCTGTCTCCCTCTCCCAGCTTTCTCTGCCTCATCTCTGGCTTTTCCATGGCTAGCAACACTCACCTGTTGAGTCCGGTCCACACTGGTGTCTGCTGTTTTCCACACCGGGTCTTGGTGGAGGCAGGCTGGGCGGAACCATGGGCCTGTGAAACCCTCAGGCCCCTCCTCCCAGGCAGGTCTCTTGGGCACTGTTCCTCAGGATGCCGCTCCCCTGGCTCTACACCCAGCACCCTCATGCCCGGCCCCCTCAGGGATCACTTCCTGGCATCTCCTACTTCATGTATGTGAGGGAGGTGGGTTCACCCGGGGGCTTTGTTGACAACAAGCAGATCTTCCTTAACAACTCTCAAGGGCCTAGAATTTCACATGAATGCTGTAGCCTTTGTTCTCATTATCCTCACAATATCAGGGGAGTTAGGAAGTAACAACAGAATAAGGGGAAGTGGGAAAAAGGAGCAAGAAGTCTTGGAAAGTGACCGGAGTGCTTAGCACTGAAACATCTCTATCACACCTTCCAAGGCTCAGGGTCCATTGCAGAAGAGGTGGCAGAAATAATGTAAGAGCCAAAGGAAGGGCAGGACTCCTTACAACATGCTCCCCCCAGACACAAAATGGCCTGAATATCCATGACCTCACAGTGCCTGACACTACACAAGACCATCATAAGAGGAGGAAAAGATCAAGACATCAAAATAAAAAGAGACTGCCGGGCGTGGTGGCGCATGCCTTTAATCCCAGCACTCGGGAGGCAGAGGTTGGAGGATCACCATGAGTTCGAGGCCACCCTGAGACTCCATAGTGAATTCCAGGTCAGCCTGGGCTAGAGTGAGACCCTACCTTGAAAAACCAAAAAATTAAAAAATTAAAAAATAAAATAAAAATAAAAATAAAAAGAGACTGATTGAGATGAGGAGGGGAAAGGATGGAGAATGGAGTTTCAAAGGGGAAAGTGGGGGGGCGAGGGAGGTTATTACCATGAGATGTTGTTCATAATCATAGAAGTTGTTAATTAAAATTTGGGAAAAAAAAGAGGTCTTGGAGGTAAAATAACACCTATTTTAACACTGATGGCTCAAGGCAGAGCTGGTGTCTAGATGCAGAACTCTATTTCCTGTGTAGGGCCTTGACCACTACAACAGGCTTGCATAGGGCTCAAAAGGATGAGATCTGGGGTTGCTAATAGAGAAGAGTCACCTATGTTCATTGGCTGGTTTTCATTAAGTTTTACAATCACACATAGGAAAACGATTATACCTTCCAGGGAAGTTTCTGGTTCCAGAAAGAGGCCTCCTTCGTCTTGGTTTACTCTTTCAAATCATCTATAGTTGTGGCGCCCTTCTTTGCCTGTTGATTCAGTGGCATGAGGACCCCAAATTTCACATGACGATATCAGCTCCCAGGTCAATGGCGTAATTATTCCAGGTCTGGTAGATGTATTGCTTTCTTAGTAACCTAAAAATATCAGGATCTCCCGGGCTGGAGAGATGGTTTAGTGGTTAAGGTGCTTGCCTGCGAAGGCTAAGGATCCATGTTCAACTCCCCAGATCCCATGTAAGCCAAACACACAAGGTGATGCATACACAAGGGCGTGTGTGAGCACAAGGTGGTGCATTGCGTCTGGAGTTTGAGTGCAGGGCCGAGGGACCCTGGCGCGCCAATTCTCTCTCTCTCATTAAAAAATCAGAATCTCAAGCCGGGCGTGGTGGCGCACGCCTTTAATCCCAGCACTCGGGAGGCAGAGGTAGGAGGATTGCCATGAGTTCAAGGCCACCCTGAGATGACAGAGTTAATTCCAGGTCAGCCTGGACCAGAGTGAGACCCTACCTCAAAAAAACAAAACAAAACAAAAAAATCGGAATCTCAGGTTGAGGAGAAGGAAGCAAATATTTCAGTCAGGCTCTTAGGGCTCATGAGAGAGGCACTCCTATTACCTTGGATCTCAGGCCCGTGTGTTTTGCACATAAGCACCTATTTTCAGTTGTCAGGCAGCACCCATAATACCCTTCCAGTTACTGTCACCCAGCCAGCACCCAAATTCAGTTTTCAGCGGGCTATTTCTTCATTCATCCAGCCTACCTACTTCTGAGTGATGGAGTGCGTTGGAAAATCTATGGCTCCTACGTGCATGAGACTTACTGCTTCACTTCTTTTGCTACGAACTGTGCTCCTTCATCAGCAGCGAGGTCATGTAGGTTATTATCAGGATGAATAAAGTGTGATGGTCTGAATATAAAATGTCCCCAGAAGGCTCATGTGTTAAGGGTTTGGCTGCCAGCCAGCGTGCTTTTGAGAAGTGACTGGGTCATAACAGCTCTCACCTCCTCAGTGGATTTATTCATTGATATATTCACAATTTGATTTACCTTCTTGGGAGGTGATATGAAGTGGGCCCAGGTGGCAGGACATAAGCCAGATGCACACAGTGGTATCTGCATCTTGAGTTCACGTGCACTGGAAAGCGGCCTTGGCATGCCCATTCTCTCTCTCTCTCCTTGCCAACAAATAAATATGAATAAACAATATATATTTTTTTAATTTATTTATTTGAGAGCGACAGACACAGAGAGAAAGACAGATAGAGGGAGAGAGAGAGAATGGGTGCACCAGGGCTTCCAGCTTCTGCAAACGAACTCCAGACGCGTGCGCCCCCTTGTGCATCTGGCTAACGTGGGACCTGGGGAACCGAGCCTCGAACCGGGGTCCTCAGGCTTCACAGGCAAGTGCTTAACCGCTAAGCCATCTCTCCAGCCCATTATTTTTTAACAACTAAATAAAAAGAAGATTTTTTTTCCAAAGCAGGAAACACTTTGCCTCAGGGCATGAGAAAAGCAAGGCCCTGACAGATAAGCTGCAATAAAAATATAAGAGGAGCAAAGGGTTCTAGAGTGCTAATTCCATAATGTTTATCCTTAGTTAACATGAGCCCAGTTATTTGTAATCAGCTCCCGAGGGCTGATGATGGGTTAAGGTATTGGCTTCTACTATCCAAACTCAAAAAAAAATCTGTCACGTATTAAGTTGACAACCTATTGAATAGAAGTCTTTATGCTTTCTTTAAGTCACAGCGAAAGTGCAGAAGACAGAAAAAAAAAATCCCCGTCTTCCAAGATTTTACTGAGAGAATCAGATACAAACAGTTAATTATTGGATTATGACCACAAACTCACTTTGGAAAGGCTTCATCTGCCCCTCATCTTGGGTTTCATGACACCTGCCTTGGGTTGCCAGCTCTCTTGAAACCAAGTCCTTAAACTTGTGTCTACTTTTGCATTCACTCAAAGTTCCACCAAGGGGCTGTTTCCTCCAGGGTTTTCTGTGCTATGAAGTGGCTCATGCACTTACCGAGTGGCATCCTCTCTTCTCTTCTTACGTGTGATTCTTCCTGACTCCGTGGGCACTGGCTACCTGACTCCTACTTCTAAATAGGTTGTAGTAGATCATGGAAGCCCACCACGGCCACTGCCACAACTAGGAAAGCCTGGGTAAATTACATCAATCAGGGTTTTTTTTGGGGGGGTCCAACTAGGCAGGGAAACATGGGCATGAGAAAAACCAGCAAGTCTTTGGTCAGCCAAAAAAGGCTAACAAGGGCTGGAAAGATGACGTAGCAGTTAAGGTGCTTTCCTGCAAAGCCTAAGGATTAAAGTTTGACTCTCCAGATCCCACGTAAGTCAGACGCACAAGGTCACACATGCTCACAAGGTGGCACACGCATCTAGAGTTTGACTGCAGTGGCTGGAGGCCCTGACACACCATTTCTCTCTCTCTCTCTCTCTCTCTCTCTCTCTCTCTCTCTCTCTCTGTCTCTCTCTTTCTTTCTCATAAAAAAAAGGCTAACAAACCAGGTGGCATGGTATACATCTGTAACCCCAATTCAGGAGTTTAAGGTCACTGTTAACTGCATATACAGTTTGAAGCCAACCTGAGAAGCATGTCTCAAAAAAAAAAAAAAAAAAAGAAAGAAAGAAAAAGAAAGAAAAGAAAACTAAACAAAAATAAATAGAATAGGGAGGCAGAGGTAGGAGGATCACTGTGAGTTCGAGGCCACTCTGAGACTACATAGTGAATTCCAGGTCAGCCTGAGCTAGAGCGAGACCCTACCTCAAAATAAAGAAATAAAGAAATAGAATAACTCAACTACCCAAATATCCATGAACCGATGCATGGCTATCCAAAATGTGGTATATCCATACAGTGGACTGTTAGCCATGAAAAGAACAAGTGAATGAACCTTTACAAATTAGACTACATAAAATAAGCCATATATAAAAAGCTATCTAATGTATGATTCCGTTTATAAGGAACTTTCTGAACAGGCAGATATATATATAACTCATGTTCCTCAGGGGCAGAGAATGGGAAGTGGGCTGCCTGATAAACAAGGACTTCTGGGGGTGAGGAAAATGCATCATAACTTATTAGTGGTAATCGGTGTACAACCTATTAAGAACCATTAGTGTTTTAAATAATTTAAATAGTGACTCTTAAGTTATAAAACTTTACTTTAAAAGTATTCATAGCAGATTTTACCTATAGTTCTCCAGTGGAAACAACAGTAGAATGTAGTATATTCATACAATGGAGTGCTACGTGGCAACCAAAAAAGAATGTTGAATTACTTGAATTACTGCTATATGCAGGAAGACACATTTGAAATAATTGTCATAATATTGGATGAAAGAAAGCACAGCTAAAGCTTATATACTATGTGATACTATTTAGACGAAGATCAAAACCATAAAAAAAAGTTCATCTATGCATACAGAGGTCATAACAATGACATTGTGCACAGGATTGACTGGGTTTGGGATGAGGAGGCTTCTGAGTGGCTGGAAATATGCTATGTATGTCCCTATATGTTTAACTGATCTCTGTGTCCTTTTTCTAAAAGTTTAATTTATTTATTTGAGAATGACAGAGAGAGAGAGAGAGAATGGGTGCGCCAGGGCTTCCAGCCTCTGCAAACGAACTCCAGACGCATGCGCATCCTTGTGCATCTGGCTAACGTGGGACCTGGGGAACCGAGCCTCGAACCGGGGTCCTTAGGCTTCAAGGCAAGCGCTTAACCGCTAAGCCATCTCTCCAGCCCTCTGTGTGTCTTTGTATCTAGCTGTTTATTGTGTTTGTCGTACTCAGGCATTCGCCAGCAGCCCACCATTCCAAGCCTGTCCTGCCTCCAGGACCCCTCGCCGTGTCCTAGTGCTTCTGGGACATATTCGAGATGCTCCCCCTTCCACCGGCCTTCAGTGGTCCTCGCTGGCTGGGGGGAGCGGGGAGCTGTCGAAGTTCCTGTGCTTCACTTTTCCACCATGACGATCACACTGCATTGTCCCAGTCTACTCACGTGGCTGTGGCTGTACCAGCCAGGAGCACTTTCAGGGTGGTAATGGGGCCTGATTGTTTCTACTGAGTAATGCGCCTCCACCCTTCCTGGGAGCCTGGGCTGCAGACAGGAGCGCAATGCACTCCCTCAACTTGTCCCATTTCGCTGATGAATCATGAAATAGCAATGAAGGAGCCATTAGTGGTGAAATCGTTTTAACCTAACCTCTTCATCACACAGCAGGAGGCCCCGAAGGAGGCTCGGAAATGAGCTGCAATTGTCCCAAGTCACAGGGAGAGTGCGTGAAAGCACCAAAGCCGGGTGATCCATGAGAGAGAGGTCCCGCCTGGAGCCAGCTGCCCCACCGAGTCAGTCCACAGGGCACTGGCCAGTTGAGGCTTTTGTGTTCAAGCACAGTTTGCTCCCCAGAGCCACCGTTCCAGTAGAACAGGCCAGAGCGCCACAGCGCAGCAGCTGTGGCCAGAAAGGAGGACCAAAAAATGTTTTAGCACGAATTTGCTATTTGAGATTTCCAAAAAAAAAAAAAAAAGCGTTGGCACAGCGTGGTAGCAAAAAATCAGAACACTCTGGACCTTTTTTAACCTTTATTTTGTAGTTCAGGAGAAGTGATTTTGTTTTAATTACATATTACAGTGTTGTTCTGGTACTTTGGGCTACTAATGGTATTGTTGTGGGGCCCTTTCCCTGGTAGGATTTCTCCTGTTGGAATGGCCCGAGAACTGTGCCAGAAAGAGGAAGAAACTCATCACCTAAGTGTCTAGCCAGGGGGTACTGAGGCTCCTTCAACAAATGAAAAATCCAAGGGTCAGGGAAGGCCAGGGCCTCCTCAAGGGCCTCAGCCTGTGAGGGTGAGAAGAAAAGATGTTTTTGCAGGTGAATTGCTGCAAGGAAAGGTCTGAGCCCCATTTGGCAACCAGGAAAAGTCCTGGCTGCTGGACCATCCTTCCTGCTTTCTATTTCTTTGGGCTTCTCAGCCTTAGCTTTTCCATCTGTAAAATGGGGACTTCAGAAAAGATGGTCTCTTCCAGGTTAATACATATTTCGTTTTTCTTTCTTTCTGTTTTGTTTTTGTTTGTTTTTTGAAGTAGGTTCTCACTCTATCCCAAGCTGCTCTGGCATTCACTATGTAGTTTCAGGCCGGTCTTGAACTTACAACAATCCTCCTACCTCAGCCTCCCGTTGGGATTAAAGGCATGTGCCATCATGCTCAACTCAATGCACACGTCTGAGATCCTCTGTGAATCTGGTAGCAAAAGAGGTTTGAAGATTAATGTCTCATGGCCCAAGCTGTGGTTAGCAAGATGGCCAGCAAGTGTTCTCCCATTTTTTTTATGGGAGAGAGAGAAAAAAAAACATTGGCACAGCAGGGCCTCCAGTTGCTGCAAGTGAACTCCAGACGTGTGCGCCACCTCGTGTGCATCTGTCACTTTGTGCCTGTGGCTTACATGGGATCTGGAGAGTCCAACATGGGTCCTTAGGCTTTGCAGACAAGCGCCTTAACTGCTAAGCCATCTCTCCAGCCCCTCTTCCATTTTTTGCATATATGCGTGTGGTATTTGTGTATGTTTGGACACATGTATGTGAGTGTACATACATATGTATGCATACATTTGTGGAGGCTTAAGGTTGACATCACACATCTTTCTTGATCCATTTCCACCTTATTTTTTGAGGTAGGGTCCCTTACTGAACCCACAGCTTATCAAGTCAGCTATACTAGCCGGTCTCTGGGATCCTCATTTCTCTGCCTCTGACACACATGTGCATGTGTGTGCATGCACACACACCAGCATTGGGGCTATATAGGCACACGCCACCATTCCCGGCTTTTATGTGGGTGTTAGGGATCAGAACTCAGGTCCTCAGGCTTATGCAATAAGTGCTTTACCCACTGAGCCAGCTCTTCTCCCATTTTCTTTTTTTAAATTCAGCGCTTCAGTCTTAGTGTCATTGCATCTCATGATGACCTGCAAATCCACGCAGGGTTCTCATGAGGTTCCCCCTGTACTGTTCCCACAGAACCAGAGCAGGGTATGTGTGAGGCCCAGAACGGAGGTCCACTAACTTTGAAAAGCCCTGGTTTCCATCCTCACTCTACACTCCTCCTTTCTCTCTGACCTGCAGTTCCTCTGCTGGGGAAGGGTGTCCCCATGAGATGTCTTCAGGTCTATTGTCATGGACTGTGCCTCCTTGTGAGTCTGAAGATGTGGTCTTCAGGCACCTGCATATGACTGCTCACCCCTGCCTGGCCTGGCCTCCTGCTCCAGGGTCACACAGACCAGGGGCACAGCTGGTGTGCTTCTGGGGGGGTGTGGCATTCACAGATCAGGTGTGTATTCATGGACTCTGCCCATGACCCAACATGTCCCTTGTCTTTCCAAGCCTGTCTCCCACCCCAGCCTTTGCCGGCTTCTGGGCATTCCAGAGCCCATCTCACCTGCCAAGTCTGGTCCACCTAGGTGTCTTGTGTGGTGCCGTCACACCCAGCTTTGGTGGGAAGAGCCAGGTAGGAGCAATACCACGCAGACCAGTAAACTTTGGCCCTTCCCTGAAGCCAGGTCTGCTGGGGCCCTTCCCTCAAGCTGGAGGTCCTATGGGACCAAACTCGCCAGCTAGACATCAATTTCCCAGGGTTGTGTGAATCTTGGCTCTGGGGTTTGCTGGTAATGAAACACCGCCCGTGATAAGCCTCGTGGGCCCTAGAACTTTATCACCACTGGAACTGTTTTCTCATCTCGACCTCACAGCCACCAGGGAGGAGAAATCAAGCTTGTCTGTTTCTTGACATCCGAGGAAACCTACCTCTAGGGAAGTGGAGTGATTTGCCCAAACTCACCAGAGGTGGAGAGAGGCAGGAGCTGGGACTTGGACTGAGGCTCCAGTTCTGGTCCAGCAGCCAGCATGTCACCTATTGTCTGAGTCCTGAATCTGATGAAACCTCCCTTTCCTTATGTGCAAAAAAAAAAAAAAAAAAGGGGGGGGGTTTAATGCTATTTCAGTGTTTCCTATGTCACAGGTGACTGGGCATGGTAGAGGCTTCACCCAAGAGCCTAAGCAGTGAACAAGCAAGAGCCATTGTGATAAGCAAGCCCCTTCAACGGCTGAGCCACTTCGCAGCGGGAGCTAGTTTCTTGTGACGTCCCGTAGGGCCGAGCCCTGCTGCCTGAGTGTGCACCGCGTGCTGCTCCTGCGTGAAGAAGAGCTTGCCCAGAGTTACGAGGGGGGCATATTTGCCCCAGCTGCAGGCAAGTCAAAAGCAAAAGCCCCGGGGCCCCCGCCTCAGTCTTTCTCATTTCTTCCTTTAGCTTCAGCGCTGTTTCTGACGCTGTCCCTCTTACTGATGCATATATGATGTCAACAATGAAAAAAATTCTCAAGTAGTAAGTATACATCCGCACGATGAATGACTTTCATCAACACAGAGCACTGTTAAGTGCAAGTTCTCTTCCTAATTATTCCTTCCCATCGTGCCTCTGCTGGCCCCAGATAGTCACCATTCCTGATTTGGTATGTTTCTCCCAGACTTCCTCTCTCTCTCTCTATAAATATATATATATATATATATATATATATATATATAATTTTATTTTTTGGTTTTTCAAGGTAGGGTCTTACTCTAGCCCAGGCTGACCTGGAATTCACTCTGTAATCTCAGGGTGGCCTCGAACTCACGGCAATTCTCCTACCTCTGCCTCACGAGTGCTGAGATTAAGGGAGTGTGCCACCACACCTGGCATTTTTCTTTTTTTTTTTTTTTTTTGAGGTAGGGTCTCACTCTATCTCAGGCTGACCAGGAATTCACTCTGGAGTTTCAGGCTGACCCCAAACTCATGGTGATCCCTCTACCTCAGCCCCCCAAGTGCTGGGATTAAAGGCATGTGCCACCGCATCTGGCTTCTTTTAGACTTTTCTAAGCATAACAACTTGTGTTCTCTTTTTTTATGAGAAAGAAAGTGAGAGAGAAAGAGTGAAAGAGAGAGAGAATTGGTGCACCTGGGCCTCCAGCCACTGCAATCAAAGTCCAGATGCGTGTGCCACCCAGTGCTCATGTGTGACCTAGCGTGCTTGCGTCACCTTGTGTGTCTGGTTTATGGAGACCTAGAGAATCGAACATGGGTCCTTAGGATTCACAGGCAAGCACTTTAACCACTAAACCATCTCCCCAGCCCTTTTTGTTTTTATTCTAATCATTTTATTAATTTTAAAGTCAGCATACAAAATCATGGGTTTCATTATGCCATTTTCGTACATGTGTCTAATTGTACTTTCCTCATGTTGACCTCCCAGTACCTTATGTTGCCCCTGTTACCCACTTCTGCTGGCACCTTTCTTCCCCTAAGTAGTGCCCCTTCTGCTTCCATCACACAGACACACACGTAGTCAAATCCAGATTCCATATACCAGAGGGAACAAGAGATATTTATCTCTATTGTCCACCATTACTTTCCTGTCCCCTTCTTTTAGGCCCTTCCTCTACCCAGTCTTCCTTTTACTTTCATCTTGCACACATGTATATAGATGCATATATACACATATGTATGCATGCATTTACATTTTCATTCTGCACACGAGAGGAAAACACGTGTCTTTGTGAGACTTACTTTTAAAATTTTTTTAAAGATATTTATTTATTTGACAGAGAGAGAGGGAGAGAGAGTGAGAATGGGCACGCCAGAACCTCCAAGCCACTACGAATGAACTCCAGACGCGTGTGCCACCTTGTGCATCTGGCTTACATGGGTCCTGGGGAATCGAACCTGGGTCCTTTGGCTTTGCAGGCAAACGCCTTAACTGCTCAGCCATCCCTTCCAGCCCATTGCTTTTTTTTTTTTTTTTTTTTTAATTTTTGAGGCTGGCTTATTTTGCTCATGATGAGCTCTAGTTCCAACCATTTTTTTTCCTTAAATTGTGTAATTTTGTTCTTATTCATTCATGGCTGAATAAAGCTCCATCATGTATGCAATCTTTTCTTTATCCATCCATTTGTTCAAGGGCATCTAGGCTGATTCCATATCTCGGCTCTCATAAGTAGTATTGGAGTAAGCATGAATGCGCAGCTATCTCTGTGGCATGAGGACGTTCAGTACCTGTCCGGTGGTTGCATAGCTGGAACACATGGTAGTTCTAGTTTTCTGTTTCCGGGACCTCTATTTGGTGTCCACATTGGCTGTATTAATTCATACTCCCTCCAACAGTGTGCAAGGGGTCCTTTTGACCTGTGTCCTCGCCGGCATTCACTGTTGTTTGAGTTCTTACTGACAGCCAGCTCAGCGCAGTGTTGATTTGTGCCTCCCTGATGGGTCAGGATGTTGACCATCTGTACATACATGTGTTGGCTACTTGCCTGTGTGCTTTTCAGAGCTGTCTGTTCAGTTTATTGGCCCATTTATTGATTGGATTACTTTATTTGGGGGCTTAACTTTTTTTTGTTATTTTTATTTATTTATTTGAGAGCAATAGACAAGGAGAGAAAGAGGCAGATATATATAGAGAATGGGGCACACCAGGTCCTCCAGCCACTGCAAATGAACTCCAGATGTATGCACCTCTTTGTGCATCTGTTTAACGTCGGCCCTGGGGAATCGAGCCTCGAACCAGGGTCCTTAGGCTTCACAGGCAAGCGCTTAACCACTAAGCCATCTCTCCAGCCCAACTTTTAAAGTTATTTATAGGTTCTAGATGTTACTCTTCTGTCAGAGGCATAGCTGACAAACAAATTTTCCCCTGTAGGCTATTAAAAAAAAATTATTTAGGCCAGGTGTGGTGGCGCATGCCTTTAATCCCAGCACTCAGGAGGCATAGGTAGGAGGATTGCCATGAATTTGAGGCCACCCTGAGACTCCATTGTGAATTCCAGGTCAGCCTGGACTAGAGTGAGACCCTACTTCAAAAAAACAAAACAAAAAAAATTTATTTATTCAGTTAGTTAGTTAGTGATTTGATGAGAAAGAGAGAGAGAGAGAGAGAGAGAGAGAGAGAGAGAGAGAGAGAGAATGGGCACTAGGGCCTCTTGCTACTGTGAATGAATTCCAGATGCATGAATTGAACCTGGACCAGCAGGCTTTGCCAGCAAGCACCTTTAACTGCTGAGCAATCTCTCCAGCTTGTCACTCTGTAAGTGGTTTCCTTTGCTATACAAATGCTTTTTAGTTTCCAAATTATTCTTGCTATTATTTTCTAACCTACTCGAGTTCTCTCCAGAAAGTCCTTGCCTATGCTTATATACTGAAGTATTTCCCCTGTATTTTTTTCTCTAGCAGTTTCAGAGTTTCATGCGTGCTCCACATTGTACACATGTGCGACCCCGTGCATATGCGTCACCTTGTGCCTCTGCTTACATGGGTTCTGGGGAGTCAAACCTGGCTCCTCAGGCTTTTGAGGCAAGCACCTTAACCACTAAACCATCTCTTAGCTCTTACACTAAGGTCTTTGATTCATTTTGAATCGATATTTGTATAGGATAAGAAATAGGAGATCTAGTCTTTTTAGATATGAATATCTGGTTTTCCCAACATCTTTTGGTTGAAGGGGTTATTTTGTCTCCAATACATGTTTTTAGCACCTTTAAAAAAATCAATAACATTCACTTGCTTGGTATATTTATTTCTGTCCTTTTATGTATGTATATTGTTGCTTGTGAGGGATGTTTCTTCCACACATCCAACAGATTGTGTTTTTGTTGTGGGGGGTGTTGAGGTAGGGTCTTGCTCTAGCCAGGCTAATCTGGAATTCATTATGTAGTCTGAGGCTGGCCTTGAACTCGTAGTCATCCTCCTACCTCTACTTCTCCAGTGTTGGGATTAAAGGTATGCACCACCATGCCCAACCAGATCTTTTTAAAAAACATTTTATTTATTTATTTGACAGAGAAAGAGGGAAAGAGAGAGAGAGAGAGAGAGAGAGAATGGGAGTGCCAGGGCCTCCAGCCACTGAGACAAACTCCAGATGCATGTGCCCTCTTGTGCAGCTGGCTAACATGGGTACTGGGGAATCAAACCTGGGTCCTTTGGTTTTGCAGGCAAATGCCTTAACCGCTAAGCCATCCCTCCAGTCCCAGATCTTGATTTTAATCTGGTCAACTGCTCTGCATACTTCAGTTGCAGAGATAAGATCACTAACATTTAAGGTTATTATTGAGAGAGGGGTTGGCTGATTCCTGTAACTTTGTTGGTTATCTCCCTTGTTGGTTAGAATATTTGTTATTTTTTCCCCCTTATTCACATTAGGGCTTTGTTGTCTTACTATGTTGGGCATGAGTGAATCTTTCCTATTCTTCTTTTTTCATCTATTCTCACAGTATGTGTTCTATCCTCTGTTGTCTTAATTTAGACTTTCTTTCTCTTCTATGTACAGAATCCCTTTTCATATCTTCTGCAATGCTGGCTTGGTAGTCATGAATTGGTTTCATTTGTGCTTCTATTTGGATGACTTTATTTTTCCACCAAATTTCAAAAATAACTGTGCTAAGGTATAGTAATCTTGATTGGCAGTTATTTATTTTCATTGTTTAAAATATAATGTTCCACACACTTGGGTCTTTAAGATTTCTGCTATCATATCTGTAGTTATGCTGATGGGTTTGCCTTTGTATGTGAGTTAACATATTTCTCTTACAGCTTTTAATATTGTCTCATTTTTCTACAGCCTTAACATTTTAACTCTCATGTTCACATCTAGGGGAAGATAGATAGATAGATAGATAGATAGATAGATAGATAGATAGATAGATAGATAGATAGATGATAGATAGATAGATAGATGGGACAGTAACTGATACAGATACATCCTTAGAAATAGAACTTCTGGGCCGAGTAGTCACAACATTTTATTTTAGTTTTAAATATTTTATTTATTTATTTGAGAGAGAGAAAGAGAAAGAGAGAGAGAGAGAGAGAGAGAGAGAATGGTCACGTCAGGGCCTCCAGCCACTGCAAATGAACTCCAGACGCCTGTGCCCCCTTGTCCTGGGTAATCAAACCAGGGTCCTTAGTATTCACAGGCAAACACCTTAACCATTAAGCCATTTCCCCAGCCCCTCATCACATTTTTTTTGTTCATTTTTTATTTATTTATTTGAGAGTGACAGAGACAGAAAGAGGCAGAGAGAGAGAGAGAGAGAGAGAGAGAGAGAGAGAGAGAAACAGAATGGGTGTGCCAGGACTTCCAGCCACTGCAAACGAACTCCAGACCCGTGCGCCCCCTTGTGCATCTGGCTAACATGGGTCCTGGGGAATCAAGCCTCGAACCGGGGTCCTTAGGCTTCACAGGCAAGCGCTTAACTGCTAAGCCATCTCTCCAGCCCTGAATCTCTTAATTTAAAAGCAACAGTTGGATGGATTGTTCTGTTTCCTGGTTTTTATTTTTTTATTTTTTGGTTTTTCAAGGTAAGGTATCACTCTAGCCCAGGCTGACCTGGAATTCACTATGGAGTCTCAGGGTGGCCTCGAACTCACGGCGATCCTCCTACCTCTGCCTCCCCAGTGCTGGGATTAAAGACGTGCACCACCACGCCTGGCAAGGTTTTTAAAGTTTTGAATGTTTTATTTATTCCCGAGAGAGAGGCAGACAGATAGAATGAGAGAGATAGAGAGAATGGCTGTGCCAGGTCCTCCTGACATTGCAAATAAACTCCAGACACTGGTGCATCTGGCTTTATGCAGCTACCCAGGCTGTCAGGCTTTGCTATCAGGCACCTTTAAAGCTGAACCATCTCTCTAGCCTGTTTCCTGTTTTTACAACCCTACAGAGATCCTTAATAAATCTTAAGAAGCCAGGTTTTGGTAGTGTATGAATGACTACAGTCTTTTTGGAATGTGTGATGGAAACTGATAAAAGGGCTTGGGCCAAAAAAAAACCCAAAAAACAAGTGGAGGCAACCGTTGGAAAAATTGCAATAAGCAGGGAAAAAAAATAAGGAAGATTTATATTCTTTTTTAAAATGTTTACTGTTTTATTTTGCTTTACATAAGAAAATGAACGAAAACAGAAAAGTAAAACCATTGGCAAAGATTTATTTGTAAAAAGATAACCTTCAAAGACCTACTACCATAACATTGTAGATGGAAATGTGATTTATTTTATGACTTCTGAGAACAAAGCTGTTCTCATGCTTCTAGGAAATGACTTATTGTTTTGTAGGCATGGTAGCAAATAATAATCAGAACTTGTTTGAATTATTTCATTGCTCAGTGACAGCTCGGGGACAGTTCATTGGTCACTCAAAACAGCTTCAACTTCTGCAGCTGGAGGCAAACCAATCCTTAAACATTCTCACCCCAAAGGCCCACCAGCTCCTGCCCTCTGGATGTTATGGTGGAAATAGGAAATGTCCCCTGTAGTCTCTTGTGCTTTGGCCCTGGTTGACAGTTGGTAGCTATGGGGAAGTAATTAGATCCGGAGGGCTCTGACCCAATCATTGGATTAATCCCTTCATGAGTTCTTTTTTTAAAAAATCATTTATTTATTTATTTGACAAAGAAAGGGAGAGAGAGAGAGAGAGAGAATGGGCACGTCAGGGTCTCCAGCCACTGCAAACGAACTCCAGACTGCGCCCCTTGTGCATCTGGTTAATGCGGGTCCTGGGGAATCAAGCCTTGAACTGGGGTTCTTAGGCTTCACAGGCAAGCACTTAACCACTGTAGCAGACAGATTCAAGTTCACTGAGATCAACTTCCAGACCAGGCACAGTTATGGAGGAAGGGATATTTATTGAAGCTTACAGACCCAGGGGAAGTTCCATAAAAGCAGAAAAAGCTGGCCTGCCTTCACAGGACCAAGCAAAGAGAGAGGAAGCACCGGCCAAAAAGCCAAAAGCCACATAGCACAGTACACTTCAGGAACTCCAGCTAGACACACCTTGCATATCTTTAGATTGAAATCTGAAACCCACCACCACACCTTAAGTTCCACCCAGTGACACTCTCTGCCAGGTGGCTGCAGATGCAAATTGCAAACAAATAAAAAACTGAATATGGGCTGGAGAGATGGCTTAGCGGTTAAGCGCTTGCCTGTGAAGCCTAAGGACCCCGGTTTGAGGCTCGGTTCCCCAGGTCCCACGTTAGCCAGATGCACAAGGGGGCGCAAGTGTCTGGAGTTCATTTGCAGAGGCTGGAAGCCCTGGCGCGCCCATTCTCTCTTTCCTTCTATCTGTCTTTCTCTCTGTGTCTGTCGCTCTCAAATAATAAATAAATAAAAAATGGACAAAAAATATTAAAAAAAACTGAATGTATTGGGGGCCATCTATTCGAATCACCACAACCGTCAAGCCACCTCTCCAGCCCCCTTCATGAGAGCTTAACGTGAAGGCTGTCAGAGACCACTGTTGTGCTCCCCATGCCTGATCATGCACACAGCATTCTGCATCAAGAATGCCTGTGCGGGCAGGAGAGATGGCTCAGTGGTTAAAGGTGCTTGCATGAAAACCCTGACAGCCTGGGTTCAATTCCCCAGTACCCATGTAAAGCCAGATGCACAAAGTGGTGTGTGCGTCGGGAATTAGTTTTCAGTGGCAGGAGGGCTTGGTGCACCTATTCTCATTCTCTCTCTTTCTCCCTTGCAAATATATATATATATATATATATATATATATGTATATATATATATATATATATATATATATTTAAATAAAAAGAATGCCTATGTGGCAAGAGTTGCACAGGCATGGGTGCAAAGGCAGATAAAGGAATGCAGTCTAACCCAAATTAGGTAAAGAAACTGAATCCTAATCACAGGTCCTATGCTCTGTTTGTTCCAGCTCAATTCCTTCCTAGCAAACCTGTTATCTTAGAGCCTCAAGCTATAAATCAAGGCAGTTTTCTCAAGACAGCCTGTATTATGTCAAGGTCTTTATTTGTGATGCACAGGTAAAGCTATACCTGCGTACGCCTAAGAATAAAAACAGCGTGGGGCAAGATTCAGTGCCTCTGATCCTGGTTGGGACAGAGAGCCCCGTGTTTCCCCCACTTTTGTATGTCTAATTGGGTGCTGTTTCTTTGACTATGCCTTACTGTCCCCCTTCTAGGACCTGAACCCTGCCGCACTGGTTGTAGCAGAAGACATCGTTGGAAGGTAATGAAGAACAAGAGGTGGGGGGTGCTTGCTTGAAAAACCCAAAGACAGGGGTTCTGTTCTCCAGTACCCCCCCAAAAAAACCAGATGAACAAAGTGGTACATGCATCTGGAGCTCATTTGCAGTGGTTGGAGGCTCTGGTATGCCCATTCTCTCTGCCTCCCTTCTCTCTTCCCACCCTCTCTTTCTCTCTCTCTCTGCTTGCAATTAAAAAATACTTTTTAAAGGAGCTTGCTTTTTAAAAAAGGAGAAAAAGAGTTTGGGCTAGGTGAAATACACAAGTCACTGGGAGCCTGTTTGTGGCTCTATTTGCCGTAGCCCCTTCCTGTAATTCTCTAACTGCTTCTTATCCACAACGAGGTAAAGAAAATCCTTGACCACACTCTCCCATGATGTTGGTGAACCCTCTGAAACTGTGAGCCAAAACAAATCATTTCTCCTTTAAGTTGTTTCTGTCAGGTATTTTGGTCACAGCTCTGAGAAAACTGACTCCCTATTTTCTACAGCCCTGTGCTGCTTAGAAGCAAACCGTGTCATGCAGCATAGCTTGCCGTGCTCAAGCTACTGATAAATTCAGTCTTTTGTTCTGAATACTGAGCGATGGTAAGCATTTCTTATCTGTGCGATTTGTATTTGCCTCACCTTTATGCGTCTGGCTTACATGGGATCTGGAGAGTCAAACATGGGCCCTTAGGCTTCGCAGGCAAGCGCCTTAACCACTAAGCCATCTCTCCAGCCAGCTTCTAGGCTTCTTAACTATATAATTCTCAGAAGCAAGGGGTTTCTTCCTCAATAACCCCATGGTGAATACCAACAATTACACTGAGGAGACCCTCATTAAAATAGGGACAGGGATGAGGGGATATAAAAGGATAACATGAGGGGAATAGGACCAAAACATGATTTGTTCATATAGTAAAGTTCATAGTTAGTAATATTTATTATAAAAAGAAAATTGGGAAACAATGCAATTTTTTTTTAACAGAAAAGGAGAGAAAGCCTGTGCTTGGGAAAATCATAGATACTAGAAGGGAAAGCTGCTATTGTTTACCTAAATGGACATGTTGTGTCCATCAATTTGTCTTCGAAATATTTACGTTTGTGCCCATAAATTTTTTTGCTGCTCTCACATTTCTTTCTGCAGTTGACATTGACTACTGGGAAACTAAAAACTCATCAAAATATAAGTATCTGTTGAGTGCTCACCACTGCATGAGATATCTCTGACATACTCTCCAAGGCTCAGGAAATATTGCAAAAGAGAGGATGGATAGAATGGAAGAGCCAGAAGATGGGGAGGAGTGCTCTGAAACAACATCTTTCGGAATTAGGTGTTGCGGTCATGACCTCATAGTGGCTGTTGTTACCTGCATAACACCCTCAGAATATTGAGGCCATCAGCATTCTATCACAGATGTAGAGGAAAGCAAAAAAAAAAAAAAAAAGTTCTACTTTCCTTTGTTATTTCTTCTGTAATCCATTGATTGTTTAGGAGTATGTTGTCTAATTTCCATGTTAATGGAAGTTGCACTTAGTAATAAAGATTTTAGAACTTTAAAGTTATCATATAATCTGGAAGTGGTGGTATATGCCTATAAGATACCTTGTGAGGCTGAGGCAGGAAGACTGTGAGTTCAAGGCCAAATTTGGGGAACATAAAGATAAGCTACCCTGGGCTGGAGGGATGGCTTAAGGGTTAAGGTGCTTGCCTACAAAGCCAAAGGACCCAGGTTTGATTCCCCAGGACCCACTTTAGCCAGATGCACAAGGGGACACACACGTCTGGAGATAGCTTGCAGTGGCTGGAGGCCTTGGCATGCCCATTCTCTCTCTCTCTCTCTCTCTCTCTCTCTGTCAAAATAAATGAATAAATAAATAAATAAATATTTTAAAAATGACCTACCCCAATTAAAAAAAAAAAACCCACACAGACAATAGGCAGGTTATTTTAAAGAAATTTCTTAGAACAAAAATAAAAGCCAGAGTATGAGATTATGACACCTTCAAAGAAGAAATTAGATCTTAATGCAGACAACTCTGATGTGGTGGTTTGCATGTGGAATCTCCATAACCTCATGTGTGTGTGGGATTAAGCCTTATACTGGATCCCCAGAGCAGATTGAACTTTGGGGAGGTGGAGCCTTGCTGGAGGAGGTGTGTCACTGGGGGCAGGATCTTGGATTTTATTGCCCAGTCCTTCCCCACCCCACACCAGAGCTATTTAGCTCACTCTTGCTGCTGTGACAAGATGTGACAGCCTGATGTCTGCTGTTGCCATGCCTTCCTTGTCATGATGAATCTTCCCTTCACAACTACAAGCCAAAATAAACATTTTGCTTTCATAAACTGCTTCTGGTTGGGTGTTTTGTCCCAGCAATAATAAGAAGTTAACTGCTATATCTGGGATTATATATATGATAAGTGTATCATGCTATTTGAAATACAAACAGAAATCACTAAATAAGAATTTGGCATACCTATTTTATTTGCCACTAAGAGGATGTGTAGAAGAAATGGTATCATTTATAAATATTCTCCTTGTAATAGAACTATAACCTCGGGACTTCAAAATAACTTCATAAATAAATATATGTATATTAGTCTGATTGCCATTGTGGTGGCAAAATACCTGAGAAAACTGACTTAAAGAAAAGATCTGTTTTGGCTTAAAGTTTCAGAGGTTTCAGTCCTTTTTCCAGTTGACTCCATTTGCTTTTTAAAATTTTTTATTTTATTTATTTGCAAGCAGAGAGAGAGAGAGAGACAGACAGACAGAGAGAATGGGCACACCAGGACCTCCAGCCACTGCAAACAAACTCCAGACGCATGAGCCACCTTGTACATCTGGCTAATGTGGGTCCTGGGGGATCGAACCTGGGTTCTTTGGCTTCACAGGCAAATGCGTTAACCATTAAGCCATTTCTCCAGCCCTCCATTTGCTTTTTTAGGCAAAGCAACCCTGAAGAGCCTGACAGAAGAAAGCTGCTCAACTCGTGGTGGCCATAAGGCAGAGGGAGCTGGAGAGGATGAGCCAGGGACAGGATCTAGTCCCCAAGAGCACACTCTCCATGGACCCGTGCCCATTCATCAGATACCACCTCATAAGTTTGCATTGCCTCCCAATAGCCTTTTTTTTTTTTAAATTTTTTTATTTATTTTTATTTGAGAGCGACAGATACAGAGAGAAAGACAGGTAGAGGGAGAGAGAGAGAATGGGCGCACCAGGGCTTCCAGCCTCTGCAAACGAACTCCAGACGCGTGCGCCCCCTTGTGCATCTGGCTAACGTGGGACCTGAGGAAATCAAGCCTCGAACCGGGGTCCTTAGGCTTCACAGGCAAGCGCTTAACCGCTAAGCCATCTCTCCAGCCCCCAATAGCCTTTTAACTATGAACCCATCAATGGGTGAATCCACTGATGAGGTCAAAGCCCTCATGATCTGGTTATTTCCCAAAATTTGTATCTTTGAATATTGCTGCATTGGAGACCAAGCCAAAAACACAAGAGCCACTGGGAGAAATTTCAGACCCAATCATAGCAGTATTTTCTCTAAGTGCAATGGAAGTCAGTTTTACTCCCAATGGTTTGATTAGGTTTAGAAGACTTTTAAAGTAGCTTACTTAGAATTCATCTTTTAAATATTTTTTAAATTTTTCTGTGAGAGAATGAGGCAGAGGAAGAGGGAGAGAAAGAGGGAGAGAGTGGGCACGCCAGTGCCTCCAGCCACTGCAAACGAACTCCAGATGCACGTGCCACCTTGTACATCTGGCTTACATGGGTCCTGGGGAATCAAATGGGGGTCCTTTTGCTTTGCAGGCAAGCGCCTTAACCAATAAGCCATCTCTCCAGCCCTTAAAATTCATTTTTTAAAAATATCTCTGTGTGTATGTGTGTGTGAGAGAAAGAGAGAGAGAGAGATGTAGGCATGTGCATGCCACGTGTGCATGTGAGATCAGTGGACAACTTCAGGTATTGGCCCTCAACGTCCATCTAGTGTGGAAAGGTCTCTCTTTGTTGGTCCCACGGCACCCACCAGACTAGTTGGTCCATTAGTTTCTGATTCTCTTGTCTCCATCTCCCATCTCATTGGAGGGTGCTGGGGTTGCAGTTGTATGCCCCAGTTCCCCAGCTTTTATATGGGTATTGTGGAATCGGGCTGCATGGAAGTTTGTGTTTCTGGCTCTTTTTCATTGATTATAATATTTTTGAGGGTTCTCCATGTTGTAGCATATATTAGGACTTTTTAATGGTGAATGATACTTTATGGTACATATAGACATAGATAATTATAGATACATATATAATCACCATTTGTTTATTCATTAGTTGATGGACATTTGGGCTGCTTCCACGTTTTGGTTTTTGTGAATTATACTACGGGCCTACACAAACATGAACTGCTTTGTGTATCTGTGTTTCATGCTTTTGTATGCTTATGTAAGAGTGGGATTGTGCAGTCAGATGATATTTTTATGTGTAGCTTTTTGAGAAACACCAAACTGTTCCATATTGTTTGAAGCTCTTTACATTCTAATAATGTATAATAATTTCAGGACTGGAAAGTGGCTTAGAGGTCAAGGTGCTTGCCTATGAAGCCTAAGGACCCAGATTCAATTTCCCAGAGCCCATGTAAACGAGATGGACATGACGGTGAATGCATCTGGAGTTCGTTTGCAGTGGCGAGAGGCCCTGGCATGCCCATTCTTCATATATATAGCCCCCCATCTCATAAATAAATAATAAAAAGAATTTCATATTTTCTATGTCCTCACTACATGCAAGCTTTTATTTTTTTTCAAGGTAGGGTCTTGCTCTAGCCCAGGCTGACCTGGAATTTACTATGTAGTCTCAGAGTGGCCTCAAACTCACAGCAATCCTCCTACCTCACTCTCTCAAGTGCTGGGATTAAGGGTGTGCACCACCACACCCAGCTCATATTTTTTTTTTAACTTCGTAGTTATTCCAGTACATATGGAATGGTAACTCATTGGGACTTTGATTTTTGTCCTAATAACAAATGATGTTAGTAAGCATTCTTCCATGGTCTAGTTAGCCATTTTTTTTTTTGTTTTTGTTTTCTTTTTGGAGAAATGTCATGCAACTGTCTTACCCATTTGAAAATTTGCACTCTCTGTCTGTTAGTTAAATTGTAAGAGTACTTTTTTATATTCTAGATAGTAGATACTTATCTATCTATCTGTCTGGTTTTCAAATGTTTGCTCCTACTTATAAACTGTCTTTTAAATATCTATTTATTTTTTCTTTCCTTTTATTTATTTATTTTATTTTTTGTTATTTATTTATTTATTTATTTTTAATTTTTTTATGTTTATTTATTTTAAAGTGACAGACAGAGAAAGAGGCAGAGAGAGAGAATGGGCACGCCAGGGCCTTCAGCCACTGCAAACAAACTCAGATGCGTGTGCCCCCTTGTGCATCTGGCTAACGTGGGTCCTGGGGAATCGAGCCTCGAACCGGAGTCCTTAGGCTTTATAGGCAAGTGCTTAACCACTAAGCCATCTCTCCAGCCCTTATTTATTTATTTATTTTTAAATTTTTATTAGCATTTTCCATGATTATAAAAAAATATACCATGTTAATTCCCTCCCTCCCCCCATACTTTCTCCTTTGAAATTCCATTCTCCATCATATTACCTCCCCATAGCAATCATTGTACTTACATATATACAATATCAACCTATTAAGTACCCTCCTCCCTTCCTTTCTTAAATATCTATTTATTCATTTGAGAGAGAGCAAAAAAAAAAAAAATGAGTATGGACATGCCTGGACCTCCTGCCGCTGTACATAAACTCCAGATGGAGGTGCCACTTTGTGCATCTGGCATGATATGGGTACTGGGGAATTGATCCTGGGCCATCAAAGTTTTCCAAACAAGAGCTTTTAACCTCTGAGTCATCTCTGCAGCCCCTAAACTGTCTTTTTATTTTTCTTTCTTTTTTTTTTTTAAATTTTTTGTTGTTGTTCATTTTTTATTTATTTATTTGAGAAAGACAGATAGAGGGGGAGAGAGAGAATGGGCATGCCAGGGCTTCCAGCCACTGCAAACGAACTCCAGACACGTGCGCCCCCTTGTGCATCTGGCTAACGTGGGACTTGGGGAACAGAGCCTCGAACCGGGGTCCTTAGGCTTCACAGGCAAGCGCTTAACCACTAAGCAATCTCTCCAGCCCTTTATTTTTATTTCTATGGTCTCATTTGGCCCAGGCTGACCTGGAACTCATTCTGTAGTTGTTGCAGTTATCTTCTTGTTACTGGAACAAAACACTGGACCAAGGGCAGAACATGGAAGCAAAGGGTTTCCCTTGGCTTACAGTCTCATGGGGAAAGCATGACAGAGCCGAGGCTCGACGACTTGTCACATCAGCTTGGAGGTCGCAGCAAGAATGAGTTCCTAAAGACGTGACAGGAGTGCTCAGCACTGCAATATCTCTATCACACCTCCCAAGGCTCAGGGTCCATTGCAGAAGAGGTGGCACAAAGAATGTAAGAGCCAAAGGAAGGGTAGGACTCCTTACAACGTGCTCCCCCAGACACAAAATAGCCTGGATATCTACAGCCTCACAGTGCCTGACACTACCTACAGAAGCCCATCATAATAGGAGGAAAAGATGATGACATCAAAATAAAAGAGAGACTGATTGAGAGGGGGAGGGGATATGATGGAGAACGGACTTTCAAAGGGGAAAGAAGGGACAGAGTGGGTATTACCATGGGATTTTTTTTTTTATAATCATGGAAGTTGTTAATAAAAAAAATTGAAAAGTAAACAAAAGAAGAATGAGTTCCTAGCCCTGGCAAGGATGGCTAGGACTATAACACTCAAAAGCCAGCCCTGGGCTGGAGAGATGGCTTAGCGGTTAAGCGCTTGCCTGTGAAGCCTAAGGACCCCGGTTCGAGGCTCAGTTCCCCAGGTCCCACGTTAGCCAGATGCACAAGGGGGCGCACACGTCTGGAGTTCGTTTGCAGTGGCTGGAAGCCCTGGCGCGCACATTCTCTCTCTCCCCCTCTATCTGCCTCTTTCTCTCTGTGTCTGTCGCTCTCAAATAAATAAATAAAAATGAATAAAAAATATTAAAAAAAAAAAGCCAGCCCTGGGGGACACACCTCTTGCAGCAAGGCTCCACCTCCCAAAGACTCCTCCCACCGGGGATTAAGTGTGAGGCTTAATCACAAATACATGGGCAGTGGGGGACATTTCGCATTCAAACCACCACAGTAGCCCAGGGTGGTCCCGCCTCAGCCTCTCAAGTGCCGGGGTCGTGTCCCCGAGCCACCACCCTGGGCCTAAATTGTCTTCTTCATTTCTTGATCATGCCCTTCAAGCACAAACAGCTTTGACCACACCCCGCTGTCACTTTATTGTCTTCTTGCTTCTGCGTTGGTGTCACAGCTGGAAAGCCACCACCAAATCCTCAAGCTTATGAAGATTAACTCAAGTTTCCTGCTAAGAGTTTCATGGGTCTTGCTGATCCATTGGGGTTTATGACCCATTTTGTGTTATTGTTTGTGTATGGTGTGAGTTATAGGGGTTCAAACATTTTTGTTTTTTGCAAGTGGAAATCATTGAAGAAATTATTCTTTTCTCATTGAGTGGTCTTCATGTGACCTTAATCTCCCTATAATCATCACAAACATAGATAAGGAACTTTGTTTTCTCCTTCCTACCTCTCCTAACCATATAAAAGAGATATCACATAGTATTTTAATGATATACATATGTAATATATATGTTTATGTATATAATACATTTATATTGTAAGACCCATACATTTAATATATGAACGTCACTATTTCATTTAGCTGACATTTCATTCCATTGACTATTTTCTTGTCAAGAAATCGAGGTAGTCACTTGTGAGGACAGATAAATGATTAGGCAAAAAATAAATTAGAACAATCAGAATATTGCTGTCTGTAAAGCAAGTCGGCTTATGTGGTAATTCCATCTTTTTATTATTATTAAAAATGTTCCCACTGGAAAGAGTCAGTACAATTAGGACTATTCGTCAGACTTTCTATGACTCAAGATGACTACTGTACTCTGAGGTAAAAAAAAAAAAAAAAATGAGGTCAATTTTATAGAAGCGTTTTCCTGACGTAAGTGTGCCTCATCTGAGTTTAACGTAGGAGGCCACCTCAGGCAATATATCTAACTCAGGGGGGACCTTAGTCCTTCCAGGGAGTCATCGCAAGCGTGCCTGTGAGGTGAGGAGAAGCTTCCCTTCTTCTCTCAGTCTACCACACAACTTCCCCTGTCGCTCCCACCAATCAGGAGGGAGCTCCCACAGGAGGCCACCGCCCCCCTCCCCACCAGCCAATCAGCCTCTGCGGCTGCTTGTTACCAGGGCTGAGCTCGTCACGTGGCCACCCACAGCGGGCTCCTCCCGCGTGCTCCCCTCCCTCGCTCCTCCACGGCCAGTGCTTGCTGTCTTCTGAGGCATTCCGGTCAGTGTATAAATACGCTGGTATTCCTCTCATGTTAAACCGAGTTTTTGTCAGCTGCTGTTTAAAAGTTTTGAATATCGCCAGTAGCTCATGCCTCTGTCATCCTAGCTCTTGGGAGACAGGGAAAAGCATCTTGGAGTTCAAAGACAGCCTGGGCTACATAGAGACCTTGCCTCAAAAAATCAACTTTCTTTCTTTCTTTCTTTCTTTCTTTCTTTCTTTCTTTCTTTCTTTCTTTCTTTCTTTCTTTCTTTCTTTCTTTCTTTCTTTCTTTCTCTCTCTCTCTCTCTCTCTCTTTCTTTCTTTTTCTTTTTTAAATCAAGCCAGAGAGTTTTAGCATGCTACTATTTCTCCTTGAAAGACTAGAAACATGGCAAGCATGTTTACATAGTATTCATGTTTGTGCATGTATGTGCATTTATGTAGATTAAAAATGGAAAGGAATATGTTGTAGAAGTGGCTTAGCAGTTAAGGCGCTTGCCTGCAAAGCCTAATGACATGGGTTCAATTCCCCAAGACCTACATAAAGCCAAATGCACAAAGTGGCACATGCATCTGGAGTTTGTTTGCAGTGGCTAGAGGTCCTGGTGCACCCACTCTCTCTCTCTCTCTCTCTCTCTCTCTCTCTGTTGTCTCTCTGCATGCAAATAACTAAATAATTTATTTTGTTTTTACTTATTTGAGAGAGAGAGACATAGGCAGGAGAGAAAGAGAGAGAATGGGAATACCAGGGCCTTCAGCTGCTGTAAATGAACTCTGTATGTGTGCACCCCCTGTGCATCTGGCTTACGTGGGTCCTGGGGAATCAAACCTGGGTCCTTCAGCTTTGAATGTAGGGGCCTTAACTGATAAGCCATCTCTCTAGCCCAAACTATTTTTTTCAACGGAAAAGAAGAGGGGGATAAGAGAGGGTAATTAGGTGGAATAAGATCAAAATATATTTTATATATGTATGAAAAGGTCAAAATGGAAAAAAATAAGATTTCAAAACTGGAAAAAGAAAATTTAATTCATAAAAACAAGGGATGCTAACAAGTTGGAGGAGCATGGATGGAGCCTAGAAGTCACACACAAAAGCCTTGTTTTATAACTTTCACTTAAAATGTGCATTTGAAAATTTACTAAAATTCTCACTCTGCCAAGGCCCTTGCTCAAAGTTCTGGCTAATGCTGACTCTTTACCACAATTTGCTAAGTGAAAGTGGTAATATTAATAAACTTCTCTTTCCTTTTAACATGTGCCAGAAAAAATAGTGTCCACACAGCCTTTTCTTCCTTCCTTTTTCCCTCCCTCTCCCTATTCCTCTCCCTGCAAAGGAGAAACCCAGGGCCTTGTGCTGAGCTACAATCTCTGCCCCCGCTTACTTTCCTAAGAATATTTTCCCCTTCCTGCCTCTAGTGGATGGGCTCAGTAATAGAGCACCTGTGTACCAGGTGCAAAGCCATCCTGAGCGCCAGAATGAATGAATGAATAAATAAAGCAGTGAATGAATACTGGAGATAAAAAAAAATTCCAGGTGTTTGCAAAGGAATTTCAAGTGTTGCTCTTATGTTATAGCTGCAATGTAATTGGTAAAAATAAAATGTGGAAGTCCTGCCAGAGGTATAAAAATGTTTAGATGTGGGCTGGAGAGATGGAGAGATGAATGATATCAGAATCCAAAGACTGAGCACACCCAAAATGCCATGATTACTCATCTCCAGTCTAGCTCCTGTGTCACTAATGACACAGAAAAGGTAGAAAGTACTATGCTTGTGGCCAGTGGGGAGCCCCCAGGTGACAGAACAGCGTTTCCCAGTCTTCATTTTCTTTCTCTTGTTCATTCCCACTCTTTTTTAAAAAAAAAATTTAATTTTTATTTATTTGACAGAGAGAAAGAGGGAGGGAGAGAGAGAATGGGCGTGCCAGGGCCTCCAGCCACTGCAAATGAACTCCAGATGCATGCGCAACCTTGTGCATCTGGCTAACATGGGTCCTGGGGAATCGAACCTGGGTCCTTTGGTGTTGCAGGCAAATGCCTTAACCGCTAAGCCTTCCCTCCAGCCCCTTCAGCCCCTCTTTCTTTTTTGTTCCCTTCCTTTTTCTTCTCTCTCTACCTCCCTTCATTTTTTGGTATGTGTGTGTACTATGTGCAGTGTATGTGCACATATGTGTGCGTACACACACACTCCATGCACACATGTACGGAGGCCAGAGGAGGATGTTGAATGTCATCTATCATTCTTTTGCCTTGATTCCCTGAGACAGGGGTTTCTCACTGAACCTACAGCTCACTGGGTTTACTTTTCCTTTTTTTTTTTTTTTTTTTTTTGGTTTTTTGAGGTAGGGTCTTGCTCTAGCCTAGGCTGACCTGGAATTCACTATGTCTCAGGGTGGCCTAGAACTCTCAGCGATCCTCTTACCTCTGCCTCCCGAGTGTTGGGATTAAAGGCATGTACCACCACGCCCGGCCCTAATAAAATTTTTATATTTATTTACTTATTGATTAGATAGAAAGAATGAATAGCTGTGCCAGGGTCTCCAGCCACTACAAAGAAACTCCAAATGCATGTGCCACCATGTGCATCTGGCTTACATGGGTCCTGGGGAATCAAACCTGGGTCCTTAGGCTTCTCAGCCAAGTGCCTTAACCAATAAGCCATCTCTCCATCTCCCTCACTGGTTTTTCGACCAGGCTGGCTGACCAGTGAGCCCCAATGGTCCTCCTGTCTCCACCCACCTCAGAGCTGGGGTTACAGGTATCTGTGGCCACACTCAGCTTTCATGTGGGTGGAGGGAATCAAACTCAGGTCCTCATGCTTGAATAGCAAGCACTCTTGTCCACTGAGCCATCTCCCAGGCCATTTTCCCTTGTTAGATGCCTTATGGGTCTAAGGGAAACTCTTCCAGGGAACCTTCCATGGCTTCATCTTCCTCCAGCTTCCAATGCTGTTCCTTCCTCGGGAGTAACCAGTCAATACTGCTGTCGTGGAGATCTGGACATTCTACCACACTGGGTGGAGCAAGCTTGATCACAGTAAGCAGGCCATTTAGTGGACTCAGTGTCACATCTGGCCATCGTAGCCAATGTGGTCCAAGCAGTAGGCATTGGGAGGTTCAGCACAGGGAATAAATCAGGCTTGGCTCATGGAAGACACCTTTCCAAATTAGAAATGATACACAGATGTAGAGAGCACTCCTTGGCCAATGAGAAAGGGGAAAGCAAAGATACAAAGGGATAAGAATTCAGGTGTGTTAGAGGGATAAAATTCTATTTGGGATACTTTTTTTTTTTCCTATTTTTAAGAATTTCTTTTAGAGAGACAGAGAGAGAATTGTTGCACTAGGGCCTCAGCCTCTGCAATTGAGCTTCAGATGCTTGCGCCACCTAATGGGCATGTGTGACCTTACACTTGCTTTGCCTGTTATACATCTGGCTTACATGGGATCTGGAGAGAGATCGAACCTGGGTCCTTGGTCTTCGCAGGCAAGCACCTTAACTGCTAAGCCATGTCTCCAGCCCCTTGGGATGCATTTTAATTTTTGATTTATAATTGTGTTTGCTTGTTTATTTTTAAATTTTTTTTTCTATTTTTACTTATTTATTTGAGTGAGAGAAAGACACACACACACACAGAGAATGTGCACACCAGGGTCTCCTGCCACTGCAAACAAACTACAGACACATTCGCCACCATGTGCATCTGGCTTACATGGGTCCTGGGAAATTGAACCTGTATCCTTAAGCTTTGCAGGAAAGCACCTTAACCACTGAGGAGCCATCTCTCCAGCCCTGCTTATTTATTCTTTGAGGTAGGGTGTCGTGGAGGTCAGGTGGGCCTGAGTCTTGCTATATAGCTGAAGATAAACTTGAACTCCTGATCTTCTGCCTCGACATCCCAGGTACTTGGATGACAGGCTTGTGTGAAGACACCTCATTCATTTGCTTATCTGTTTAAACTTTAAGGATGCTGCTCTATAGCTCAGGCTGTCCTGGTATTCACTACTGTAGTCCAAGTTGGTCTTGAATTCACAATCCTTCAGTCTTGGCCTGCCAAGTGCTGGGATTACTGGTGTGTACCACCACACCCAGCTACCTGGTGTGCAGTTTGGAGAGAAAGGCCGGGGGTGTCAAAAGACGAGGCTAAAGAAGCAGACAGGGGTCAAAGGGAGTAGGGCCTCCACCCCAGGCTAAGGAGAAGAACTCAGCTTGAGGACACTGGAAAGCCAGCCCCATCCCTTAGGCAGGAATGAACACAGTCAGCTTCATTTGTCAGAAAGGTCTTGGACTCTCTCGCAAGGAGAATGGATTATAATAGGAGAAACCCCAGGCAGGAATGTGGTGGTTGAGAAGAAGGACAGGGAAGAGTAGTCATAAAAAATGGTAAGAGGACACAGTTGCCCTTTTATTTCATTTCATCCAAGCCATAACTTTCATTAAGAATGATGTGGCCCAGAGCCTGGAGGAGCACGGTCACTGCTCGTGAGCATCAGGGTCGGGGTGGTGGCGCTGCTCCGGTTCCCACCGAGCCGCCTGCAAGCCCCGTGCCCCCCCGGAACCCCTCGGACAGGGCTGGGCCAGAGCCGCCAGGCGTGTCAGAGCCCAGTGCTTGATGGGTGGCATTATGGCCCCCAAAGACATAATGACAAATACTCATGCTAAATCCATCCTCAACTCAATGAACTCCCTCAGGAAGAGCAATACCCTGTGTGATGTGACTTTGAGAGTGGAGCAGAAAGACTTCCCTGCCCATCGGATTGTGCTGGCTGCCTGCAGTGATTACTTCTGTGCCATGTTCACTGGTGAGGTGTGAAGCAAGCCTGTTGTGAGTTCTTAGAAAGTCAGCTGGACCCTTCTAGTTGCCTGGGTATCAGGGATTTGGCTGAAACTCACAATTGTGTTGACCTGATGCAAGCAGCTGAAGTTTTCAGCCAGAAGCTTTTTCCTGAAGTGGTGTAGCATGAAGAGGTCATTCTCCTAAGTCAAGGGGAGGTGCAGAAGCTAATCAAGTGTGAGGAAATTCAGGTGGATACTAAAGAGCCTACCTTTGAGGCTGTCATCAACTGGGTGAAACATGCGAAGAAGGAGCGAGAGGAGTCCTTGCCTGACCTGCTGCAGTATGTGCGCATGCCCCTGCTGAGCCCGGGTACAGTACAGACGTAGTAGATGCTGAGCCTTTCGTCCGCTGCAGTTTACAGTGCAGGGACCTAGTGGATGAAGCACCGAAGTTTCATCTGAGGCCTGAGCTTCGATGTCAGATGCAGGGACCAAGGACAAGGGCTCGACTAGGAGCCAATGAAGTGCTTCTGGTGGTTAGGGGCTTCGGAAGTCAGCAATCTCCTATTGATGTAGTTGAGAAATATGATCCCAAGACTCAGGAGTGGAGCTTTTTGCCAATATGATCTATGTCTCTGGGGTAGTGCAGACACTAGGGAATTGCTGACAGACAACTGATCTGGGTTGTGAAAAGAGAGAGAGAGAAAGAGCTCTTTCCCAGGAAGTATGTGGGTGAGCAGTAAGCTGACACCCAAAGTTCTCCTATGATCTAAACACACACACACACACACACACACACACACACACACACACACACAGTGCACACACCTGCATATACTACACATCACACCACACCACACATAGACTCTACACAGAGACATGCAATTAAAACACATTGAAAGAACACTTCAAACTCGGTAATTATAGACAACAGAAATATATTTCTCACCCAGCTTGGATGTTCAATATGAAGGTGTGAGCAGATTTGATAGCTGATAAAGACTTGCTCTGTCTTTCGTAGATGGGCCATTCTCACTGTGTCCTTACATGCTGAGGGGCAGAAAAGCTTGTCCACATCTTCTGTGAGGCCACTAACCCCATTTGTGGGGGATCTGCTCCTATGACCTAATTGGCTGCCAAGGGCTTCAGCTCTTCTCACCATCATCACTCTGTAACAAGAGTCTTATCAGCATACACCAATGCACCAGTAAATTTGGGGTTTTCCCAGATTTTTGCCTTATAAATTTAAAGAATTAAAATCCAGGGCTTAAAGGGGAAAGTGTGGGGGGAAGGGAGGGTATTACCAAGGGATATTTTTTATAATCATGGAAAATGTTAATAAAAATTGTGAAAAGAAAAGAAATAAATAAAATGCACCCTTAAAAAAATATTTTCAGGACAAGAGGGTAAGCTTAAATTACTTGTGTTTATTCAGATATTGCATAGTTTCAAAAACAGATATAGTTTAATGAGGCAATTATATAATCAAAGTTAAATATTTTGAAACAAATTTGGTATACTAACTTTTCTGATATCTTTTAAAGGAAGTAATTCTGGATGCCCCTCTTGTTTCCAATATAAGGAATTAAGTACATAAATATATTTCACTGCACACACACAGAAAAATCCAGGGCTTTTGAGATGGCTTAGCCATTAAGACACTTGCCCACAAAGCCTAAGGACCCATGTTTGACTCTCCAGATTGCACATAAGCCACATGCACAAAGATGAGGCAAGCACAAAGTTGCACATGCCCACTAAGTGGCACAAGCATCTGGAGTTCGATAGCAGTGGCTGAGGCCCTGGTATGCCAATTCTCTCTATAAAATAAAATGAATTAAAATCCACATACCAGCCGGGCGTGGTGGTGCACGCCTTTAATCTCAGTATTCGGGAGGCAGTGATAGGTGGATCCCCATGAGTTCAAGGCCACCCTGAGACCACATAGTGAATTCCAGGTCTGCCTGAGCTAGAGTGAGACCCTACCTCAAAAAACAAACATCCACATGCCAAAGGATAAGGTTTAGAGAGACTTTAATGAATTAAGAGAAGGAAGTGCAGAGAGCTCCTGCCGTGTGGTGGGCAGGAGTAGGGAGAGCCCTTGTGGAAGTGGGGGTGCCCTGCTCTGGGATGGGAGGGGGGCACCTACCAGAGCAGTTCTGGAGGTTTAGGCATCAGGAGAGATGAACAGCCAAAAAGCAGAGGAGATAGAGGAAGCTTGCCCCCATAACCCTGCAAACATTTATTTACATTTTTCATGTTGTAGGCTTCATTGTCAAGCTCAGGTGAGTCTGAGAGAGGGCTAATTGGACTGGGCACAGGGCTCAGGGCTCAGGAAGAGGCCAGCACACTGAGCCGGAAGGGCTCAGAGACAGCTGATTGGTTGAGACTGGATCAGACCCTGAACGCAGGTTCTGCTGAAGCAGCCAAGTGGTATGACATCTCTCCTGGTCCCCTCCTTGGGTCCTCTCCTGACTGGCTACCTGAGCATAAACCTACCTGACTAATCCCCCCTCAGCTTGAAGGTGGGTCTCAGTGAGTGAATTTTGGTGTAACACAAAGATTTAAAGCAAAGCAAAGGGTTGGGGGATGTTGTTGTAGTTATAAAACTGGAGCTATTTCAGCATATTTCCCCACCCTTGTTGGTGGGGAATAGTGAGTAGAGGTGAGAGGATAAAGGAATGAGAAAGTGTATGAGTAACTGTTTTTTCAAGGTAGGGGCTCACTCTAGCCTAGGCTGAGCTGGAACTCTGTAGCTTCAGGTTGGCCTTGAACTAACAGCAACCCTCCTACCTCTGCCTCCCAAGTGCTGAGATGAAAGGCGTGCACCACCATGCCTGGATCGTATTAGTTATTTTTCTTGTTGCTATAGCAAAATACTTGACAAAACAAGTAAGGAAGGAAGGAAAGGGTTTTATTTTGGCCAGTGATTTGAGGGTGCAGTTTTCAATGTGCTGTCACGGCGGGGAAGGCCATGACGGAAGTGAGGCCACTGCTCACACTGTATCTGTAGTCAGGACGCAGAGAGCTCTGAATGCTGGGGCTCAGCCTTCTTTGCATTCAGTCTGGGACCCCAGCCCGCGGAATGGTGTGACCTGTACTTACGGTGGGTCTTCCCACCCCAGTGAATCCGTCCTAGAGACTCCCTCACAGACATGCCCAGAGATTTTTCTCCTAGACGCTTCTAGATCCTGTCATGTTGACAAGCTTAACCATCACAGAGAGGAACATGATGTTGAGCAGAGAAGAAGAGCTGTGGACCCAGGGCCAGGGCTCCAGTATGTCGAGTGAGAAAGAAGCAGGGGACAGCAGAGGGGACTAAAGGTTAGCTCGCAGGTTGGGGTGGGGGCTGGAGGACAAGGCTCGTCCAAGACCTGAGCGTGGGGAGTCGTCGGCAAGGGGGTTGGTGCCGAGGCTGAGGCTGTGGGCACATCCGCTCACCTTTCACTGAGGGCATTACAGTGGGGCAGGCTCAGATCTCACTGACAGGCTGGCACATCTGAAAATCTGCTTCCTTTTCTGTAAAACAGTAGTTTGTTCAATGAGCATTCCTGAGTATAAGCTGAACTGATATGGTGTGGGTTAAAAAGAGGTGACGGCATCTGGAGAGATGGCTTGGCGGTTAAGATCCCATGTAAGCCATATGCATAGGATGACACATGTGTCTGGAGTTAGTTTGCAGTGGCTAGAAGCCCTGGTATGACCATTTTCTCTCTGTATCAAATAAAATAAAATGAAATAAAATAAAATAAAGAGGTGATGAGGCCGGGGAGATGGCTCAGTGGTTAGACACTTGCTTGCAAAACTTGCTGGTCCCAAGTTCAATTCCCCAGCACCCGCATAAAGCAAGATGCACAAAATGAAGCATGAGTCTGGAGTTTGCTTGCAGCAGCTAGAGGTCCTGGAGCACCCATACACTCTTTCCCCCTGTCTCTCAAGTAAATAAAATATCTTAAAAAAAAAAAAAAAAAGAGGTGAAGGGGCCAGGTGTGATGGTGCACGCCTTTAATCCCAGCACTCAGGAGGCAGAGAGGTAGGAGGATCACCATGAGTTCGAGGCTACCCTGAGACTACCTTGTGAATTACAGGTCAGCCTGAGCTAGAGTGAGACCCTACCTTGAAACTCCTCCCCCCCAAAAAAAAACAGTTACAAATTTTTTAAAAGACCAGAAAAGTAGTTTGGCCCTCAGCCCAAGCAGAGGCCAGCTGTCTGTGCCCCATCCTGGCTCCGCTCTGCCTTGGAAGGGCTGGAAATGGTGACGCGCAGTGTCTCTCTGTCTCACTCCCACTGCTCCTCACCTCCACCTCCGCTGACAGACATGAGAGGCTTAAAAAATAAAGTGCCAAGGAAGAAAAGGAGTTATAAATACATCCATATCTAGGGAGAGCCTGGGTTCCTCCTGGTTTGGGGAGCTCTTGTAGAAGAGTCCAACCTCAGTGCCCCGGGCGTGGTTGTCATCCTCACTACCACCAGGGGGCAGCCGTGTGACCAGAAAGGAAGGACAGGACGGGATTGCTTCCCGGCCCCAAAATACCTGGGTTGAAATCCCAGCTCCGCCACTAACAGCTGCTGTCTTAGGAAAGCAATTCCACTTCTCTTTTCTTTTCTGTCTCCTTTGTAAATGAAAGTGGCTGGACAGGCCCCATGAAAGGTCAGTAGGATGCTTTTCATGCTGGGCATGGTGGCGCACACCTTTAATCCCAGCACCAGGAGGCAGAGGTAGGAAGATCGCCAAGAATTCGAGGCCACCCTGAGACTACATAGTGAATTCCAGGTCAGCCTGGACTACAGTGAAAACTTACCTCGAAAAAATAAAAAGATTCTTTTTTTTTTTTAAATTTTATTTATTTATTTGAGAGCGACAGACACAGAGAGAAAGACAGATAGAGGGAGAGAGAGAGAGAATGGGCGCGCTAGGGCTTCCAGCCTCTGCAAACGAACTCCAGACGCGTGCGCCCCCTTGTGCATCTGGCTAACGTGGGACCTGGGGAACCGAGCCTCGAACCGGGGTCCTTAGGCTTCACAGGCAAGCGCTTAACCGCTAAGCCATCTCTCCAGCCCAAAAAATTCTTTTTATGAGTACTTTGCACCACCACAGCTAGAGACGCCTGAAGCTTTGCATTGGGAGGGCTGGGATTCCCCACTCCTGCTTCTCTTTAGGACTTTGCTGCCCTGTGACAAGGTGACCCTGGGCCACCAGTGCTTAGCCAAAGGCCTCAGAAGAGAGAGGCGACCATGAAGGATGCAGGAAAGGGGCTTGACCACAGGCTCAGGCAGGGAAAGTGAGTGTGCATGGTGACCTGGATGTGGCTGGTAAGGGAGTGTATGGGCACCTGGTGATGAACATCAAATGTTAAAGGTTAAGGAACAAACCATTCTGAGGAGAAGGGCTGGGTGCAGGAATCTACGGCTTGGTACGTAAGCTATGGTTGATTGGGTGTGTAGGATGGATCAGGATCAGGAAGAGTGGAGATGTAAAAGAGCAAGATCACCATGCAAGAGCCCAGAGGGAATGGGGGTGGATTCTCAGACAGAGAAATGAAAGACAGAGTTACCACATGGGCTGAGGAGCAATGGTGGAAGACAAGCCTGACTCTAAAGAGACTGACAAGTCTGGAGAGAAGGCTCAGCACTTAAAGGTGCTTGCTTGCCATGCCTGTCAGCCTGAGTTCGATTTCCCAATAGACACATAAAGCCAGATGCTCAAAGTGGCACGTGAGTCTGGAGTTCACTTGCAATAGCAGTAAGCCCCATTGTACCCATTTTCTCTCTCTCTATTAAATAAATAAATATGTTTTTAAGAGACTGACAGCTCAAACAGAGACCTGAGGTGGGGGTGTGTGGATTTCCAGGGGAGTCATGAACTCTATGCTGACCCTTAGGTGCCTGGTGTCCGCCTGGAGTGAGGGGACACATGGAGCTCAGGAAGGGACTGGGCTGGAGCTGAGACCTTGAGTTACCAGCTAGGGTTACTATGGGAGGAAAGCTAAGACGTGACAAAGAAAGTGACATGCCAAGGTCACCCAAACAGGCATCAGTAGAGCAGACCTGGAACCTAAGCAAAGACACTAGCTCAGCTCACTACAACCCTAGGCTTAGGGCCTATGGCTGAATGACTGGGTCCACAGACCACCCTCCAGCAGCTAGGCCTTTGGTGGGTGGGGCCACTCCAAACAGATTCTGGTCCCGCTCTGCTGTGTGACCTCGAGCAAGTGCCCTTCTCTCTAAGCTTCAGCTTTCTCATCTGCAGTAGATTGTTGAGTCCATCAATACAACGCAGAGAACAAGGCCTGATAAAGTGAACATTAGTCATGATGGATACCTCTACTCTATTTTATTTATTTATTGGTTTTTTTGAGGTAGGGTCTCACTCTACCCCAGGCTGACCTGGAATTCACTATGGAATCTCAGGGTGGCCTTGAACTCATGGCAATCCTCCTACCTCTGCCTCCCGAGTGTTGGGATTACAGGCGTGCACCACCACACCCAGCTACCTCTATTCTATTTTATTTTGGAGGAGGCTCTCACTAGATAGCTCAGGCTTGCATGCAGCCCAGGCTGGCCTCGAGCCACCAGTGATTCCCCTGGATGCTGGCATGTGCCAGAGTACCTGGAAACTCATCCATTTTGTAGTTAAGGAAACTGAAGCTTTGAAAGTTTAAATGAATGGGCTGGAGGGGTGGCTTACCGGTTAAGGAGCTTGCCTGCAGAGCCAAAAGACCCAGGTTTGATTCCCTGAGACCCACTTAGGCCAGATGCACAGGGTTGGGTGCATGCATCTGTTCGTTTACAATGACTTAAAGGTCCTGGTGCACCCATTCTCTCTCACTGGTGCTCTCTCTCTCTCTCTCTCTCTCTCTTGTTCTCTCTCAAATAAGTAAAATAAAAATTTTAAAACAATTAAATGAAGTGAGGTCAGGGGAAGAGATTGAGTAAAGGAAAGGTGGAGGGTGGGCTAATCAAAATCTAAGAGGATATAAATAAATCATATGGAAACCTACTTTTTTGGGCAATGGAACACTCAGGAGCTGTAGATTTTTGCTAGAAAATTTTCAGTGCCAAGGATGGGATAACATCCAGTGAGTTGTTGGTCCCAGGGAGGCCCCAGATGCCCCCAAAACATTATAGGCCATTGCCAAGGTCCTTGATTTCCCAGCAGGAGTAGATGATAAGACCCTATTGCTGAAGACTCCACATACTTGGGCTGCAAGGCCACTGAGAAATCCTGCTGGAGCTGAGCTGATAACCTCCTCCATGTAGACCAGCTGACAGAAAGTTGGAAGAAGCCATTCTTCATGCAATTCAATGGCAGAGAGAGAACTCACCAGTGAACATACTCAACAGTGGACACTGCAAGCCTTATATTTGGCTAGGCAGGCCAATGAGCCAACAGGTGCAACAGTAGCACGTCTGTCATGGTGGAAACTAACTGCCTTCTAATTAGACTGGAGGCCCGCTCCATGGGAGGGAATACATCCCTGATACTGAAAACCTACAACAGGGGTAGTCATGAGCCCTGGGGGTGTAACGTCTGCTGCTGTCTGGCTAAATGTATATACTATGCTTATCAAACTTCCCAGTAAGCACTTCTCTTAATGTTCATAACCTTACATTAATGCTACTCTCACTTTTGGTAGAGAATCTTCTCTTTTCAGATGACAGTGACTTTGGGATGACTCAGAAGACATCATGGTGCTAGAAAGAAGTGACAAGAGTGCTCAACACTGCAATATCTAGATCACACCTTCCAAGGCTAAGGGTCTATTGTAGAAGAGGTGGCAGAAAAAATGTAAGAGCCAAAGGAAGGGTAGGACTCCTTACAACGTGCTCCCCCCAGACACAAAATGGCCTGGATATCCATGACCTCACAGTGCCTGACACTACCTACACAAGACCATCCTAATAGGAGGAAAAGATGATGACATCAAAATAAAAGAGAGACTGATTGAGATGGGGTGGGGATATGATAGAGCATGGAGTTTCAAAAGGGAAAGTGGGGGAAGGGAGGGTATTACCATGGGATAATTTTTTATAATCATGGAAGTTGTTAATAAAAAAAATTGAAAAGAAAAAAACATTAAATGACTGCCCAGTGTTCATAGCTTATTACGGGCCGAGCTCGGGCCTCAGTCACTCCAAAGACTGGATTGGCTTGCTTATGGGAAACTGCCTCCCCTTGGGTATCTCCAGCCCATGATTGGCATCTTTAACTCAAGAGACTGGAGTCCTCACCCAGAGGACCCTTAGGCAGGATTCCCAGCTCTGATTCTGTCCCCTCCCTAGCATGAGGCCTGTTTGCTGGGGAAATCCACCCCCTGCCGGAGCCAGAGAAGAAGCCCTTCCATCTGGGAGGCCTGAGGCCTGGTCTCTCACACTGTGTTCTACCTCGAGAACAAAGAAAGCCAGGCACTGACCCACTGTGGTGGTTTGATTCAGGGATTCTGCATAAACTCAGGTGTTCTGAATGCTACGTCCCCAATTGATGGCAACTTGGGAATTAAGGCATCCTGGAGGCAGTGTATTGTTGGGGGCAGGCTTATGGGTATTATAGCCAGCTTCCTCTTGCCAGTGTTTGGCACACTCTCCTGTTGCTGTTGTCCACCTGATGTTGGCCAGAAGGTGATGTCCACCCTCTGCTCATACCATTGTTTTCCCTGCCATCATGGAGCTTCTCCTCATGTCTGTAAGCCAAAATAAACCCTTTTTCCCATAAGCTGTTCTTGGTCGGGTGTTTTCTGCCAGCAATGTGAACCTGACTGCAACACCTGGCAAGCTCTCCTAGCTGCCAACAGCACTTTAGATATGCCAACCAGATCCCCGGGAGTGAGGGAATCTTGGGACCTTGTGCAAAGAACAGAGGGCACGCGCTGGGTCAATAGGGGAGGGATCTCCAGATGCAAACACACAAAGCTGTGGTTAAGCAGCAAAGATGGGTAAAAAGTGAGCCACCCCCTAGACAGTGAGAAGGAAAAGGAAATTGACACACTCCACCCAGTCCAGCCTTAGCTCTGACTGTAGTCCCGCTCCTGCTGGAAGTACCCCGAGCCCTGGACCCTCCGGAGGGCAGCCACAAGAAGCAGCTGTCAGCTGCTGGGCTTCCCGTGGACCTCAGGTTCGCAACCCACCAGGGAGGAAGTGACTCACCTTCCTGGATGGAGCCGCCATGTGCTTCCCAGCAGCTGCCATAACCGCCCTCCCCCATCCCCCAGCCGCCCCGCCCCAGCCTCAGGATGAACGGTCACCACTGTAGCCCTGGTTTCTAGAAATCACTGATTGTTTTCCAGAGCCATTTACTCAAGAGAAGGCTCTTGAGTAAATACCCACTACTCCCCTGTCAAAAATGGAATGCCAGTCCAGTCACTACCCCACCTCAGGGGAGAAGATAGATGTGATGGTTTGAATGTAACGTCCCCATAGACTCCAGTAATTTTTTGATTATTAAGATTAAGATTACAGTCCTGGCCTGGTGACCCACACCTTTAATCCCGGCACTTGGGAGGCAGAGATAGGAGGATCGCTGTGAGTTCAAGGCCATCCTGAGACTACATAGTGAATTCCAGGTCAGCCTGGGCTAGAGTGTGACCCTACCTCAAAAAAACAAAAAAACAAAAAAACAAAAAAGAAAAAAGAAAAGATTAAGCTTCCAGGCTGGGAAGATGGCACAGCGGTTAAAGTTCTTGCTTGTAATGCTTGACAACTTGGGTTTGATTCTCCAGTAGCCTCATAAAGCTAGATGCACAAAGGGGTGCATGCATCTGGAGCTTATTTGCAGAGGCAAGAGGCCCTGGCACACCCATTCTGTGTGTGTGTGTGTGTGTGTGTGTGTGTGTCTGTCTGTCTGTCTGTCTGTTTGTCTCTGTCTCTCTGTGTTTGCAAATAAATGAATTACTTTTAGAAAAAGAAGAAAAGATTAAGCTTCCTACTCAAATCCTCAGCAGACAGAGCCCTGCTGGAGGAGGCGTGTCACTGGAGGCGGATCTCAAATCCAGTCCTAAGGCGTGTGCTCCAAGCCAGCTTGTGTCCGGTGGTACTGGCTGCTGTCTCTCTGCTGTGGGTGTGTGATGAAGGGAGCCAGCTCCTTCTGCCGTGATGAAGCTTCCCCTGGAATCTGTGAGCCTGAAATAAATGCACTCCTCCCGTGAGCTGCTTCTGGTCGGGTGTTTGTCACAGCGATGGGAGGGCAACCGCACCAACAGAGGAGTGAAGAATCAAGCAGCCGGGCTCAGTTCAGGAAGGTGATGCCAAAGTTGTGGAGTAGGAGGGCTGGTGACAGCTGCACAATACGCACGTGTGCTTAATGCCACTGAACTGTCCACCCAAGGATGGGCAAGATGGGCTGGGCACGGTGGCATTTGCCTGTAATTCCAGCACTCGGGAGGTGAAGCAGGGGAATCAGGAGATCAAGGTCATCCTTTATACACCGTAGGTTTGAGGCCAGCCTGAGCTACATCGAGCCCTGCTTCAAAAACTGAAAAACAAACGAACAAAAATAAGGGGGAAATAAGTAAGGAAAAATTGTAAGCCAGGCTTGGCGGCTCATGTCTGTCATCTCAGCACCCAAGAGGCTGAAGCAGGAAGATTTCCGTGAGTTTCAGGCCAGCCTCGGATATAGAGTGAGATCCTGACTCAAAAAAAAAAAAAAATTAAAAAAAAAAAAATCCCAAAACATACAAACCAGGGTTTGGAGATGGTTCAGTGGGTAAAAGTCCTTGCCATGCAAGCATGACCACCTGAATTCGGATCCACAGCACCCATGTGAAAATACCAGGCATGGCAGTGTACCTCTAATCCCCATCCTATAGGGAGGCAGAGACGGGTGAATCCCTAGGTCTTGCTGGTTAACTTATTTAGCCGAGTTAGTGAGTTCTAGGTCTAGTGAGAGACCAGCTATCAAAGAACAAGGTAGAAAGGGGCTGAGGCAGTCACCTGATGTTGATCTCTGACCTCCAAACACACTTGCACACAAGTGCACATGCACACAAGTACACATGTACCTGCCTACTTACACACACACACACACACAAACAAAAGAAAAAGTGGTTAATGTTATGTGTACTTTACCATAATAAAAATTAATGCAAAGCCGGGCTTGGTGGCATACGCCTTTAATCCCAGCACTTGGGAGGCAGAGGTAGGAGGATCACTGTGAGTTCGAGGCCACCCTGAGATTAGATAGTAAATTCCAGGTCAGCCTAAGCTAGAGTGAAAGCCTACCTCAAAACAACAACAACAACAAAAAATAATACAGGGCTGGGGAGATGGCTTAGTGGTTAAGGCGCTTTCCTGCGAAGCCTAAAGAGTCATATTTGACTCTCTGGGTCCCACATAAGCCAGACACGCGGTGACACAAGCTCACAAGGGACACAGGCATCTGGAGTTCTCACTCTCACATTAAAAAAAAAAACGCCAGTCCGTTGGGCTTGCCTTAAAGAACATTAATACAGGGCTGGAGAAATGGCTCAGCAGTTAAAGGCGTTTGCCTGCAAAGCATAATGGTCCACGTTCCATTCCCCAGTTGCCACGTTAAGCCAGACGCACAAAGAGGCATGTGCGCCCAGAGTTCGTTTACAACAGTAGGAGGCCCTGGCATGCCCATTTTCTCTCTTTCTCACTCCATCTCTTTAGTAAGTAAATAAATATGTTAAAAAATCATGAATCTTACTCAAGCAGAACCTTTTTGTTGTTGTTTATTTGTTTTTGCCAGCCGGGGCCTTCCCCTCTCCTCCCTGATTACTTTTGACCCCACTCTGCCTCCAGGGGGCAGCGTTGCAAAGTCTTGAGGGAGCTGAGCTCCAACTTTAAACCTGTTCCTGGCTGGAGCGGGGCCTTGCAGCTGTATCCCCCCACACACCGCCCCCACACCCACACTCTACCTCGGCTCCCATGTCCTCTCCAGCTTTGCTGCCCTAAACTCCATCAGTGTCTCCTCTCCAAGGACACTAATTGCTAATAACTGTAGCCCACATTAGACACCTCACAAAGCAGAGGCACGTGCTTTAGCTTATATGATCCTCCCAAAAGATGGAAAAGAATGAGACCCGTTCCAATCCTCTCCCTATTTCAGGAAACTGAACACCAGACAGGATCAGAACCCGACCAATACCAGTGTAAGAGTGGCAGAGCCAATGCCCAGCCAGAGCTCTGTGACAGGGGATAGCCCCCCCCCAAAAAAACACCTGCACAGCTGCAGCTGTTAATATGACTACCCAACCTGCCTGCTGAACCCCCACTTGCCCTTGAGCTCCCTGGCTCTTCCTGGTAATTAATCACTACAGGGTTGTCAGTCAGACTCCCTCACCTGCCCATGGTTTACTCGCTCCTCACCCTCTGCCTTCAGAATTACAAGAATCACCCACATCCCCAAGGCTGCCACATTACCAATGACTTGTGTCTGCTCAGCTTCCAGGACTTGGCAAGCACTCATCCATCCATCAGCTTGTCCCAGCCTTCTTAGCCCTGGGGAAGGCATTTCACAGACAAGGACAGGGAGGATCAGAGAGGGCAAGGGACTGGTCCCCAGTCACCAGAGAGTCCTCTGGGCAGTTTGGCCTCCCTGAAGAGAAGGAGAAGAGTGGGCAAGACGGTAAGCTTTTACATGCCAGAAGGTTTCTTTCCATCCTGTGTTACGGCGAACACAGTACCTCGGAGAGTTTCTTAAGGGGTCAGAGTTGAAATGATAGTGCCTGAAAAGTGTCAGATGACTAAACACATGTTATCTCTGGGTATATGTAGGCCTACCACTTTCAGAAATGTCTAGCATAGTATGAAGGCACTAGGACCCAGGGGAAGGCTGCTGTTGGGCCACAAGAACCTGGGATGGAGCTAGAGAGAGAGAGATGGCTTAGCGGTTAAGCGCTTGCCTGTGAAGCCTAAGGACCCTGGTTTGAGGCTCGATTCCCCAGGACCCACGTTAGCCAGATGCACAAGGGGGCGCACGCGTCTGGAGTTCGTTTGCAGAGGCTGGAAGCCCTGGCGCGTCCATTCTCTCTCTATCTCTCTCTCTCTCTCCCTCTCTCTCTGTCACTCTCAAATAAGTAAATAAAAATGAACAATATATATATATATACATATATATATAAAAGAACCTGGGATGGGTGGCTTCCATAGGCTAGGAGGTGGGAACCAGCCCTGGGCAAGATGTTAAGCAGCTGCTAGGAGCATTGTCGGGCTGAATAGGCTGAAAGGCCAAAGCAAGGTGGGTGAGGCCCAGTATCTCCTGGAGCTGCCCTGCAGACCTTGTCTCTCACACGTTTGCAAGTGAGCTGACTCACATCAGGATGGAGGAGCAGGCCAATACAGCGGGAAGGCCTGAGGTTTGGCAGGATTGGGGGCTGTTTCTCCTCTGCTGCTAGCCAGGGAAACAAGACTGGGGAGAGACAGACAGCAATTCCCTACCCACACTGCATCCTGCTGGCCTCAGCCTCCCAATCTGGAGAACGGGATCTAGTCATTCCCTATTCCTTTTCCCATGGGGACCTCAGCATAATGCATCCATCTTTGCTGCCCCTGGCTCACACCTGGCCCCTGCTGTAGGTAAGGTGGCCTTGGACAAAGTCACTTATCTGAGTGGCATAGGTGAAACAAACATGATATTGGCTTCTGTGTGCAAAGATAATAGAGTAGGTCTGCCTAGCAGGGATCTCAGGGGAGGAAGGCCCAGTATCCGTGGACACTCTCACTTATCATGTCTTTTAGATATCCACTCCCTGGGTAGCAGCCTGGAAGGAAGTGGGGGTGAAGATGCTGAGGGGGCAGTTTAGAGCTCTTTGAGGGGAAGAAGGCTCTGGTCATTCTTCCTCTTCTTGTCCCTACTCCCTCATCGTCTGAGCAAAGTCCCGGTGACCATGACCCAGTGCCACGATCATTAACATACGGGGAGACCGAGTCTTAACAACATAAGATTTGCCACAAGTCCCACAGCAGGCGTGTGACAGAGACCCGAATCTGTAATCTAGAGCCCTGCACCCTTCTCTTGTAACCCTGAACCAGACCGTTGCATAAGATGAAGTCTTGTGTCTGGCTTATGGAAAGGCCCGTCTCTGCATGGGCTACTCAGAGAGAAGACAGGCTCAGGTTCTGCCAACTGCCTGGGATGTTACAAGAGCATCAGACTTGGCATGAAGCACAGGGTTGTTTGAACGTCATGGGCCCTGAGAGTTGCAGAGTTTCGTAAGCCGTGCCAGGCTTTGCCAGCAGCAGGGAGACTCTAAAAAAAAGGCACCAAGTTTTGCAAACAACAGGAACCTGCAGATGGTTTTGGGATGCACACACCCATGGGGCTATGCAAAACGCACAGGCCAGAGCAAATACCACATGCTTACAAGTAAGCTAAACCAGGCTACAGGGCAGCGTGGTTCACCCTCGAGCCTGGGCTTCCTGCAGTGAGGTCTCTAGGAGCTGGTCTGAGGACCTGCTAGCTTACATTTGAGAGGCTCCCGGTGGCCCCTGACCTTTGTTCCAGTTCCATAATCTCAGTTCAGGAATATTCTGGTTCCACAGATAAAATGTCTTCTGCCTCAGGGCTAAGGTGGGGACACCAGAGCTTCCGGAAGTCTAAAGGAATGTTCCTTCTCTCACCTGTGTATGCTCGATTTGGAGTCTGGAAGGTTCCTCCCTGAAGGACTTACAGGCACACATCTAATTTGGCAATTTGGCTCTTTAAGCAGATTAGGGTCTGGTCTTTTTTTTAGTCTAAACCAACTTCTGGCTTCCCTTGGTGGGTTACATGCTCGCATTTCTGGTCTCTCAATCACTCCCTCATCATTCATGAAACACTGAGCATTCGACTGCGTGCCTATTAAGTATCAGGTAGATCTGTACTTTAGACACTTCCTGCTTCTTGCCAGCCTCCTCAGGCTGCCACTAAAAAGCTGAGTAGAATGGGGCTAGCAAAAGTTTCTCTATCGTTACCCTAGCTAGATGATAGCGCCAGACCCCAAACCTACTTCCCCATCCCCTGCAAAGGCTTCCCTCCTGGGATGTGGTTGCGCTCACCGCTGTGTCTGGAATTTAGGAGACTGTAGAATCTTCCTCTGAGAAGACAGCCTGAGTAGACGAAAAAAAAAAAAAAGCATGATTCAAGCAACAGAGGTCCAAGGCATGTCCCCTTCCCCACCCCCCACCCCCAACCATAGCAGGATGATCTTTGGCTAGTGCCTGAGACTCAGTGCCTCATGTGTAAAATGAGGGGCTTCCCAGCCTGCAGGTTGGATGGGACCCAGGGAGCCTCAAGCATCTGCTAAACAAAGCTGACTGTTTTCTCTCCAGCCCGCAGGCCCTGCCTCTCCTTCAAGCTGGCCTCTAGGCTTGGCTTCTTTATCTCTAGCTCACTGGGCTTTCACAAGAGCCCAGCAAGGGTGAACTGCTGCTCTGCACAGGCCAAGGGAACTGATACTCCAAACAGTTCAGGGGCTTGCCCGCACCTCCGCTCGGATGGGACTGCTCCAGACACTGGCCGGCTGGAAGGTCTCTGGCCTCAGTCCAGAAATCTCTGGGGAGTTCACGTGTGTCTGCTCCCCTTTTCTTCTCCCTCCCACTTCCATGCAGGCTGTGCAGTTCTACCCAGTGTCCCCAGCTGGGCTGGCTGTGGTGCCTCCGGGGACAGATTCTCTGTGGTTTGAAGCAGGCTGGGGAGAGGACAGGCAATCCCTTAAGAGGATGAGAAAACGAGGGGATGGGTGTGCAGCCGAGGACAGGGGCTCTTCAGGGCAGGTGGCCGGCCAGAATGACAGCAGCTCCCCAGGAGAAGAGGTGCAAACGGAGACTGGGGATACAGCAAGGAGACTGAACATTCTAGAATGTCTGGTTTTTTGTTTGCTTGCTTGCTTGTTTTTTATTTGTTTGTTTGGTTTGGTTTTTTGAGGTAGGGTCTCACTTTATCTCAGGCTGACCTGGAATTCTCTATGTAGTCTCAGGGTGGCCTCGAACTCACGGCGATCCTCCTACCTCTGCCTCCCGAGTGCTGGGATTAAAGGCGTGCGCCACCACGCCCCGCATGTCTGTTTCTTTAATGGCCCTGGCGCTCTAAAGAGAGGGTCAACAACCCTCTCTTCACCTCTCACCTCTCTGCTTCTAACCATTAGGGGGGGAAATGTTCCCAGGTAAAACAACAGGGACAAAAGTTGGGAAGTAACTCAGCAGTCTAAGCTTCCACCCAGTGGGGTGGGGAAAGGGGTTGGACTAAACCCGCCTCCTATAGGACTCTGGCCCTGGGCTGTCCCAGCCAGAGATCAGAGGGATTCGGGGACTGGAGTGAGCACCAGGGCAGAAATAAGGGGCCAGAGCAGAAAGTGGGGGGGCCAAGTGGCCCAGGAGGACAGGGGTTACTTGGAGCCCCACTGGCTTCCTCTGCCTGGAGAGGTGGCTGCTTTCCAAAGGCTGAAGGGCTCTGGAGTTCCTGCATGGATGCGCCCCTGCAGTTGCTCTCCCAGGCTATCTCCAGGGGCCCCTGACTGCCTCACTTCCTCCCTGCTAAGCTCCAGGCCCTGAGGTTGAACTCCAGACTGTAACTCACTGCACCCCCAACAGTCATGGGACCCAGGATAGGTAAGTCCAGGCGAAGGGAATCTGGAGACTGGGTTCCCGGTGAGATAGGCGAGACAGTAAAGTCTTGGTGATGTGTGTGGGAGCCAGACGTGGCTCTGCCAGGAGCCAGCACCTGGTCACAGAGCAGTGAGGGCGGCTGGATGAATGAGGGGACTTGACTAGGGAGCCATGCTGTATACTCAGCTGGAGGCAGGGAGCCCAGTTAAACCACCCTGGTGAACCAGAGAGCCCAGGACCACTGAAAGGCAGGTCTGGTCCTTCATCAAATCAGTCTCCTTGTGTGACAGAAATAATGTAGAGATGAACAAGACAGAGAGCCACATAAAAAAGAAAGAGAGAGAGAGAGAGAGAGAGAGAGAGAGAGAGAGAGAGGGAGAGAAGGGCCAGAGAGAACATGGACATAGGAGATCAGCAGGACCTCAGGGCAAGAGAAGAGCTGCCCCCTTTGACACGTTCCTGGGGGAGGGTTGCAGCAAAGACTTGGAAGGACAGAGAAGTGCAAGGCAGAAGGGAAGAAACCCAACACGCGGGACAGATGCCCGAGGGGACCGACAGACAGACTGTAGAAAGAAAGAATCCACACGCTGTGTGCAGACTCAGAGAGAGGCTTGCGAAGATGGTGGGTGGTGGTGTGGAGGCGAAGGGAGGGAGTAATGTCTGGAAGCCTCCAGAAGCCAAGCTTCAAGTGGGATAGGAAAGGCACCAAGCGGGAGGGCAGTGCCCCTGTGGCAGAGGGACAGATCTAACATGTGGCATCTGTGAGGGTGGTGGAAGAAATAAAGGCTCTTCAGACAGGGAGGCTGGGCTGGGAGCCCCGTCGTGATGACCCCTGGACTCTGTGCCACAGCCTGTCCTCCCTTGCTGTCAACCTCACACCCACTCAGGCAAGGCTGGGCTTGCTCCCAGGAACACCACAGTGAGAGCTTCAGGCCCAGGCAACAGCTCCAGCTGAGGTATAGCCGCAGCTTGGGGCCACGCATGCCAGGAAGGGTGGGGACGGACGCTTCCTCTCAGGGGGCCTCAAAGGACAGAGAAGAATGAGGTCAGATTTGGGAGGCTGGGTTTTTGTCTTGTTTTGTTTTGAGACAGTGTTTTGCTATAGCTCAGGCTAGGCTCCAACTTGTGATTCTCCTAACCCCTACCTCCCGAGTGCTGGGATCACAGTAAGGGTACCACCACACCTTGGCAAAGTCAGGATGATTTGAGGTAGGGTGGATGGGCCATTGGCAAACCAAATGCCTTGCCAGCCTTGGCTTGGTATGGTGGGAAAGTTGAAGACCCTTCAACAGGGCGTTGCTCTGCACCTGCCCCTGTACCTTTTTGTTTTGTTTTGATTTGATTTTTTTTTTTTTTTTTGAGGTAGGGTCTCACTGTAGTCCAGGCTGACCTGGAATTCACTCTGAAGTCTCAGGGTGGCCTCCAACTCACAGTGATCTTCCTGCCTCTGCCTCCCAAGTGCTGGGATTAAAGGCGTACGCCACCATGCCCGGCTTGGAATATTATCTAGCTGCCCCTAACACACACATAACAGGGTCCACACATTGATTCACCATAAGCCACCTCTGGCTGTTCTTCCTGAGCCTCCTTCTGGGCTGTGGCCAGGTTCAGCATGGCAGGAGGAAGCCTAGGGGATGCAGAGGGCTAGGCAAACAGACTCAGTCTGAGAAGAGTCCCAGGCTCACCCGTGGCCAGCTGTCCTCCCCAGAGGCAGAGCCAGGTTGCCAGCTTGCACGCGTCCCTGGACAACAGGCAGAGCTTTCCTGTCTGGGCAGGAAGAGGTTGAAGAAAATAATCTCCCTCTACAGTTCTCATGATGAGATCTCAAGAACCTACTCTTCCACCTTGGTGCCCTGGCTCAGGGAGTTCCTGCCCACTGCCTATTTTAGGGAAATCTGCCACTTCCTCCGCCTCCAGAGCCACACGCCGGGGTCGAGGGGCCACGCTGGTCTGGGCCATGCTTATAAAGACAGCTAAGAACCAGACGGTGAGCTGGTCTTCATCCCATCACAGGGCACAATGCAGTCAGTGCCCACTCTGCTCCTGTTGCTTCCTGGGGTTCAGTTTCCCCATCCATGCAGCAGGTGGCACAGGCGCCCAGGACAGTCATTTGGTCCCCAGTTGTGCTGATAAGCTTGTCCTGTAGAGGAGGCAGTGGAGTGGTGGCCCCTGCACAGGGATGGGCTTCCTTCTGCCCATAATGCCTCCAGGGAGCTGTGGTGACGCTGCTGTGCCCTTCCAGGCTGCAGCCTGGTCCTGGTACTACTGCCGGAATCCCAGGGAAGGCGGGGTGGAGAGATGGCTCAGTGGTTAAAGGTGCTCGCCTGCAAAGCCTGATGGCCCAGGTCTGGATCCCCAGTACCTCCATAAGGCCACATGCACAAAGTGGCATAGGTGTCTGAAGTTTGCAGTGGCAGGAGGCCCTGGCACACCCATAGTCTCTCTCTCTCTCAATCTCTCATAAATAAATAAGTAAATAAATAAATAAAATATTTTAAATAAAAGAATGCTGGAGGGGGGGGCACTTGAGAAATGGCTTAGCACTTAGGGTGCTTGCTTGTGTAGCTTAAGGACTGATTTCCCAGGACCCACCTAAGCCAGATGCACAAGGTGGTACATGCATCTGGAGTTCTTTTGCAGTAGCTGGAGGCCCTCACACATCCATTCTCTCTTTTTATTTTCTCTCTCTCTCTCTCTTTCACTCTCTGTCTCTTTCTCTCTCTTAAATAAATAAACTTTTTTTGATATAAAAAAGAATGCTGAGGAAGAAGCCCATGTTGGTACACTGGAGGTGGTTGGAGCAAGGCCTGATTCCTCCCATTCCTGGGGCCCAGCCAGAGCTGAGCAGAGCTAGGCTGGGCATCTCAGGTCCCAGCTCATCCATGAAGTCACACTCTTAAGACACATGAATAAAAATGCCCCAAATGCCAAGGCTTGTCAGACTTGGTGGCACAGGCCTGACATCCCAGCTACTTGAGGGGCTGAGGTAGAAGGCTCAAAAGTTCAAGGCCAGTGATTTACTGAGACCTTGTCTCAAAAATTAAAAGTCTGGTTGGAGACATGGCTCAGTGGTTAAGGTGTTTGCCTGCAAAGCCCAATGACCTGAGTTCAATTTCCCCAGTTCCCATTTAAAGCCAGATGCACATGGTGGCACATGTGTCTGGAGTTCTTTTGCAATGGTTAGAGGCCCTGGCATGCTCATTCTCTCCCTCTGTCTCTCTCTCTCTGCCTCTTTCTCTCTCACTCTCAAATAAATAAATAATAAAAAGAGGGTCCATGGGAGAATGGTTGCCTAGCATGTATGAAGCCCAGGGTTTAAGCTCTAGGACTGGGGGCAAAACTTGAAACAGGCAGAAACAGTTGGCCAGCAGCAGGGGAGGGTGGTCTTCCCCAGCGAGGGGCAAGTAGGGTTGCGGGAGAATGGAACATCAGCAACTTCTGAACAGAATGTGCATTCCTAGAGGGCAAATGAACCTGGCACATTTGTGGGGACCATGAGCTGCCCAATACAGTGAGACTAATGGCGGTCACTAGGCAGGATCTCAGACAATTACGCCAAAGAAGTTGACAAGGAGCCGGGCCTGGTGGCACATGCCTTTAATCCCAGCACTCGGGAGGCAGAGGTAGGAGGATCGCTGTGAGTTCGAGGCCAGCCTGAGACTCCCATAGTGAATCCCAGGTCAGCCTGGGCCAGAGTGATTCCCTACCTCAAAAAACAAACAAACAAACAAACAAACAAAGAAATAAGTTGACAGGGCCCATCACCAAGAGTTTGTCTGCCAAGTTAGGCACAGGGACTTTGGCTTAGAGGCAACTGGGACCTATAGAATGTATTTGGGGAAAGCAGTGGTTGTGTGACCTGGAGAATCTGCCCCAGGACCACTCACGGGAACCCCACTTGTGTGAAGCATTGCTCTGAGTTCAAAGAGGTTTGGGGGAGTTCAGTTACTTGCTCCAGGCCACCACGCAGCTAGCCCTTGCCCAAATCAGGGCCTCGGGGGCCTCCCCTTATTCTCTTTCTTCGGGTTCTCATGTCTCCAGCCTCTGCCTGGCGGACACAGGTCTGGAACCGAGTCTTTCTCTAGACCCAGGTCTCTGGTACCCAGACAGCTCTAAGACAGTCACCAAGGTGATGTGTGTGTAGAAGGAAAAGCCTCCCACGGACTTCAGGCTTCTGCTGTGCAGCAAGGTTGGGTAAATGGACGCAGGAAGTCTATCTAAACGCACACAGAGAGACCGCGGTGAACTGGGCTGCGTGGAGTGGGAGGCATGGCCTTGGGCCAAAGGCTTCTGGGCTTGGAAGTCAGCTTCTTGTTTAGACCGAGCAAGACATGCCCGCTTCCCCATGGGCTCAGGACAGGCCCCACTCCCTGCCAAACCCGAATCCCTATTTTTAAGGTCATCGAGGGTCTGGATGGGGCAGTCAGGGCCAGAACCAGGAACAGAAAGTTCCAGCACAGGGTCCTTGTCCCAACTCGGAAACCACCAAAGTGCCTGGTCCCCACCCCCACCCTGACAGAGCTCCCTTGCGAGGCAGCAGCTGGGTCTCAAGATATTTTCCTGCTGACAGACCACCCAAGGGCCCTTCCAGAAGGAATTTCCCTCCGATGACAGCCAAGCCCAGTGCCTGCCGGGAGAGCGCCCCTTTGCTGCCTTTGACGCCCCTCCACGATACTGGGGGGAGGACTTCATCTTGGGAACTTGAGCCCTCAAGCTCCACACTGCCCCATCCCAGGCCACCATGCCCCCCCCCCCCCCGGCACTTATTGGACCCCGTTGGCTCTCACTGTGGTTAGCTCAACTCAACAACTTCATTCCTCTGCTGGGATGGGTGAGAGATGAGAAGTGGTTTGCTGGGGAGGAAAAATAGTCTAGTCCAGGGTACAGCTTGTACGATGGGTGGGAAGTGTAGAGAACATGATGAATTTGGGGAACAGCAGGAATGTATTGGGGCCAGAGGATTATAATGTTCTTTAGGGGCGATTATATTAGGCTGAGCATTCTCAGGGGGCCTGGACTTTGAGGACAGTCAGACAAGGAGAAGTGAGGGAGTTGGCCATTGAGGATCAAAGAGGGCTGGACCCAGGCAGGGTGTTTTCCTTCTGCCCTACCAATACCACTGCGAAGCTTGCACTCTGCCTTCTCAGAGAAGTAAACTGAGACGTAGATGAAACAAGCCACCTGAGGGCAGGTTTAGATTAAACAAGCCACCTGAGGGCAGGCTTAGATTAAACAAACCACCTGAAGGCAGGTTTAGATTAAACAAATCACCTGAGGGCAGGTTTAGATTAAATAAGCCACCTGAGGGCAGGTTTAGATTAAATAAGCCACCTGGGGGCAGGCTTAGATTAAACAAATCACCTGAAGGCAGGTTTAGATTGAGCAAGCCATCTGAAGCAAGCTTATATTGAACAAACCACCTGAGGGCAGGCTTAGATTAAACAAGCCACCTGAGGGCAGGTTTAGATTGAACAAGCCCCCTGAGGGCAGGTTTAGATTGAACAAACCACCTGAGGGCAGGTTTAGATTGAACAAACCACCTGAGGGCAGGCTTAGATTGAACAAACCACCTGAGGGCAGGTTTAGATTGAACAAACCACCTGAGGGCAGGTTTAGATTGAACAAACCACCTGAGGGCAGGCTTAGATTGAACAAACCACCTGAGGGCAGGTTTAGATTAAACAAACCACCTGAGGGCAGGTTTAGATTGAACAAGCCACCTGAGGGCAGGTTTAGATTGAACAAGCCCCCTGAGGGTTGGAGAGATTGCTTAAGTGGTTAAGACATTTGCCTATGAAGCCTAAGGAACCAGGTTTGATTCCCCAGAACCCATGTAAGCCGGATGCACAAGGCAGCACATGTGTCTGGTGTTCATTTGCAGTGACTGGGGGCTCTCACATACCCATTCTTTCTCTCTCTCTCTCTCTCTTTGCCTCTGCCCTGCCAAGCCAAATAAATAAAATAATTTTTAAAAACAAACAAGGGTGGGGCATGGTGGTACTTGCCTTTAATCCCAGCACTCAGGAGACAGAGGTAGGAGGATCACCAGGAGTTCGAGGCCACCCTGAGACTACATAGTGAAATCCAGGTCAGCCTGAGCTAGAGTGAGACCCTACCTTGAAAAACAAAACGAAACAAAAAACCAAGGGGCTATAGAGATGGCTTAACATATAAGGCTTTTGCCTGCAAAGGATGTAGAAGGTGGCACATGCATCTGGAGTTCATTTACAGTGGCTACTGGCCCTGGCATGCCCATTCTCTCTCCGTCTGTGTCTAACAATTTTTTTTTTTAAAGCCACCTGTGGTCACATCACTACAGTGTGGCAAAAATAAATATTTGAATCCAAAGTCTTCTTCCCAGAGGATTTCAGCAGAAACCTAACCCAATCCACCAGAAAAAGTATGCTGGACAGTCCTTGTTCAGAGGGAATTCATTTCCTTCTTTCTCTCTCAAATAAATAATAAATAAATAAATAAGTGAAAATTTTAAAAGGGGGCTGGAGAGATGGCTTAGTGGTTAAGCACTTGCCTGTGAAGTCTAAGGATCCCGGTTCGAGGCTCGATTCCCCAGGACCCACGTTAGCCAGATGCACAAGGGGGCGCACGCGTCTGGAGTTTGTTTGCAGTGGCTGGAGGCCCTGGTGCGCCCATTCTCTCTCTATCTGCCTCCTTCTCTCTCTGTCACTCTCAAATAAATAAGTAAAAATAAAAATAAACAAAAAAATTGTTTTTAATTTTAAAAGGGACGTAAGTGGCAAGAGAGGGGCCAACCACAGCTGGAGAAAGGGCTGTGGGAACTGCCTGGTGTATGGAGCAGTTCACAGGGAGAGAGGTTAGCCAAGGGGAGCCGGGGAAGGGCCACAGGGCTGCCGGATCCCAGAGTGACTTGGGTGAGGGTTAGCTGCTGTGAGCCTGGTCTCTTTGGCCGCCACCATCTTCAGGAATGGCCTGCTGCCTCCTGCCCGAAGGAATACTTCCCTTCCTAGGCTCGGGCACCTGCTTGGGGGCTCGTGGCTCTTCCAGTAACATGGTCTCCTAACCACAGCACCTGGAAAGCAGAGTCCCCATTCCACTCTGTTTTGGGATGGGGGCACAGGGCAGAACTGTCTCTGACTAGGGAGGTTTGGACTGGCTTGTTGCCTCAGCCTCACATGTTGGAATCCCCATCCAACCCCACTCAGGATACCTCTGCCCCTCAACCTCATGCACCGCGTTAAACAAACCATCACCCTGTGAAGCTGGCTTTCAGTGACCCTGGGTCGCCATGACAGCATGTCCAGATGGAAAGCTGAGCGCTTCTCTGTCCTGAGCCTGAGCTCCAGCCTTGCCGCACTCTTGGGCCGAGCGATCCTTACACCTTCAGACTTCCATTTTCTCTGACGTTGGAGCCTTTCAGCACCTTCTACCTGAGACTGAGGCCTCTCCCTTATTTCCACAGCCTTGCCCGACCCTGTGTCATCGCACTGAGTACCTGTCACTGAGTCTGAGGTTCATGTCTGTTGCCCTCCTGCCCATATGTATGCACTGAGGGTTGCCTGACGTCAGGGACTGGCTGCTGTCCTCTGCTCCCCAGTGGTCTGGCTTGGGGAAGCTGTCAGTATGTGGATCTGCTTCCAGATCCAGCGGAACGTAGTTCTCTCCCCACCGTGGTGACTCTAGGCAATCTACAGACTCCTTTTGTCTTCTTCCTCACCTTCAAAGTATCTAACCCAGCCAGGATTCCTGTCCAGCTGGCCCCCAAGCCCACCGTTGCTGGGAATGTCAGATAGGGAAACCCATAGGCTTGTGAGAAGTGGGCCTGCAGTCGCCCTCAAAGGGCCTTGGAATCCGGAGTGATGCCATATGGGAATGGGGACTCTGTATCAGATCTGCTGCTCTTTTAAGACAAAAACAAAAATCTGGATTTTGATATGCAATTTTCTTTAATCCCAGCACTCAGGAGGCAGACATAGGAGGATTGCCAAGAGTTCGAGGCCGCCCTGAGAATACAGAGCAAATTCCAGGTCAGCCTGGGCTAGAGTGAGACCCTACCTCAATCCCCAACCCCCGGCAAAAAAAAAAAAAAAAAATGTGATGGGTTGAAGAGATGGCTCAGTGATTAAAGGTACCTGCTTGCCAAAGCCTTATGGCCTAGGTTCAATCCCCCAGTACCCACATAAAGCCACATGCACAATGTGGTGCGTGCAATCTGGAGTTTGTTTGCAGTGGTAAGATGCCCTGTCACATTCTCTCTCTCTCTCTCCTTGCTAGTAACTAAATAAAAACATTAGGAAAGTAAAAAGCACTCTGTGAGCCAGCATTCTACAAAGTCCCAAACAGGTCCCTGGGCCAGATGTACCCTTAAACAGAACAAGTCTAGAGGGTACCATCTGTCTCCAGGTACACCACTATATGGGGGCTTTGAGCCAGGGTCTCCCTGTTACACCCTCTGTCTTTTCATTCACCTTGCAGGTCACTTTGCTGGCCTGGCACAGTGTATGGGGAAGGAGACTCTCCTGTTTCCACAGGAAATGTAGGAGAAAACACAGAAGTCCTGCAAATGCAGCTGGTGAGGACCTTGCAGGGACTGGAGAGTCAGGGTGAGGACAGGGATGAGGAGGGAACAAGAAGCCACAGAGGTCTACCAGGGGTCTGTACTCCTTCCTGGATCAGGGGTAAACTGGGCCGAAGTCTCCCACAAGAAGGAAAATAAGCTATTCTGAGTCATGGTGGCCACACCTGCAAACTCACTGGCAAGTTTGGGGCCAAAACTGACAAAGCTGGTCTCCGTGACGCACCTTGAAGTGGGGCTCATCATTCCTGTCTTACTGAAGCTCAGAGCTGTCTGCTTGTCAGCTGCAGGGTACCCCAGTTCTCAGTGGTCCTAGGTCTTGCTCTCTGTGGAACATTCTGGAAAGTTTCCTACCTTGGCCCCCTGTGTTCTGAGACTTCCTCTCAGAGGCCGACCTGGAGTCACCCTCAGTATATATAAACCTTCCCAGCTCTCAGCGTTTCTTAGCACCCATTGCTGTATTTCCCCACAAGGTTCCAATCCAGGCTGTGGCTATGGGTTCTAGACTCCACTAAACTGTACTTCCCTGGGCAGGGTGTCCCATGGCTTTCTGTTTCCCTCCTGCTTTTCCAACGGTGCTCTTCAGGTCATAGGAAGGGACTATTGTCTACTAGAGAACTAGCTCAGTAGCTTTAGGATGCACCGTTAGAACGACAGACTGGCCCCCACACAGCCACTTTGGACTCAGTAGGGAAGCTGGGCCAAGAATAAGAATTTCCCACCCAAGGACCATTAGATCTGGCCTAAGGACATCAGTACAGACTCCATCTGATGATTGCCATTGGGGGTCAGGCATCACCAGCTCTGGGACCTTGGCTACCACTTCCTGCCTCTGAGCCCGCTGGCTCACAGGGCCTCCTGAGCAGCACCTTCAGAGGATGCGAGAAGATGCGTGAACGCCCAGCCTAGCACTGCGCTCAGTGATGCTTGCCCTGCGGTAGCCCCTGCTTCCCCTCACATCAAGATGTGGGACAAACCTCCCCATAGGGCCTCCTGCTGGGCTGAGTCTCCCACAAGAAGGAAAACAAGGAAACTACCCTGTGGCTGGCCATCCAGTAGGGATAAAGGGAGCCCAAGGGTGCTGTTCCCAGCAAGGTCTTTGCAGACTTCCTCCACGCCTCCTCTGGTCTTCCGAAACAAGCTTTCATCTCAGTCTCTGGTTCTAGATGGGACAATGCTTGTTGCTGCCACAGAGCAGGAATGTAAGCAGGCAAGGGTTTGTGGCAAGACAGAAGGACTGGCTACCTATTTATTTGGATTTTTTTTTTTTTTTTGAGGTAGGGTCTCACTCTAGCCCAGGCTGACCTGGAATTCACTCTGTAGTCTCAGGGTGGCCTCGAACTCATGGCAATCCTCCTATCTCTGCCTTGCAAGGGCTGGGATGAAAGGCGTGCACCACCACACCAGGCTCTGGAAATTTATTGTAACCCTTTTCAGCACAGGTGATGAAGTATGGCCAGAGACTTGATTAACTTAGGATAAGAATCACAGTAACAGTTCAGGCTTTGTGGAAACTACAGGAAGGTAAGAATTTGTGTGAGAGGGCCTCAAAATATCGGAGGAAGCTGGCCATGATGGCGTGTGTAAATAATAAGCCCAGCAATTAGGAGGCTGAGGCAGGAGGATTGAGAGTTTGAGGTCTGCCTGGGCTGCACAGTGAGACCTTTTCAGTGAGAAAGAGAGAGAGAGACTCAAGGGCTAACACTATTGATAGTTACCCCTGAAGAATCAATGAACTTTCATTAATCTCCATAGGGAACAGTTAAGCTATTTGTTCAGGCTGGACATAGGGGGAAAAGACGAACATGATTCTGAAGCCCATGGAATAGCGTCATGCTGATGTGGATGGTAAGGAGAGTGTATCAACCACTCTCTGATGCTGGGACAAAATACCTGACCAGAAGCAACTTCTGGAAGGAAAGAGGTTTCATCTGGTTTCTAGTTCCAGATGAGAGATCCACTGTGGCAAGGAAAGTGTGGCAGGAGCAGGAAGCTGGAGTCACATTGTCACATCTGCAGGGAGGAAGCAGAGGTGAAGGCTGCTTGCTGAGCTAGCTTGCTCCTTCTTTTTAAAAAATATTTTATTTATTTATTTAAGAGAGAGAGAGGGAGAATGGGCATACCAGGGCCTCTAGCCACTACAAATGGCTTCCAGATGCATGCGCCACTTTGTGCATCTGGCTTTATGTGGGTCCTAGGGAATAGAACCTGGGTCCTTTGGCTTTGTAGGCAAACCCTTTAACCACTAAGTCATCTCTCCAGCCCTGGCCTGCTCCTTTTTATGCAGTTCAGGAACCCAGCCCACAGAATGGCACTGCCCACAGTTAAGGTGGGTACTAATATAGAAAAATCTCCAACAGACATGCCAAGAGATGTGTTCCCATGGCGATTCTAAATCCAGTCGAGGTGACAACCAGACATTAATCACCGAGGGCTTCTGGGGTCTTTAGCGTTCAGGCTGAAGGTATGGGCAGGTGGTTTAAGTTCCCATGGTGCTTTCTGCACTGGGGAGGAGGGGTTGCTATCCCTGCACTGCAGGAAAGGATTCAAATGGGACACTGCCAGATACATAAGATGGCACATAAATCTGGAGTTCATCTGCAGTGACTAGAGGCCCTGGCAGGCCCATTCTCTCATTCTATCTGCCTCTCTCTCTCAAATATATAAACTTCAAAAAAAAAAAAAAAAGACACATTAGGAGCTGGAGAGATGACTCAGCATTAAGTGTGCTTCCTGCTGAAGTACAAGGGCCGGGAACCGATTGAGTTTGAACCTCCAGATCTCCTGTAAACAGCTGGGCATGGCCACGTGAGCCTGTAACCCCAGTCCTTCAAAGGGGAGCAGAGATCAGGGCCTCTCTCCGGTTCATGAAAAACAGTGCCAGCAGTGTTAGTAAGAGACTGGCTCAAAATCAGAATGGGCAGAGTAATGGAGCTTACATTCTGCTTCTGTAAGCACCCTTCTCCCCGCTTCAGACAAATGCTTAGTGTGCTGGAGGGGCGCATATACACACCACGGCACACACCCACACACACGCAAGCCAAAGAAAATTAGCTAGAGAAAAGCGCACAGTCACTTAATACAACTTTCACATGAGCTTTCAACACAAGACTCAAAGACAATTGTGTCTTTATGCTATATTTAATAAGGAAGTTCACCTGGGTGGCGGGGGGGTGGGGGGTGCCATCCGATGGTAACTGAGAACTTAGCAGAGCCTGTTTGTTTGGATTCTTCAGAGATAAGGATATGCTTTTTCCCCATAGTTGGGGAGGACAAATTTTTTTTAAAAAATATTTTATTTCTTTATTTATTTGAGAGAGAGAGAGAGAAAAGACACAGAGAGAAAGAGAGAATGGGCATGTCAGGACCTCCAGCCTCAGCAAACGAACTCCAGACATGTGCGCCCCCTGTGCATCTGGCTTACGTGGGTCCTGGGGAATTGAACCGGGGTCTTTAGGCATCATAGGCAAACTCCTTAACCGCTAAGCCATTTCCCCAGCCTGAGGACACCTTTATGACGTGAAATGCTTCAGAGGAGAAGGAAGTCATCTTCCTGTCTTATGTCCTGCTACAGGGTAGGAGAGGAAGGTGAAAGGAAACCTCAGGGCTTATTCTGTTTATTCTATATATATATAATTCTCTCTCTATATATATATTATTCTATAAATATATAATTATATATATATAATTCTGTTTATTATATGTATATAATTATAATTATATTTTATTTATTTATTTGAAAGGGAAAGAAGTAGAAAGAAAGAGAGAGAGAGAAAATGGGCTAGCCAGGGCCTCCAGCCACTGCAAACTCCAGACACATGCACTACCTTGTGCATCTGGCTTATGTGGGTTCCAGAAAATCAAACCTGGGTTCTTTGGCTTTGCAGTCAAGTGCCTTAACCATTAAGCCATCTCTCCAGCCTTGTTCTGTCCCCCCCCCCCCCGCCACACACACACCTGAATGCCCAAGGTGCCGCATTTGGGGGCAGCATGTCTCTAGCCCCAGCAGTAGACACTGCCATCCCCAGCTAACACATGAGGAAAACCAAAGCTCGGACAGATCGCTGGAGAGGCGTGTCCAGGTTTCCACAGTGGGCGGTGGGTGGATGCTGGAAATCTAAGTCAAGCCTGAGGAAGCCTATACTCAGTTCCACATTTCCTCGGGATTTGCCTTTTACAACCGGGAGGTACTGAGGTGAGGGAGGGCATGGCCCCGAGTTTTCCCCAGTGAAGAATGGACAAAGGTTATGAGCCGGGTCACCCCATATCATGTGCTGGAGTGAAGAGGGCTGTGAGAGGTGGCCTTGCAACAGAGGCTCCAACCAACCAGCTCCCTGATAAACAAGGCTGTTGGCTGACAAGCGTTCTGGATATGTTATTGTTCTCAGAGGCCAGAAGCACCCTGCAGGGCTTCCTCCCCCACTCAGAGGCGAGGGCCATGGACTTTGCCCTCCAGAAACAGACATGTCACTGAAGGATAGAACAATCACAGGAAGACTTTGAGGGCCTTGGCAGAGGAAGCTTCAGGAAGACCAGAGGCAAGTCTGCAAGTTGAGGCTTACCTGAGTCAGGTGAGCAGGCTCCAGGAGGGAGTGCACGTGTGGACTGGGACAGGGATGTGACAAGAGGCATGGGAGCTGTAGCCTAAGGCCCAGAGTCTGGCCTGGAGATGGGGGGCTTCATATTCTGAAGAACGCTGACCTTCCATCCCTCCTTCCGACCAGTCTTTCTGGTTCATTCAGAGCTGGGATGTCAGGTCAGCGTCTTCTGTCTTCCCAGCCTCAGTCGCCTGCTTGGATCAGCCCCTGGACACACTGGCACCGAGGTGGCTTGGCTATGTTTGGGTGGGCCAAGACAGAGGAGGCCACTGTGCTTTTTCTCCTCATCACACCTGTCAGAAGACTAGAGGGCTGGAGAGATGGCTTAGTGGTTAAGGCATTTGCCTGCAAAGCCAAAGGACCCAGGTTCAATTCCCCAGGACCCACGTAAGCCAGATGCACAAGGGGGCGCATGCATCTGGAGTTTGTTTGCAGTGGCTGGAGGCTCTGGCGGGCCCATTCTATCTCTCCCTGTCTCTGCCTCTCTCTCTCTCTCTAATAAATAAATAAAAGCAAAGTTTTTTTTTAAAAAAAGACTAGAAACCGGGCATGGTGGCGCACGCCTTTAATCCCAGCACTTGGGAGGCAGAGGTAAGAGGATCGCCGTGAGTTCAAGGCCACCCTGAGACTCCATAGTGAATTCCAGGTCAGCCTGGGCTAGAATGAGACCCTACCTCAAAAAAAACCAAAAAAAAAAAAAAAAAAAAAGACTAGAGATGTACAGGACCAAAAGTACAGAACCAAGAAGACACTCATGTGCCAATACATGAGAAACCCCAGCAGGCAGAGCTAGACTGTAGTGGGTGGGGTGACGGAGCTCTGCTTCTGAGAACTGAGGGCTCAGAAATGCTCCTCTCGATGTCTCCAAGCATTTTCTTTGTGCCCTTTTGCCTCCTCCTGTTTTTGCAGTGATCTCAGCAGTATCTTCCCCACTCCCTTTCCTAAGACCAACAGTCTGTTTTCTCCCTGTTTCTTCCTATTTCCTCTGGGTGTTTGTGTCCTAAAAGGAAGCCCCCTCCCCAGCCACTTCCATTACCTCAAATTCCTCCAGTTACATTTCTAGACACTTCCCCAGAGCTGTACAGATGACCAGCAAGCCCATAAAAAGATGTTACCAGCGTTAGTCAAACTGCACCGAGACGCCGTGTCACATCTGCTGGTGGCTGTAGTTGAAAGTATGGACAATGACGAATATTAGAAAAGCTATAAGGAAGGCCAGACGTGGTGGCACTCACCTTTAATCCCAGCACTCAGGAGGCCTAGGTAGGAGGATCGCTGTGAGTTCGAGCCTGAGACTACGTAATGAACTCCAGGTCAGCCTGGGCTAGAGCGAGACCCTACCTCAAAAAGACTAAAAAATAATAAAAGAAGAAGTAAAAGTTTAAGGAGATTAGAACTCTCGTACATTGCTAATGGCAATGTAAATTGGTGCAACCATCTAAAAAATACAGTTTAACAATTCTTCAAATAGTCAAACAGAAACTACCATAAATCCCAGTAATTCCACTCCTACTTACGTGCCCAAGAGAAATGAGGCTGTATGTTCCATAAAAATATGCACATGTCTGAAATAACCCAGATGCTTACCAACTGAAATGTGGACACCCCAAATCTGCTCATCCACATTTGGAGGTTTTTTTTTGTTTGTTTTTGTTTTTTTTTTTTGAGGTAGGGTCACACTCTAGCCCAGGCTGACTTGGAATTCACTATGGAGTCTCAGCGTGGCCTCGAACTCACAGCGATCCTCCTTCCTCTGCCTCCCAAGTGCTGGGATTAAAGGCATGCGCCACCACACCCAGCCACATTTGGAGTTTTACTTAGCCATAAAAGGAATGGAGTATATGTGCTAACACTGATGAACTTTGAAAACATTATGCAATTAGAGGAAGTCAATTGGACTAGACACATTGCTCAGTGGTTCAAGACGCTGGTTGCAAAGCCTAATGGTTCAGGTTCAATTCCACAATACCCACATAAAGCCAGATGCACAAAGTAGCACATGTGTATGGAATTCATTTGCAGTGGCAAGAGGCGCTGGCAGTGAAAATATTGAAAAGATGTCAGTTACAAAAGGTCACATGTTATATACTATCATTTCTCCAGAAGAGGCAAATCCATAGACCAGGGGGTTGGTGATTTACAGGAACTATGAGAAGGAAGGGTGGGCAATGGTGATTTCTTACTAGGGCAAGGAAATGTTCTGGAACTAGGTAGTGATGACAGGTGTGCAATTATGTGACTATGCTAAAACGAACTGCCTTGTGAACTTTATGAGTAGGGTTTATGCTATGTAAATTATATATTCTATTAGTTATTTTTCTTGTTGCAGTGGTCACAAAACACATAATAAAAAAAAAAAAAACCTCAAGCCGGGTGTAGTGGCGCACGCCTTTATTCCCAGCACTTGGGAGGCAGAGACATGAGGCTTTCCATGAGTTAGAGGCCACCCTGAGATTCCAGAGTGAATTCCAGGTTACCCTGGACTAGAGTGAAACCCTACCTTGAAAAAAAAATAACACCAGTTCAAGGGAGGACAAAGATTTACTTTGGCTCACAGTAAACCATGGCAGGGAATCAGGAAAGGCGGAGGAGCAGTACAGGTGGCTGGTCACCTTGCATTTGCAGTCAGGAAGCAGAGAGGTGAGAGAAAGAGAGAGAGAGGGAGGCTGGCACTCAGCTCGTTTTCTCCTTTTCATTCAGTCTGAGAACCCAGCCTATGGAATACTGCCACCCCACATTCATTGTGGATCTCTGGAAAGGCCCTCACAGACACCCAGAGGTTTGTCTGCTACGTGATTCTAATTCCCACCAAGTTGAAAAGATTGACTAGCACATATATCAGTAAAGAAAACAATCACCTTGGGCTAGAGGGATGGCTTAGCAGTTAAGGCATTTGCCTGCAAAGCCAAAGGACCCAGGTTCAATTCCCCAGGACCCACGTTAGCCACAAGGGGGCTCATGCATCTGAAGTTTGTTTGCAGTGGCTGGAGGCCCTGGCGTGCCCATATTCTCTCTCTCCCTTCCTCCCTCTTTCTCTGTCAAATACATAAATAAAAATAATAAAATATCTTTTTTAAAAAAGAAAATAATCATCTGACTCCCAAGCACTTCGTGTGAGGGGGACAAAACCTTGGCTTACGGAAGTTCAGGCCCGTGTTTGCCCTCCTTGAGTTTGCCTTCCAGGGCTAGAGATGTAGGAGGGGATTCCACAGGGTCAGAGGAGTCCTCAGGTCAGTTTTCGAAGGCCATGTTGAATGAGGGGAAACTCCGGCTTGCAGTGAGAGGGACACGAAACAATGGAGGAAGCTTCCCGCAGGAAGTGGAACCTCAGGAGGGGGGAAGGCCTTGGCCTTCATTTAAAGGCTGGGTGGGGTGTTTCAGGCTGGACTTCCGGGCTCTCCGTGGTGGGTCCGCATCAGGAGATGCCTTTGAGTGTGTAGAACACAAATATGTGACCATAGGTGTCTTGGGAGAAAGCCAACATGCACAGTGAAGTCAAGGATCCAAAACAGCTGTCTCCTGGGGAAGGTGGTAAATGGCCTGAACTCTGTGGTCCTTTCTCACCGGCCAGCTGCGTATGGTTTGATGTATAGATGTGGGGACTTACTGGACTGCTTGGTATTATGGGTAGGTGGTGCCCTAGACTGGGGGTGAGGGGGAAGAATCTGTCCCAGCACCCAAAGAGCCTTTGTCCCCCCAATTATGGACCCAGCCTTGACCCTGCAAGGGACACCAGCATAGAGACCGTGTATCTGTCACCTAATGTCAGGACCATTGCTTGAGGTATTGTCCTGTGGGGAGGTGAGCAGCTTCTCCTCTGAAAGAGGTGTGTGTGAGTGTCCCCAGTGGGTGCGCACGAGACCCACAGCCTCTCAAGAAGGTTCTTTCTAGCACCATGACCTCGGGATCCAGAAGGCTGATCGAGCCGGGCATGGTGGCACACACCTTTAATCCCAGCACTAGGGAGACAGAGGTAGGAGGATCACTGTGAGTTCGAGGTCAGCCTGAGACTACATAGTGAATTCTAGGTTAGCTTGAGCTAGAACAAGACCCTACCTCAAAAAAACAAAAATTTAAAAATTTAAAAAAGGAAAAGGACTGCATAGTTTAGTGGTTAAGTGCTTGCCTGTGAAGCCTAAGGACCCCAATTCGAGGCTCAATTCCCCAGGACCCATATAGGCCAGATGTACAAGGTGGCGCATGCATCTGGAATTTGTTTGCAGTGGCTGGAGACCCTCATGCACCCATTCGCTCTCTCTATCTACCTCTTTCTCTGTCTGTCGCTCTCAAATAATAAAAATAAACCAAAAAAAAAAATAAAAATAAAGAAAAAAGAAGAAGGCTGATTGGAGCCTTATTTCACCAACCATCAAGGTCATTTACCCTTGAAATATTTTGGCTGCAAGGTCTACCTGGGTCAGAGCCAGTCTCTGGGATTTTTACCTCATATTCTCAATGGATATCCTACAGGGCCAGCAGGTGAGGGAGCCCAGATGCCAGACAGGGACATCAAGACTACGATGGACACAGAAAGCATTCCTGGAGAAGACAAAGTCAGCGTGGAGCCTTGGGACTCACGGCCACGCATGTTTCACAGCCTCAAGGTGCCTGTCCCTGGGGCCGGGCAGGGAAGGGGCAGCTGAGCCCAGCAGCGCGGGGCGGCAGAGTGCCAGGCAAGACCCTGCCTTCCGGCTTTCTCACCTACAGGGCGGGTGGCTGGGAGGGGCAAAGAGGTGATCTGTGGGAATGCTTAGCTTGGCCTCAGGCAGCTGAGACCCGGAGGAGCCTAGAACATTCTTTCTTCGGACAAAGATGGGCTGCCTTGTGGATAGTAGAGGGACAGCACCCCTCGCCTCTCAGTTCCCTAGAGGAATAGAGCAGCCCCTGCGATTCTGATCCTATTCTAATATGAGTCCAGGCTCCACAATGGGCACCTACTGGGTGCCAGGTGTTGCTCACACATGCTATTTATTATTATTATTATTATTATTACTATTATTTTTTGGCTTTTCAAGGTAGAGTCTACACTCTAGCTCAGGCTGACCCAGATTTCAGTATGTAGTCTCAGGGTGACCTCGAACTCATGGTGATCCCCCTACCTCTGCCTCCTGAGTGCTGGGATTAAAGGCGTGCGCCACCATGCCCAGCTCTATTACTTGCTTTTTATTTATTTATTAAAAAAAATTTTTTTTGCAGGAAGGCTAGGTTGTTTAGAGTGCAGTGGGACAGTTTGGAGTCTTCAGTGTGTGTGGTGAGGGGAAAGGGAGTGTGTTCTCCTGAGCAGCCCCAGGGGAAGGACTGGGTGGGAGTGGATTAGGGACAGACCTGGAGGAATCTGGGAGAACTTTCTGGAAGGGTAGTGGGCCGAGGAGGAAGGGCCAGCCCAGGTCCTGGGGTGGGCAGAGTGGCTCCCACTATCTCTGTTCTCAATCATGTGGGTTTCTGGTAGCCCCCAGATCCCAAGAATATAGTCCGTCAGACTGTGTGAGAGGCCATAGACTATTCTAGTTAATTCTCTCTTTCACCCTCTTTTCCTCTCCACCCCCTTTCTTCCTCCTACTCTTCATTTTCTTCTCTCTGTCTCTCATTTTCTTTTTTTTTTAAATATTTTATTTTTAACATTAATTTGAGAGAGGAAGATACAGAAATAGGCAGGCAGAGAGAGAGAGAGAGAGAATGGGGGCACCAGGGCCTCTAGCCACTGCAAACAGACTCCAGATACATGCGCCCCTTTGTGCATATGGCTTACGTGCGTCCTGGGGAGTTGAACCTGGTTCCTATGGTTTTGCAGGCAAGTGCCTTAACTCCTAAGCCATCTCCCCAGCCCCCCTCTCTCATTTTCTAACATCTCTCCATCACCTTTTCTCCACCCACTACTCACCCCCATTCTCGCTTCTCTCTTGACCATTTTGTCCCTTTGTTCCCAACTCTGTCTTTCTGTCTCCCAGCCACCACCCACCTTTGACAACCTCTCTCCACCGTCATTGTGTCCCCTCCGACAGTTTTTCATCCTGTGCCACAGTCTGTTGCAGCTGGCACAACTCATGATCTCCGGCTACCTCAAGAGCTCCATCTCCACCGTGGAGAAGCGCTTCGGTCTCTCCAGCCAGACCTCGGGGCTGCTGGCTGCCTTCAACGAGGTACTGACCCTGGCCCCACTATGGCGGTGGATGGTGAGGGAGTCCTGGGTCCCTATCTTCTACCAGCCTCCTTTCTCGCTGCCCACCACAAACCCTTCCCTCGCTAAGTCCTCAGGTACCCCCCCACCCATCACTGCCTGTTCCCCAAAACCTTAGCTCTTCTCCTACAGTGTCCTGGCTAGCCACATGCTCATGCCTGAAGCCCAAAAGCAGCCCTAAGCTCTTCATCACCCTCACTGGGGAAAGGACCCATCCATCTTGCCCTCAGGTGCCCCTGTGCTGAGGGACACGGGGTATTTTCCAGCTTGCCAGGGTCCCTGTATCCGTCCATCTTCCCTGTGGTTCCTTTCCACCTTAGACACACAGCTCTTGGCTATCACTTCGACTGTCTCAAGAGAAGCTTAAATTACCTCCCAGACAGTCCCCCCCCCCCGTCTGGCTGACCTTGAAGGGGCAGGAGGAGGGGTGACACGGGTGGAGCGCCTGCCCTCCAAGCTCCCTGGGGTTCTTCAGGCCTCTGACTGTGGCCCTCGGCCAGGCGGGGAGGAGAAAAGCTGAGGGGATTTGGAGATCAGCTCAGTGGGGCCCCAGTCCTAACCTCCCCAGATGTTGGCACCTTCAGCAAATGAACTTGCTTCTTCTCTCTCCCACCCCAGTGGATTTTTGTGAAATTCTCTTCCCTGCGTAATAGTCGCATCCGTCCTAAACCCCAGAGCCACCAGCTGCAGCGTCCCATCCTCCGGTGTGTCTTGGCTCGCCATTCTCAGATCTTAAAAAACAACTAGAGAATGATTTTTCCAGAATCTGCTCCCACCAACCTGTGCTGAGATGGTTCCAGTCCAGCTCGGGGGTCCGGAGCCCACCCGTTGTCACCAGACAGGAAGCAGGGGAGCTCCATCCACTCCACCCTGCAAGCTTCTGGGTCCCCCTCTGGATCACATCCTAAAACTGAGGTTATAAGCCTGGAGATTCCAAGCCTCAAGCCTCTGGCTGCCAGCTGTCTTTATTTGTGTCCGTCCCTCATGTTGCCCCTGGAACTCAAATCCCTTTCCATGGCTGCCCACTGTCCTCCAGAGGGAAGCTGACTTTCCAGTGTCGTCCTCATTCCTCCCCTCGAAAGGGGCAGCAAGACCCTTCCCAGGGGACCCAGAATCAGCATGGCGGTTTTTTATTTTTTAATTTTTTTTACTTTTTTCTTTTTTGGTTTTTCGAGGTAGGGTCTCACTCTGGTCCAGGCTGACCTGGAATTAACTCTGTCATCTCAGGGTGGCCTTGAACTCACGGCGATCCTCCTACCTCTGCCACCCGAGTGCTGGGATCAAAGGCGTGCGCCACCACGCCTGGCTGTGTTTGTGATTGTTTTAAAGAGAGTGTCTAATTATGTAGCCCATGCTGGACTTGCAGTGATCCTCCTGCCTCAGTCTCCTGAGAGCTGAGAGGAGAGGTATGAGCCACCATGCCTGGCTCAGAATCGGCCTGTGGAAGAGATACCCTCATAATTCTTTTTTTTTTTTTTTTTTTTTTTGACAGAGTCCAATGACACTTTTCTTTCTTTTTAAAAAAAATTTATTGGCAACTTCCATAATTCTAGGCAATAAACCATGATTATTCCCTTCCGTCCCCTACTTTCCCCTGTACAATTCCGCTCTCCATCATACGCCCCCTCTCTCCATTGTTCTCTCTTTTATATTAATGTCATCATCTTTTCCTCCTGTTAATGAGGGTCTTGTGAAGGTATTGCTAGGCACTGTGAGGTCATGGATATCAAGGGCAATTTCTGTCTGGATGATTACATTTTAAGGAGTCCTACCCTTCCTTTGGCTCTTACGTTCTTTTTGCCACCTCTTCCACAATTCACCCTGAGCCTTGGAAGGTGTGATAGAGATGTTTCAGTGCTGAGCACTCCTCTGTCACTTCTTCTCAGCACTATGTTGCCTTTGGTGTCATCCCAGTGGTCACCACCATCTGAAAAGAGAAGCTTCTCTAACCAAAAGTAAAAGTATCATTAATATAGGGTATGAACATTAATTAAAACATTTATAGGGTAATTTGGTGAGTATAAGATATGCATTTATCCAGACAAGAGCAGGCGTTACACTCCTAAGGCTCATGACCTCCCTCACCATAAGCTTCTGATTAGATTTTCAGTACCAGGCATGTATTCCCTCCCACAGAGTGGGCTCTGGTCCAATTCAAGAGCAGTTGGTTTCCCCCATAACTGGCATACCACTATTGCGCCCATTGGCTCATTTGGTCTGACTGGCCAAACTTGAGGTTTACAGTGTCCACTGTTTTCACCACTGATAGCCTCTGTTGCCCCATAGGGCTGCATGCAGTGCAGCTTTTTCCAGCTTTCTTTCAGCTGGTCTACAGGGAGGAGGTTTTCAATTCAGCCCCAGTTTGATTTCTCAGTGGCCCTGCAGCCCAGGCATGTGGAGTCTTTGGCAATAGGGTTTTATCTATTTCTGGTGGGAAACCAAGAGTCTTGGCAACCGCCTGCAACGTTTTGAGGGCATCACCCTCATGATTCTTATTCAGCCAGCCAGTCTACCACAGGGGGAATACTGACAGTGCCCGTAGGGAAGGGTTGATGGGGGATCTTGGCCCTGGGATCTGCCCTACCGTTAATGGCTCACTTCACCCCTTTGCAGGTGGGGAACACGACCTTGATTGTGTTGGTGAGCTATTTTGGAAGCCGAGTACACCGGCCCCGTATGATCGGCTACGGAGCTGTCCTGGTGGCCCTGGCAGGCCTGCTCATGACAGTGCCACACTTCATCTCTGAGCCATACCACTATGACCACAGCAGCCCTGGTAAGAGCCAGCGGGGCTGGGCGGGAGGTGACGTGAGAGGTTGCCGCTCTGAACAGGAACTCACACCCACAGGCCTGTGTCCGTATCACTGGTCCCTCTCCCCTCTCCCTCCCAGCTCTGACCCCAGACTGGAGGAGAGGTAGCTCCAGGGCGGGGCAAAGGCTTCTAATCCTGTCCAGGTGACTCATAGGTCAGTGTGGTTTCTGGGAGGTGAAAGTGACTTTCTAATACAGTCTACCTCAGGACGTGGCAGGTCACATGGCTCCTGAATAAATGCTATGGAATAATAATCGCAGATCACAGATCACACTGCCTCCTGGGCACCATACATGCCTCAAAGCACACTTTCTGTGCATTGGTGAGTTAGGAGTCTCCCAGAGCCAAGACATTAATGAAAGAAAGAATGAATCTATAGGGGTTGGAGAGATGGCTTAGCAGTTGAGTGCTTACTTGTGAAGCCTAAGGACCCCAGTTCGAGGCTTGATTCCCCAGGACCCACGTTAGCCAGATGCACAAGGGGATGCACGTATCTGGAGTTCGTTTGCAGTGGCTGGAGGCCCTGGTGCGCCCATTCTCTCTCTCTCTCTCTCTCTCTCTGCCTTTCTTTCTGTGTCTGTCACTCTCAAATAAATAAATGAACAAAAAATTAATTAACAAATAAAAAATTAAAAAAGAATAAATACATAGGGCTGGAGACATAGCTTAGTGGTTAAAGCGCTTGCCTGTGAAGCCTAAGGACCCATGTTCCACTCTCCAGATCCCATGTAAACCAAACGCACAAAAGGTGAGGCAAGCTCAAGGTTGCACATGTCCACTAGGTGTCCCAACCATCTGGAGTTCGATTGCAATGGCTGAGGCCCTGGTATGCCAATTCTCTCTCTCTTTAAAATTAATAAAAAGAATGAACATATAAATAAACAAAAGAACTTATGTAGGAATGGTAAAATCTTGTCCAGCTTGGTGGAATCTTATTGACAGCCTAGTTGGTAAAAAGCTGTCTACCTGTCACTGTGTACGGTGACCTAGTATAGTCTAGCACTGAGGAGGCTGAGGCAGGAGGATTGTTATGAGTCCAAGGCCACCCTAGACTATACAGTGAGTTTCAGAGCAGCCTGTGCCACTGGAGACATTATCTCAAAAAAAAAAAAAAATTGTAGACTGGGTATCTAGAGCTGAGTGGACAGTTGTCAGAAGGACAGCTTGGAATGCTGAAAAGTCATACTTCCTCCTTAGAACTTTCACTTTAGCATGGCTTTTTGGGCACAAGGTCACACTTTGTTCTGTACCTACCCTGAGCAAAAACCTTCTGCCTGAACCTCAGTATTCACGTTGGCTCAGTATGGGCGGGACTCCAATCTCTGGACCCCGGTCCAGTTCTGACACTCCAGGCTGTTTCCTTCATCCATCCTGGCTCCAACATTTATGCAGCTGTGAGATGGGCCAGGCCCTCTGTGAGGCATTGGAGATCTCAGTGTGGAAAGGGCAGACATCGTGTCTGGAATAATCATCATATCTAAGGTCCAGTGGGAGCAGGACCATTAACAACTAGATGCTTATACCCCCATGGGCAGGTGCTATCACAGTTTCCCCGGGGCACTAAGGCCAGAAAGGGAGGGACACCCAGGGCCCACCTGGGCTCAGAGCCCCACCTAGAACCACTGAACTATTCTGCTTAAAAAGTGAGGTTCAAGCTGGGTGTGGTGGCGCACACCTTTAATCCCAGAACTCAGGAGGCAGAGGTAGGAGGATCATTGTGAGTTCAAGGCCACCCTGAGACTACATAGTGAATTCCAGGTCAGCCTGGGTTAGACACTACCTTGAAAAAGAAAAAATTTGAGGTCCAGTTGAGGGGTAAAAACCAGTCACACAGTAGGGTTTAGGCAATCTCAGTTGACTTTGGGCTAGCATGAGTCTCCCAGCCCTGGGGTGTGGCTCTGCAGCCTGGATTGACACCGTCAGAGTCCCTGCTCCCACAAAAGGAAGGTTACAGAGAAAGCCCCTTCTCCACCCATGTTTGGGATAATAATAGTGAGAGGGTCTCCTCATCAAATATTACTCACCAAATATTGGTCAGGAAATAAATGTCTGGTGCTAAATTAAGAAATTGTCCTTTCCTGCAGTTTGTGTCTGTGCCGTGAGCTAACACTGCTTCCTCATGAACGACTGCCAAGGGCACCAGAGTCCCCTGTGGTCTGATAGCTTCCCTCTCCTGCCTGGTCCCCAGCCCTAAGTTGGCCCCACACTCTTTGTGACCTGGCTGTTCTGAGAGTCTCATTCTATCAACCATGTACCCGTTTGAGGCCCTGGGTGCATGTGACCTGCACTGGAAAACTCTTCCCTGAGAAATCTTACTTGTTGTTTGGGACTAGGTTCAAATTTTACCTCTTTTTTAAAAAATATTTTTTGTTCATTTATATTTATTTATTTGAAAGTGACAGAAGGGGGGGGGGATAAAGAGACAGATTGAGAGGGAATGGGCGCACCAGGGCTTCCAGCCACTGCAAAAGAACTCCAGACATGTGTGCCCCCTTGGGCATCTGGCTAACGTGGGTCCTGGAGAATGGAGCCTCGAACCGGGGTCCTTAGGCTTCACAGGCAAGCGCTTAACCGCTAAGCCATCTCTCCAGCCCAAATTCTACCTCTTTTGATCACTCCTCCTCCACTCAAGAGCCACGATTACCATAATCCTTCCAAATGTCTGTGCTTAGAAAGATGGCACAGGGATTAGAGAGATGGCTCAGTGGTTAAAGCGCTTACCTGCAAAACCTGACGACCCAGGTTCATTTCCCCAGGACCCATGTAAAGCCAGATGCACAAGCTGGCACATATATCTAGAGTTCATTTGCAGCTGCTAGAGGCCTTGGTGTGCCCATTCTCTCTCTCTCTCCAAGTAAATAAAATAAAAATTTAAAAGGTGGCACAGGATAGTTTAAGAGCAGAGACTGTATTCTGTCTCTCTCAAACACACATATATATATTAAAAAGAGCTGGAGAGATGATTCTGTGACTAAAGACACTTGCTTATAAAGCCTAATGAGCTCATTCAATTCCCCAGTACCCACATAAAGCCAGATGCACAAAATGGTGCATGTGTTTGGAGTTGGTTTATAACAGCAAGAGGCCCTGGTAAACCATCTCTCTGTCTCTTTATTTCTCTTTCAAATTAACATATTAAAAAAATTAGCTGGGCATGGTGGTACATGCCTTTTATCCCAGCACTCCGAAGGCAGAGGTAGGAGGGTCGCAGAGAGTTCAAGGCCAGCCTGAGACTCCATAGTGAATTCCAGGGCAGCCTGGGCTAGAGTGAGACCTTACCTTGAAAAACCAAAAAAAAAAAAAAAAAAAGAAGAAGAAGAAGAAGAAAAAGAAAATTGAAGATTGAAGAGCAGAGATTATGTGACACCAGACAGCCCTTTCCAGCTCTGGCTCTGACTCTTGCTGGTTGCCTCAGTTTCCTGTGAAACGAGGTGTTAAGAGCAGGTGTTAAGAGCACCCCTTCCTTAGGTTTGATGAGGGTGGAGTGTGCGGGAGGGGGATAGGGATCCTATGACTTGCATCCACAGCACTTAGAATAGTACCTCACGTCCGGTAAGGGCTCCATGTCACAGCTACAATCCTATGTTGTCATCTCTCAGGAGACATGTCACAGGACTTCGACACTTCCCTGTGCCTAACCCCCACTGAGGTCGGAGCCCCGGCTTTCTCCAACGACAGCTGCTCCAGCTACGCTGAGGCTCAACATCTGACTGTGGTGGGAATCATGTTCACTGCCCAGACCCTGCTTGGAGTGGGCGGTGTGCCCATCCAGCCCTTTGGCATCTCCTACATCGACGACTTTGCCCATCACAGCAACTCACCCCTCTACCTTGGTGAGAA